>NW_020799097.1:21029525-21064700 GCF_003259725.1 Athene cunicularia
GTTTCTCTTCAGCTCTCCAAACTTTTAAAGCCACCTTTGAACAATGCTAGATGTAAAAGGCAGTTCCCTCAGTGTGACAAATAGCTATGGGCTGCAGGGATTTATACTGGGTTTTGGCTTTTCTTTTTTGGCCCTGTATTAGAGATAATTGTTTATTTTCCCCATAACAACCAGGAAAAAATAATAAAAAAAAAAGGATATTAAGAACAAGCTATTTGCCTGAGGTAAAGCACCTTCTACTCTTCTACTTCTTAGGTTGCTTGACTTACTTGTTAGGGTATATGACTCATGGTGCTTTAAAAGAACCTTGCAGTAAAAAGGGTGATGGCATTGATCTGTCAGTAACATCCTTTTTGCCTCCACCTCCGCCTCCTCCTTTTTCTGAAGAACATGTAGACACTGCATTCTCCTGGTTTGGGTGAAAGCATGCATCTTGACAGCCAATGCTTGTGAGTCCCCAACAACAAAAAAAGGAAATACCTACTGAAGTGAATTCATTCCTACACAGAGTAAGTTGTATTCTGTCATGTTAGTCATTACTTCTTCTGAACCTAATAATATTCTCAGTTTGATACGTTACTCATTAAAAAGACACTAGCTTTTAACAAGGACAGTATTTAAGAATGCACTATTAATACCAGTGAAGCATTAGGTGAACTAATTAATCATTCAAATTCTCATTTATTGGATTAATTAATGGCTTCTTCCTGAACTCTTGCAATACAGTCCAAATGTTACAAATATAGGTATGCTGATATAGTTAAATTACACAATGATGAAGACCAGTCCATTTATAGTTGCTGTCACCACCACAGTATCTAGCCACTGAGCAGTCTGATACATGTCTGCAGACATCATCAGAGCAGCATTAATCTACTTTCTCCTCTCCTTTGCTCCACACCAGCTGGTAATGGCACAGTGGCTGAGGGAACAAGAGATAACAGCTAATGTAGGAGACTGTGTTGGGTTTGTGTGTGTAGCAGGGGTTTTTGGTAGTGAGAGAGGGGGCTACACCAGTGACCCCTGTGAGAAGCTTCTTGAAGCTCCTCTGGCTCAAAGTCAGACCTGCCTCTGGCCAAGGCTGAGCCAGTTAATGATGGCGGCTGTGCCTCTGTGATAATATATTTAAGAAAGGGAACTTGGAAGGAGGAGCTGGAGTTGTGAGAAGGAGTTGCAAGGAGGACAACTATGCAAACACCGATCTCAGTGGAACAAAGAAGGAGAAATGGGGGGAAGATGTGCCAGAGTAGAAACTTCCATGAAGTCCATGGTGAGAAATCAGACTGTGCCCCTGTAACCCATGGAGGTGACCAGTGGAGCAGATGCCCACCTGCAGCCCAGGGAGGACCCCACATGGGAGAAGGTGGCTGCTACCTGAAGAAAGCCAAGACTCTTTGGCAGCCCCTGCTGTTGTAGATTGGTGCTGGGAGGACTATGGCATGCAGGAGGCACCATGCTGGAACATTTTGTGAAGAGCTATAATCTGTGGGAAAGACTGATGTTGGAGAAAGTTTGTGGAGGACTGTCATCTGTGAGAGGAACCCCATGCTGGAGCAGGGAAAGAGTGTGAAGAGTCCTCCCGCTGAGGACGAAGGAGCAGTAGAAACAGTGAGTGAGGGACTGAGCACCTGTCCCCCCTGCACCTCAGAGACAGAGGAGTTAGAGAAAGTGGAAGCAAAGCTGAGCCTGGGAAGAAGGCTTAAATTCATGCTCTTTTTTCTTCCGCTAATAAGTCTGTGTTTTGCCCATGACCATAATGGGTGACTCATCCCTCCCTGCCCTTATCTCAATTTCTGAGCCTTTTGTTTTATTTCTCCTTCCCATCCCTGAGAGGGAAGGGGTGAGTGAGCAGCTTTGTGGTGCTCAGTTTTTTCCTGGGCTCAAACGACAACAGAGACGTATGTCCCTCATTCTGGCAGTGGCATGTCAGGACAGTATCTGTAACTTTGACGAGGCCTTTGTGTCAGATGTGTCCCTGGGGCTCTGGTTAGCTCTGCTGCAGACAACTGGTCCTTGGAGGCAGGTCCTTTCACTTATCTGAACTAGTTCCATCTTACTGTCCTCCACGAGTAGACTGAACCATGGTCTCCACTCGTGTCAAAACAACCATCAGAAAGAATGTGGTGACCCAGACAGCTGCGATGCAAATATGCAGTGGTGCAGGTCCTGGGCTTCAGGGAGTGCTTGAGCCCATCAGTCCTGCCAGAGGGCAGCAGTGACAGCACCTCCCTGTGCTGCGATCAACTGGAGGACCTGCTCAGCTTGGTGATGGAACTCAAAGAAGAGGTTGAGAAATTAAGAAGTATTAGGGAGTTTGAACAGGAAATTGATTGGTGGAGTAACACCCCAGCACCCCTAAAGCCACAGGAGCAAATAGAGGCTCCAAAAGAGGCAGGTAATCCCTCATCCTCTTGCTACCAGGCAGAAAGAGGGGACCTAATAGATGGGAGAGGCTGGAAATAGGTCCCCACTAAGGGAGGCAGCAAAATCTTCTCCCGACATCCCTCACCCTTCATGGTGTCCCTTCACAATAGATTCAGGACCCTGGAACTTTTGAATGAAGAAGAGAAAAAAAAAAAAAGAAGATGAGATAAATGAGGAACTGAGGTTGAAGCAGAAAAGTAGTAGATTCTACTTTCAAAGAACAATTTTATCCCTTGAAATTAGTCAAACCAGGTTGAGGAATAAACCAGCTTCAAGATTAAACAAAAAGATAGAAGAGTCTTATTTAGTAATGGTTACATCTCAGGTGAACAAAATTTCAACTATGTCTGTGTGTGTGATCAAACCATTATTATCATATATAAGGGAATATATTTAAAGCAAACACTTATAAGTCTGAATTATTATCTACTTCTCTATGAATCATAAATTATTTCAATTACTAATAAGCAATCATTTTCTATTTTAAAATAAATTGTTAATAACCTCATGAAACCATCATTGAAAATGCTGGATAAATGAAGGCCTGGAAGGAGGATCCAAGGAACTACAAGCCTGTCAGCCTGACCTCAGTGCCAGGGAAGGTTATAGAGCAGATCATCTTGAGTGCCATCACACAGCATGTGCAGGACAACCAGATGATCAGGCCTAGTCAACATGGGTTTATTAAAGGCAGGTCCTGATTGTCTAAGCTGATCTCCTATGAAAAGGTGACCTTCTTAGTGGATGAGAGAAACCCTGTGGATTTTGTCTACCTAGACTTTAGTAATGTCTTTGATATCATTTCCAAGAGCATTCCCCTGGTGAAACTGGCTGCTCATGGCTTGCATAGATGTACTCTTTGCTGGGTAAAAAACTCTTTGGATGGCTGAGCCCAAAGAGTGGTGGTGAGTGAAGTCCCAAGTGGTGTTCCCCAGGGGTCAGTATTGAGGCCAGTTCTGTCAATGATCTGGAGGAGATCAAGTGAACCCTCAATAAGTAAGACAACACCAATTTGGGTGGGAGTATTGATCTACTTGAGTGTAGGAAGGCTCTATAGAGGGATCTGAACAGGCTGGATCAATGGGCTGAGCCAACTATATGAGGTTCAACAAGGCTGAGTGCTGTGTCCTACACTTGGATCACAACAACTCCATTCCAACACTACAGGCTTAGGGAAGAGTGGCTGGAAAGCTGCCTGACTGAAAAGGACCTGGGAATGTTGGTTGACCACTGGCTGAATATGAGCCATCAGTGTGCCCAGGTAGCCAGGAAGACCAATAGCATCCTGGCTTTGGCAGAAATAATGTGGCCAGCAGGACTAGGGAAGTGATCTTACCCCTGTACCGAGCACTGGTGAGACCGTATCTCAAATAGTGTGTTCAGTTTTAGTCTCCTCACTACAGGAAAGACATTGAGGTGCTGGAGTGTGTCTGAAGAAGGGCAAAGAAGCTCTTAGAAGTGAAAGGTCTAGAGCACAAGCCTTATGAAGAGTGGCTGAGAAAACTGAGGTTGTTTAGCCTGGAGAAAATGAGTCTCAGGGGAGATACTCTCTACAACTACTTGAAAGGAGGTTGTAGTGAGGTGGGTGTTGGTCTCTTCTCCTGAGTAACAAGTGACAGAACAAGAGGAAATGGCCTCTAGTTGTGCCAGAGGAAGTTTAGATTAGATATTAGGAAAAATTTCTTCACCGGAAGGATTGTCAAGTATCCGAAGAGGCTGCTCAGGGAAGTGATTGAGTCAGTATCCCTGGAGGTATTTAAAAAACGTGTACATGTGGTGCTTAGGGACATGATTTAGTGGTGGACCTGGCAGTGCTAGGTTTACAGTTAGACTTGATACTAAAGGTCTCTCCAATCTAAATGATTCTATGATTCTTTTCTAAGATCCTAAATATATTTTTAATGTAAATAATAGTTGTAATATGCTTTAATTTTAATATAGCAGATGAAAAAAATCACATCAAGTAATTATTTAAGTATGACAAAAATGAAGTGTATATTCCATTTGAAAGTTGAAAACATTAACCCAGTGAGAGCTGAGGTGGAAAAATTATAAATCCCATTTCAGAATGGATTTGGGCCATAGCAGTATATTTGCCTAACATTCTTGTGTCATAGAAGAAGAATACCATTGCATTTATCCTTTAATTACTGAACCATCCACAAAAAAAAAAACAAAAACCAAAAAACAAAAAACCAAACAAACAAACAAAAAAAACCTTCTAAATAATATTTTTTAACAGTGTTTTGAATTATTTCCTTTCATAAATATTTATATGAATGTGTAGGGACTCTGGAAATGTATGAAATTCCTATTTTAAATTCTAAGGGAATATGGAGAAAGATAATCTTTTAAATTTGGCACAATTATATTCTAGCACATTTCTTGATGAAAAATAAAGTGTTTTGTGAAAACTAGCTGTCTTCTAAATCTAAATGAAGGTGCTGGAATATAGATGTATTGACTGAATCTTGTGGGATGCTAAGAAATACTATATCCCTTTATATCCATCATTATGTGAACTTTTTGCTATCTCTTAAGAATTCTTAAGAATTATAATATTTTTCCCTATAAACTTCAGTCACTGAAATACATTATGTTTGTACTTGCTATGAGTTTGTAATTTTAAGACATGAAATTTCTTGGAAAGCTTTTCTAATGAAAATAATCTTCAATCTTGCATTGTGAATCCTTTAACAAACAAACAAACAAACAAAAAAACAAACAAACAAAAAAAACAAACAAACAAAAGCAGGCAGGAGTTCTACTGGGATATTATAGTAAAAATAAGGAATAATTTGTTCCTATATGAACCAATTTTATGCTGAAAAAGACCAACACATTTTTTCTTTAATTATCAACCCTTCTTTTTAAATAAATTCTGATTTAAAGTTAGAATTTTTTCTTGACAATGAATGGGGATATTTCTAGCTCATCTAGAAACTGAATGTGAATCCCCTAAATGTCTCAAGATATCCTGGCCTCTATTTCAAATAAAACTCTATGTTTTCCAGGTGAGACAATAATTATTTAATATAATGACAACTTGTACTGGGTCTGGCTGAGGTGGAACTGGTTTTCCCCTATAGCAGCCCTCACGGTGCTGTGTTTTATGCTGGGAGCTGGCAGGGTGTTGGTAGCACCCTGGTGTTGTGGCTACTGCTGAGCAGGGCTTACACAGCACCAAGGCTCTTTCTGACATTTCCCCCCTCAGTGGGATGGGGTGGGCAAGATCTTGGGAGGGGACACAGCCAGGACAGCTGACCCGAACTGACCAAAGGGATATTCCAGACCATATGGCGTCTGCTCAGGATAAAGCTGGGAGAAAGGAGGAAGGGGGTGGGGTCACCCTTGGTCCTCCGAGGCAAACACTACTCGTATCGGAGCCCTGCTTCCTGAGAAGGCCCCACATCGCCTGTCCATGAGAAGGAGAGAATAAAACTGTTTTCTCTTTTATGCTTTCACGCACAGATCTTTGCTTTGCTTTGCTTATACTAAATCTGCTTTTGTTTTACCCACAGGGGTTGGTCTATCTTACTTTCTTTCCCCTCTTTGCCCTGTTGAGAAAACAAGGGGAAAGCGGAGGAATTGATAGAGCAACTTGGTGGGTACCTGACATTTAGCCAAGGTCAAACCACCACACAACTATTTATTAATTTCTCAATTTCACTGAGAAAAGTATAGATAAACATGTTTTTTTCCATTTAGTTTCCTCTCTGATGTAGGTTTTTGAGCCAAATTTGACAATAACAGAAATGGATAAAATAGATGAAAAATTAAATTTAATGAGTTGAAGCACTGTGTCATGTTTCATTGATAGATGACAGTCTGATAAACTGAGGAACATCAGCACACTTCATCTGCTCAATTACTACACTTCTTTTGTCCTCTTTAGCATACTCTAAAAACAATGAAAATGGTCAACAAAACCTGGAACAATTTGTTTGACATTTTCATAAATGCCATGGTACTGTGATTTAATAGTATGAATTCAAGATGCAAATGCACAATCTTTAAGCTACTAGGTATAAACTTATGCATCTAAAGTTTTTTGAAAATGTTTTGATGGTTTTTGTATTTTTAAAATGCCAAAATACCTTAAGAATCTGGCTTGCATTACTTGTTTCGTCAAAATTCCTAGTGTCTTGTATGATGTTATTAATAGACCTACGGCAGAAACTTTAATTAAATGATTATACTTACCAACAGTAGAATAAACAGCTACCAAAAAAATGTCACCACAAGTGAGATATCATAATTATTGGACAAATACAGATGAATCTGTAAGTTATTGAATTTAGCATTTATTCTATAATATTTCCATAATTAAATTCTTGCATCTGTCAAGGAAAAGAAATGTGTTTCACCTGGTTCAAGTATTCTTCACAGCACAAAGCTTTTCATTCCCTGGATGAAATTGAAAATAAGCAGAAAAGAAGAATACAATTTAAAGATTCAATGAATAAAAAGAATAACCTAAATATAGGTGTGGGTTGGGTTTTTATGTTGAAAATTATCAATATTTCCAAGTTTAAATGTCCTACAAAATGTGCTAACTTAATTACACCCTTTTAACTTTTCTGTCACTAATCCTTGATTTTTGTGCCCATTAAATTGACCATCTTGGGCCTGGGAGTAGATAGATCACCCAGAAACCTCTGTAATTTTTCTCAGTTTTGATAAAAATGTAATTATTTTCTTTTCAAAATAAGATTTCAGAACTTGCACTAGATATAAAATGCAAAGCTTTCCCTCCACAAACATTTGTTTTCCCATTTCAGTATTTTCTGTGGAGTGGATTCTAAATAGCTCAAGCTGCATTCAGTCTGTGGCCTCTGTAGTACTTCCAGATGCCCTGGGAGCCTGTTTGTAAGCTATGCTGAGAATTGTCTGCAGACCTGCTCAGTATAAGGTCTCACTGATCCTCCCAAGCCTCTCAGAAAGCCACCTTACTATCACTGCATGCAATATTGAACAGTTGCATGGCCCCCAGAGAACTATTCACATTCTGAAAAACATTGTTATAAACAGCCTAGGTTTTGTAACTTGTAGAAGATATAGGGGAAAAACTGTAAATGCACTACACTCATCGTCTGTGTTCACATCCTGCAAGCATTAGGTGGAGTGGATAGACTTTCCAAGCCACTTTCTGTGATTTACCTGAAGTCATGGCTAACTGGGGAGGTCCCACTGGACTGGAGGGTAGCAAATGTGACACCCATCTACAAGAAAGGCAGAAAGGATGATCCAGGAAACTATAGACCTGTCAGTCTGACCTCGATACCAGGGAAGGTCATGTAGTGGGTCATCTTGGGTGCCATTAAAAGTCATATAGTGGACAACCAGGGGATGCAGCCTAGCATGAGTTTATGAAAGGCAGGTCCTGCCTGACAAATCTGATCTCTTATGACAGGATGACATGACTATTGAACGAGGGAATAGTTGTGGATATTGTCTACCTGGATTTTCGAAAAGCATTCGACACAGTTCCCCATAGAATTCTCATACAAAAACTGGCTGCCCAAGGCCTGGATGAGTGAACAGTCTGCTGGGTCAAGCACTGGATGGATGGATGGTACCAGAGTGGTGGTCAATGGAGCTAAATCCAGCTGGCACCCGGTCACAAGTGGTGTTCCTCAGGGCTTGGTGTTGGGACCATTTCTGTTCAACATCTTTATTGAGGATCTTGATAACGACATAGTGTATCACCAGTAAATTCACAGATGACACCAAGTTAAGCAGGAATATTGATCTGCGTGAGGGTAGGGAGGCTCTACAGAGAGACTTGGATAGATTGGATTGGTGGGACAACGTTAACGGGATGAGCTTCAACGAGGGCAAGTGCCAGGTCCTGCACTTGGGCCACAACAACCCCCTGCATGGCTACAGGCTTGGGGAGGTGTGGCTGGAGAGCTGTCTGGGAGAGAAGGATCTGGGGGTTCTAACTGACAAGCAGCTGAACGTGAGCCCGCAATGTGCCCGGGTGGCCAAGAAAGCCAACGGCATCCTGGCTTGTATCAGCCATAGTGTGACCAGCAGGAGTAGGGAGGTGATAGTCCCCCTGTGCTCTGCACTGGTGAGGCCACACCTGGAGTGTTGTGTCCAGTTCTGGGCACCTCAATACGAGAGAGATATCGAGGTGCTGAAGCGAGTGCAGAGGAGGGCAACGAAGCTGGTGAAGGGCCTGGAGAATAAATCCTATGAGGAGCGATTGAAGGAGCTGGGACTGTTTAGTTTGAGGAGGAGAAGGCTAAGGGGAGACCTCATCACTCTCTACAGCTACCTGAAAGGACATTGTAGAGAGGTTGGTGCTGGTCTCTTCTCACAGGCGATTGGTGACAGAACAAGAGGGAATGGATTTAAACTCCAACAGGAGAGGTTTAGAGTGGACATTAGGAAAAACTTTTTCACAGAAAGAGTGGTCAGACAGTGGAATAAGCTGCCCAGGGAGGTCATGGAGTCACCATCCCTGGATGTGTTTAAGGTCATTTAGATGAGATGTTGGGGGATACGGTGTAGGGGGGAACTTTGTAGAGTAGAGCTGGTGGCTGAATCCCAAGAATCTTTTCCAACCTGAATGATTCTGTGACTTGTCAGTCCTACTTCTGCCTATTGTCTGCATCAAAATATCTCAGATAATGTTCTCTCCTTCAGATGTCTCAGGAATAATATTTTTGTTCCCATTTCCATCCATTAGATGACTCATTTATTAATCCTAGTTCTACTGAAATTTCAAGAGTCAGGTAGGAAGATCATCAAACTTGATGACTTTTTGACTTCTATTTTATATGAGATCAGATGTGCAAGTATGAAATATCTCTCTTGCTTACATAGGTTTTGAATTATCATAATAGTTATGGATATCAAAATGCAGGCCAGAGAAATATGAGGCTGAAACACAGCTTTTTCCTTTTAATTCAGATGAGTGAATAAGACACAACATTGTAAAAATATGGTTTATTAAAGCACTCTTTTTAAGGAGAAGCAGACAATTCTGAAAATAATTTTCTTTTTGCAGAAAACTCATTTGATAGCATGCTAGTATTAAAAATGCCCCCAAATGATGGTAAAGTGTCTACCAACATACAAGCTGCTAGTGTTGTTTTAGTCTATCAAATTACTTTGCTCCCTTTCTGGTTTTCATTATTGCAGAACAAAAACATTGGAATGCACAATTTACTTAAAAGGTACTACTTGAGTTGAACTGCAGTATATATCCTTCATTATTCAGTAAAATCTTATAGTATTAGGTCTCAAGTATCTTAATCGTTTCTTCTCAACACAGCAAAATGGCAAGAATATGTGCATTTATCATGATGTTTCAAGAAATTTCTTTAAAAGAGCAAAAGAAACATTTCCCTTCTTTAGGAAACAATTTTATTTTCAACAAAAGAGGAAGTACAAATTGTATTATAGATAAATTGGAAAAAACAACAGCATATTGCAAATGAAACTGCAGCAATTTTGCAACTGAGCAATCAGAAAATCCCTAAAATAAATGCATTTCTCCAACTGAAACAAAAATATGATCCCTTATTGTATATGTACACTATAACAATATAACACTGTAATGGCTATTGACGTGTCTCTTTTCCACTGACACATTCTAACTAAAAGCTGGCACAATAGGTAGGTTTCCTAAATTGGGGAATTCAGATGAGAGAAGGGAGCAATAATCCAACTCACAGAAATCCTAATTTATCAATCAGGAAAAAAGTCACGTTTAACCAAACAATCCAGTTTTAAAAACACATTTCTTTTAATGATTCTTAAACCAGTGTTGAATAGGACTGATGAAATATTTCACAATCCTTCAGATACTGTTTGCAAATCAGTGAGATTTCCATGCTAGCTCTGTGTCACCTTGGAGGTAAACTGAATGAAGATAGCTTATCTGTGGAAGGATCTGAATTGTCTGATTTAGCTTTTAAATCAAACCCAAAGGTAATGCTGCCTTCCAGCCCAGCTCTGGATTCAAATTCTACCGAAAACAGTGCAAGATCTGGGGCTTTTCAGAGAGGTCCCATCCACGCACAGTAATAGATGAAGATGCAGCAGGGATTGAGCTGTAAGGTAATGAAGAACTCTGTAATGAAAGCATTAATTAGCTGAAATGAGAAAGAAAAGGCAGACAACTTTTGGAGATACTGAAACCAAAAGGGTCTTTGCACAGAAGTGCAACAAAATTACTCATTCTGTGAAGTGTAATGCTCATTATAACAAAAAGTTAAACAGAGCCACAATGGGGACGTACCTCCTGCATTCAGGTGTCGAAATCCAACCTCTTTTAAAACTGCAAAGAAATGGGTTCAACTTCAGGCCAGTAATGAGTATAATCTTATGGCCAGAGACTCACAAATAATTGACTTGCAACTTATTCTAAACAGAGCTTCACGTGTATGATTTTATCTAAAAATATGTAGGGACCCCCATGCAGCTGCTCAGTCAAAATGGCATTTCCACTGTTGATTAGATTGATGTGGAAAAGGAAGTGACCTCTTTGGAAGGAACCAATGCCAAAATAGCTTAAGAATCTGGCTTGCATTACTTGTTTGGACAAAACTACATTAGAAGTTACAGAAAAATTCTTTCTCACCTCTTCTTGCTGTCTGTGGACAATGCGGTTTCATACAAATACAAATCAAAATGACTCATAAACTTTTCCTCTCTTGCTTCTCCCTCCAGTAGAAAGTGTTATTGGCTTGTTCATAAGGATTCACTGATTTAATAGCACACAAGCACTTTTCATAGAAAGTGTGAGAATGCCATATATTTGTCAGATCCAGACAGTATTAAGTAATTAAAGTTTTTACAATGTGTTGTTTCTGAAGGTCAGTGGCTCCTTTTTGTTGTAAAGTAGCTGTACAAAGGAAGACACAAACAACAGGAAGGGCATACACAAAATTGTACAAGAAAGCAAATCCGAAGGAGCTGCTGAGAATTTGCTAGTATGTTCTTTTAGAAAGTATTAAATTTTTGTGGTCTTGATTACTGAACATAGCAGCCCATCTCATCGAGCAGTGAATACCTTAGCATATATTCTCAAATCAAAGGCATTGGCTCCTACCTACTAAAACAATATATTATCAGGACTCAGAAAAAAACAGATAAAATCCTCGAATGCCCTTAAGCAACACAGTGTTTCTGCATAATGAAAGCTTTCCATATGTCATGCAATGCTTTCCAAATCATCTGATCATTCCATGGCTGGATTAATACAGGATTCATGCATATAAAAGTAGGTAAGTAAATATGTAAGTAAACTTCCACATTATCCTAACAGAGACAGAGAAAGAACTTCATGATTTGTAATTGAGAGTTTGTACAGTTTTCAGATTTAGCAAGTAAAATTACAAAAACATCTGGAAGATGTTAAGCTTATTATCATGTCCATCACTATGACACAAGGTATTTGCTTTTGTTTATTGACAAAAACATAGGTGTGGTGGCATCTGAATTTATAAGCTGCCCAGAAAGTCTGCCAAACTCTAGTGGGGTTTTCATGTGTATGGTGAAGAAAGAGAGCAGATGGGAATCTATAGGAAGTGTAACAGCTGGATCTGACTATTAAGCATGATGTATATTGTGGTAACACAAAAGATCCATGTATGTCTCAATCTCCACAGAACTTCCTTTTGATTCTCATTAGGTATACATCAGGAAAAAATATCTTTTGTGTATCAGGATAATATTTTTTCATTGAACATAAGCAATATATATTGATTTCAGTGAGGCATCTTGTAGAACAAGGTACTACACAAAGAGTGTAATGCTTTCAGGCACATCATTTGTGACTGAAATATTTGTGTTCTGTAATATGAAAAACTGTATTCTAGTTACCAGAACTTTCCTACATAATGTATTAAGTAGTCTACTCAAAGATACTGACAAGCTTTCATGTCTGATGAGTTTCCAAACTCCAACTCTCCATTTCTTCTAGAAACACCCATTCATATTTAAATTTCAATCAGTGACTGTAAAGGTTTTTTTAATTTTATAAAATCATAGAATCAGTTAGGTTGGAAAAGACCCTTAAGATCATCAAGTTCAACTGTCCAATCATGTAGTAGAACCTGGGGTAAGATATTTTATACTTGTGCTATTCTACATCTCTCAGGAAAGGTTGCTAGACTGTAGGGTTAAGTTTACTTTTAGCTTTTTGCGCTTTTTATTATTATTATTATTATTATTATTATTATTATTATTATTATTATTATTATTATTATTTTATTTCCTAAATTCACCTTGGTTATATGCGACAATATAAACTGCCTTCGTCATATAATTTTATAGACTCTTAAGGTGGGATTTGCTCCTGAATTTCACTGTCAGCAACAGAGGTATTCACATATGGATAGGACAAACCACATGCTCATTAGTCGATAGACAGACATCCTAGGGCACAGTTCTGAAGTCCTATTTTAGAATTGAAGATATGATGAGATAGCTTGTAAGTTCAAACAATTTTCTTCCTAGAGGGCACAGAGATGGTAAGTTCAGATATATACATTTCATCAAAGGAATCTTAGGTTAAAATTTTTATTAGTATCTATGTCATTCAAGATTGCTAATTCATAATGGTAAATCCTCTGGAAATCTTTGAAATTTTCTTCTGTAGACACTGAAGCTGCACTGACTTCTGAGCAGTCCAGATACCTAATTCTGTACAAACTCAGTGATATCTTTAAAGTTTGAGTATTTTAATTATGATACTTGGGTGGGTTTTTTGAGTGAATTTATCAAGGAGTTGGGAACCTAGTTGTTGTGAAAGTGGTGGATATGTTGTGTCCTTTGCAAAATTCAAAGTCACGGTATCATATATAGTATCCTGGCTCTTTCTTGAATATTGGAAATCCTCAGCAGGTCCAGTGCAAGTTGCTGAGTAATGGAACATTCAAAGGATGCTTAAAGACCAGCTGTAGACTATTACTCTTAAACAATTAAATTTACAAAAAATGTTCCTTTTTATCAACATATTTGTAGAGTTTATTTCAAAATAAATTGTCTTTTTCAGCTTGTGTTACTACATACGGGGGGATAAAGTTAGCAAGGGCAAGTTGTTATCATGTAGTTTATTAGACGCAATCAAGTGTACAAGCAGAAGGAACGTCCTGATGAGAAGTCAGAAGTCTTGAGAAATTACTGTCATTGTGTATGAAACTGAGGTCATGCCTAGAGTGAGGCTTGGATTAATGATCTGTCACTTTCTGTAAACACACATTTCACATACCATGAACTATCTATGACTGCATGACAATTACTTTAAATGTTTGTTGGTATTACAGCTATAAATATCAATGAGTTGGTTAAAAAAAAAAAATCTGCTTGTGAAGTATGGACTTTTACTTAAAGTATATTAAGCTGTTAAATCATTAACTATTTTTTATCTTCAGAAAATACATACCAGTAGCTACTAGGAACAGAATCACAGGAGCTATTACAAACGTATTTTTTGAAAACTGATTTGTTCACTATGTCATCAAAAATCAAAGCTGTAGTGTTCACCCTTCAGCTCTCTCTGACAGCCAATGAAATTAAAGGGAATTTGATCACTGGCTTCAGGGAGTGGCCAATTGAGTTTCCTACCTTTTTTGAGATGTGTAGGATATTCTGAGTAAAACTCTCTGAATTGCTCCCTGATTACATTGAATTTTCTCCTCTACTTATTTATTCTCTAGTTGTAGTGTTGATATACAGTAATTCAGCAGAGTTTCTAAGAGAGATTTAATTTATGTGTGAATGATGGATGACAAAACTGCCTCCAAAGTTTTAATCAACCAGTGAAATCTGTTTGGGCATCTCTATGAAAACTGACTGAATCTCCAGGAGCCTTTTTCCTTTTTTGCAGATGCAGGATATTTAAAAGTAAGTTTCTGCCATGAGTTGTTGATGGCATAAGAGGTTGGTTTTGATTACAGAAGGGATTTTCTGAAATCATAAATAACACAGAAACTTACTCATTAACATGGAAAAACAAGTGATTTTATCTGAGTTCCCCTAAGAATCATATCATTACAAGGTTATTGTTCTACTCTTGGAGAAAAATAGTATTTTACTGTTTAAGAAGAGTTAGGAGAAAATTCAGAATAAATTCCAAGAAGAAAACAATTAATAATTCAACACTATTTCATCTTAGAAGCAGCAGTGACTTGTACATTTATAGTCATGACATTAGTCGTTTCAAAGGGGCAAATAAATATTCCAATCTAGTATTTAGGCAGTCCTTTCTATCCTACTCTTCATTGCTCATTTACTCAAACATTCTTGTTTAGCAGGCTTACTCCTTATGTCAGCCTGTGTAGCAGTTAGTTAAAGAGAATACAAGAAGATTCCTTTAGACCAAAGACATCTGTCTTTGGTTGAAACTCTCTCCATTGTAGTGGCTGTAATATTGCTGTTCCCACAGTGCTTTAGGGCAGTGTGGTGGTTTAACCCTAGACAGCAACTAAGCCCCACACAGCTGCTTGCTCACTCCCTGGCAGTGGGATGGGGGAGGGAGTCGGAAGAATAAAAGTGACAAAACTCATAGGTTGAGATAAAGACAGTTTAATATTTAAAGCAAAAGCCATGCACACAAGCAAAGCAAAACAAGGAACTCATTCACCACTTCCCATGAGCAGGCAGGTGTTCAGCTATCTCCAGGAAAGCAGGAATGTGTTGTGCATGATGGTGAGTTGGGAGGACAAATGCCATAACTCTGAACATTCCTGCCTTCCTTCTTCTTCTGTCAGCTTTATATGCTGAGCAGGACATCATATGGTATGGAACATCCCTTTGGTCAGTTGGGGTCAGCTGTACCACCTGTGTCCCCTCCCAGCTGCTTGTGCACCCCCAGCCCACTCCCTCGCTGGTGGAGTGGTGTGAGAAGTGGAAAAGACCTCAGTGCTGTGTAAGCACTGCTCAGCAATAACAAAAAACATCCCTGTGTTATGAGCACAAATCCAAAACATAGCCCCATACTATCTCCTATGAAAAAAATTAACTCACAGCCAAAATCAGCACAGATAGATAGATTACTTGTTAAGAAGTTGGGATGGGTTGCTGCAAAGGACTCTGCTGCTATAATTCCTGACCACGACATATTAAGATCGTTTTTCTTATCACTACAGAAGAAAGATGGTAACATTCTAATTTTCTTACTTAAATACCTGATTACTCAAATACCACAAATAATTTAAATGACCAAGAGTGAGAATCCCATCTGTACTAACCTTCACCACCACCTTGTGTGGTGCAGTTCAGTGTCACTTTGTGATAACTATTTTTGTCATACCTATTTAGTGAGTAATATTTGGCATCCTGTGAGACACAATCCAGCATGGAAGGCCAGTTCAGAAACTCAGTCCATAAAGAAGCATAGAATACAAAGTCATACTCCTAAATGGTACTAGAAAAGAAATGCCAAAGCACAAATATTTATCCATTTTAACCTTTCAGAGAAGAAAGAAGAAATAGATAAAGTTATGACATAACATGGGCAGGAGAATAATAATCAGAGTGACTCTTGTGGAAATTCAGTTCTGCATTTTGTCCTTCTTGCTATGTAGTAGACAGTTAATATTTTCATGGTCCCACACCTCAAATGTAGCAATGTGATAGCATATATTTTGAACTGTAGCAAAGAAAAAATCTATATTCTCCACCAGAAAAACTATTAGGTTGTTATGGATAATAAAAGTGATAGCTTGACTTATTGTAACAGGTGAATAGTCTGTACATACAGCTTTCAGAATGCCAGTAACTCTACATTTAGAAAAGTCAGACTTGTTTATTGGTTTGCAGCAAAGTTTCCTGCTGCACTGAAATATGCTCAGAATAAAGTGTAGAGGAAGAAAATCTTTAGGTTTTGTTTTTCCTCTCTCAAAAACACAAAGTGGAGTTGTTTGGGATTTTGCTGATTAATACACTCATTCTTTTCTATTTGTTCTTTGAGACGCATGTAATTTTCAACCCACTTCTGGAATCTCCTTTTCTGAAAAAAGGACAATGTAATTCCAGGGTCTGTCAGTAGGATTTTTAACACTCAATACACCAGGAAAGGCATAAAGTTTCTGTTTTTGTGAACATTAAAAGACACTTTTCACAAACAGACCATTAAGGAGACAAATCTTTATAAACCCTAGGTATAATTAATTGATTTGTTGAAGGTGAACTATTTATGTTCCTCAGTCAAGAAAGTAGTATTGGAACAAAGCTGTTTATAAATAGTCTACACCTTAATCCCAAGATGCTACCCTCAGACTGAGAACAAGAGACACAGAAAAAGAAAAAGCAGTCCTCCTAGACACCCAGATCATAAAAGTAACGTATGTTTTGGTGAGTTTAAAAACACTATTTAAAAAAAACCTCTATATTAAAATTATGTTAAAATCTATTATAAACTAAAAATCTTACTTAAATTCTTCAGACTGAATATTTTTGCATCAATTCATAGACATATTGGAATAAAAAAGTAAGATTGTGCCTTAAAGGAATGATACTTCTGATGATGACTCAGTTGTTGTGAATTCCTCCCCTAGGAGCACACTGATTCTTTGTCAGAGATGTGACCCTTGTTCAGGATAAAGGAGCACTCAGTGAAGAGCTCTTTCAGTGGCCTAAGCCTTCCTTTGGTGGCCGCTCTGAAGGCAAACAGAGGTCTGGCCTTTTTCTATCCCTGGACACTAAATATAAACACTCCAGGCATGGTCCTAGGCATTGCCAAAGGACCTTTATGTATATGACAGATTTTAAACCTTAAACCTGGGCTGAGACTTTGCCAAGGATCCAACTGAAAATGTTCACAAGATTAATTATTTTTGCAAACTAAGCCTTCATTTGACAGACTCTCTACAGCCCCACTCCAGATTCATCTCAAGTATTTGTGTCTTTCCTCATCCTGACCCTAACCCTGATCCTAGGCATATTCTGAGCCTCAGCCAAGGACCCACAGCCCTGGCCCAGGTTAAACAGTTATCAGAGAAAGTATTTTGAGCATCCTACCATCCTTTGTCAGATTCTTTGCGGCTCCACTCCAAATACTAATGCTGAGCTTTGACCCTTTCCTATTTCAAATTCCTACCGTAAATGTAAGCCTAAACATAAATCTTTGTATGGGCTGAAAACAAAAGATATGTTTTCAGGCAGAACTATCCAACATGAAAATTTTATCGCAGGATGATTTTGTTGTAGCCTATCTTTTCCTTTGGCAGGCACTTTTCAGCCCCCAACTCTAACCCTAAGACTACAGATAATTTTCTAAGGCTATAGATAATTTTCTTGGGCTAAATTTCAGCAAAGTACAAGGCTGAATTTTAAAGCCAAAGAGAAATCCTTGAGTTTCTGTATACTTAAACATGTATCTACATATACAGGAGGCAGGGGGAGTTGAAACCAGATGATCTCTATGGTCACTTCCCACTCAAACTATTCTATGATTCTATATCTGCATGTGTTTCTATTTAAGTCATATATATGTGACTAATGTATACATATGCCTCACATATGTGCTTACATACCTACATGTGTAAGCTAAAATGCTCAGTAAGTCCAACAGTACAAGACTGAGTTACACAAATGTGTAACACTACATGAAGTGATTTTCCCCATTATAAGATTTGATGTTCTGTCTTTAACACAGATGATGGCCCCTGGGACCCCCAGAGCCCTGCTTTGGAAGACCATGACTAGGGAGAATGATAAACTCCCAGGTGACCCTAAATTTATTTGAGACTTGCTGCTCCAGCTGGATGAACATAAGTCTATGGGCGTGATGGGATTCATTCCAGGCTATTGAAAGAGCTGGCTGATGTTATCATGGGGCTTCTCTCCATTATTTTGCATAGAAACATAAAATCATAGAATACCAGGCTGGAAGAGACCTCAAGGATCATGTGGTCCAACTTTCTTGGCAAAAGCATGATCTAGACAAGATGGCCCAGCACCCTGTCTAGCTGAATCTTGTAAGTGTCCAATGTTGGGGAATCCACCACTTCCCAGGGAGATTATTCCAATGGCTGATTGTTTTCATTGGGAAAAAATGGGAAAATAATTTTGTGTCCAATTGGAATATCCCCAGGAGTAATTTGTACATATTATCCCTCATCTTTTCCATGTGACTTGTCCTTGTTCAACCTCATAAGGTTCTTGTTAGCCTAATCTTCCAGCCTATCCAGGTCTTCCTGCAGAGTGGCTCTCCCTTCCAAAGTGTCCACTTTCCCACTCAGTTTGGTATTATCAGCAAACGTCATCAGGGTACACCTGATCCCATTGTCGAGATCACTTATGAAGATACTAAATAATGTTGAGCCCAATTTTGATCCCTGGGGGACCCCATTTGTGACAGGTTGCCAGTTTAAAAAGAGCTATTTACTAACACAGTCTGGGTACAGACTGTCAACCAGATCCCCACCCACCATACAGACCACTTGTCTAGACCGTAATGCATCAGTTTCTCTTAGAGGAGAAAACTCTCAGGGAATCATATCAAAAGCCTTGGAGAAATCCAGGTAGACCTGGGATCTATTCCAAAAATTGTCTTGTTTTGAAAAGTACCATAACCTGAGGGGCTTCACAGTTCGAGCGCTGGGAATGAGGTAAAATACACAGAAAGAGAAAGGTGTGTAGACTATCATAATTCTGACGTATCTTTTTAAAGAAGGCCATCTGATTAATGATTTTTTCCAATGGTGGAGAAAAGGAGAAAGAGAAACCCCCAGTAATTCATGCCAGAATTAGATGCTGATGATTATTTGATTTTATTGTGTATCCTTGATTATCACATTCTGTAAGTCCAGAATAAAACCCTGAAATGAGATACAGTAGCAGTATCTGCTGCAGCACACACCTTACGTCACGGATCCCTGCAGCCTCTCATTCATTTACTGTCAAATAGAGAGCCAAGATAACAGCATGAATGTCAGGATAGGCTGCTATCACTGGTTTCTAACTTCTGATGATGCTTTTCTTGCCCTTTAACAAGAATGCACTGATATCATCACCAGAGTTTACACTAGCAAGATGGGAGCAGACAGACCCTTGTAAGTAATGGCCAGCAGTGGGATCTGAATTCCCAGTGGGAAGAAGACATGAGCTGGTGACACCAGTGGCTGCCCCAGAAAACATCCAGCCTCGCAACAGACTGCAAGGGATTTTTGGGAATGGTTGTCACAAAACCCTCAAAAAACAGCTCAACAGTTCTCCCTCTCCCTCAGTCCGTATATATCTTGTTGCTCTTAACAAGGCAATTTTGTGATTTTGAGATACAGAAAGTTTGTCTGTGTCTGTAATAGCCACAGTTCCTTACGTGGCAAAACTAGGCACAGAAAACTGTAGAAATGAGCACCCTTAATGTATCTGACATCACTGCTCACACTCATTGGCACCTACTCATACATATAGTCATTATTCATTAAACAGCCTTTATCTTAATCATATTCAATAATTTGAGCAATTGACTATGCTATAATTTTATGGAAATGCTGTTTTCTTTCCCCATTCATTTTTAATAAAAGGACAATACCCCAAAATACTATGTCTATTTAAAACATTCCATAGACACCCCTATCATGAAGAGTTGTTTAAAAGTACTTTAAGCCATGATCAATAGATTACTTAGAACTTAATTATTTTCAGACATATAATTTCTCATAGATTATGAGTGCCTGTAAAGAGTTTGAAGCCTGCAGTACCTCTCCTGCCAGATGCTTTCCTAAAGTGTGGTCTCTGTTATTTATACTTAATTACTTTGAGTTGTCCTTAGAAATAATATTTTTACTTGGTGTTTTTGGAATGCACCACTAAAAATTCAAGTTAATTCGATATTTATATTATTTGCTCTATGGTGGGAAAAACATTTTATGGCTCACAAAGAAACCCCAACCAAACAAAAAACTTCATAGTTCTTTCTTGTTTACATGTAGGATCTAGCTGGGCTAAGATACAGAGCAAAGATATGAGAGATAAGGGGAAATAGTAATAAATGCAGAAAGTTCACATAAGAAGGTCCTTTTTAATTTGACAGAAATGTTATTTAGGCCTATATAATGTGCTGCAATATTGTTATAATGATAGGCAAATCTGTCATCACATATTCAGCCCTATGCCTTGGCTCTGCCAAACTCTTTATGCTGTTTTGCTGAGAGAAACAATCCTAAAGTCATCTGCCTTACTTGTCAGGTTCGGTCCACCAAAGTACCAAGTCTAGTTTTAGGCTCTTTCTACACTAATAGAATCAGTGGAGAAAGATATGCACACCCATCACAATAACCCCCCAGAGCAATTAATTTCACCTGCCTATTTTAGAAAGGGGTAAAAGTACTTCTGGGAATCCAGCTTCCCTCAACAGAATATAGATAAAATAAAATAAATTCCTTAGAACTAAGATTTAATTGTTAGATAGTTAAGTGAGAGTGATCCTCTAAGTATATACAGATTGTGGCATTTCAAAAGAGATTTATTGAGTGTCTAGAATGCAAGCAATGTACTCCCAGTAACATCCCTTTACCATCTGTCATTTACAGCTCCTAATCAGTAGTTAATAAGCCATGGGCCTCGGGTAAGGTTATTGACTGGAGAAGGGTTGAAAATAAGGGAAAACTACAAATGGGCTTGATAGGCAGAGCTGTTCAGCCTGGTCAGTCAGTGGACTGCATGTGCTATGTAAAGTATCTGAAAATACCCTACAAAATTATTACAAAAACCAACATGCCTGCAGATATTGTCAGGAGCCAGGTATTGATGGCAGATGTAATTTGTTCTGCTACTGTACATTAGCAGAGCAATTAATTGCAAATTATTAAACAGTGGCAGTAAGGTGGTCCATGCCTGGAGGTTTGGTGTTTCTTCAGATTAAAAAAAAATAAAATTAAAACACATTATACAAAACAGTATCTGTCTGTCTAACAAGAGCTGTCTTTAAAAGAGTGACTTATTGAGAGACCTTAGAGTTAGAAGCACAGTGAAAAATGAACCATTCTCTCAGTTTTAACAATAGTTTGTAAGCTAATGTCAGGAGGTGATTTGTGGCAGCAGACACATTACCTCTTCAGTTACTGTGCTTGTGCTAATATGGAATGTATTTTTGATTGCAAAGTTTTCATTCTAGACAGTTCTTTGAACAACATGCTTTTTTTTTAAAAAAAAAAAAATAATACTTTAATCAATTCTACATTGTTATCTTTTTCTTAAAGTGATTATTGTAATGATATTACAATTTCATCATGTTAGCATTTAAAGGCTCCCAAACTAGATTCTCAAATTAACATTTTCTTGGGTTTTATTCAAATTTAGGAGGTATCACAAAAGTAGATAAGTAAATGGTACTAGTATTGTTAAAATATAAAACTGCGTGCAAGAGAGGCCTAAAAACTGCCAGGAAAAGGGCTTAAGAAGCTTTCAGTTTAATAGGGTATATCTGCTTTCCTGCATGAGAAAGCTGACATGGGAATAGAGAACAGAAACTTAAAAATCATTTCACATTGATTTATTCCTTATTCACAGTAGCGTGTATTTCCTTTGAAGTAGAAACATGCACAGAAATATGCATGGCTTATTCATTAGCTTCTCAAATAACAATTCAGGTGTGTGAAACCTGATATATCGATGCCTTGTCTTTCTTTCACAAAGCACAATAATTCCTTCAACATATTACAAATTTGTGTAGTTTAAATTATTTTTTTTTTTTAGGACAGATGATAAAACAATTAAATCTGGTTTTTTTTTTTTTTTCCCAAATTTGAAGTATATTGCAAAAAACCCTACCAGCTAACTGGGCTGATCCCCTGTGTGTGAAATATACTTTAATGATGGAGAGTTTAAAAAAAAATATCCTGGAAATTTGGACTTTCTTCAAAGAGTATGGATGTATTTTTATTTACATATTTGAGATTGTTTTCCAGTGGACACTGACAATGTTATGGCTTTTTCTTCCTCAAAATAAAGGTTAGATTTATTTTCCCATTTACAGAAAATAGATCAAATTAGAGAATCTAAGATGCTGGGTGCTTTCTCTACATTATAAGACAAAATTCAAATTGTGTTTTCTAAAACTTTTATAAATCATCAGTTTATCTTCTCCATTCAGTAAAATTATCATTGTTTCCTTTCATATACACAATGACATTGTAAGGTAAAGTGTGCCTAATTATGCCTCATGTTGAAGTTAAGAAAGGTATCTAGGGCAATTCAGCAATTAATCACTGTAAATAAAAAGAGGCCTCACATCTCTCGTCCTTTACTGTGCTCCTCTCTCATATAGCCGCATCTGTGTGGCTTTTCTTTTTACTGACAAAGTATACCTGGGACTCACTAGGTTCCTTTCTGTACCAGTTCAACTCATCCTGCAACAAGTAATCCAGTAAAAAAATTAAAACATTTCTGACAGATGAGTTGAATTGCCTCACCAAAGGTTCCAGCTGGCACCAGTGACACAGGGTAAGAAACAGGTGTGTGCAATTTGTTCTAAAGAAATTTCATGCAAATGTGCTTCCTTCCTACTTAAGAGTATTTGGAGTATACTATGAAAATGCATGTGATCTCATGAAGAAATTTAGCTAGCAGGTGGTTTATTGTATTGAAGAAAGCCCAAAAGATTCAATTACTGAATTTGTAAACTATTTTCCTAAAAGCTTAAATTATATTTTCAAAATCTGTCTCTTTTTTTACATACCATTTATTTCACCTAAACAATTATTTATTATTTACACATTTATTCTAAATTTGTTTCACCCAAAGGAAACTGTTCCTGTGACATGATTGTTATCATAAACAGCATCTAGTAAGAGTTAATCTAAGTAACTTGCTGATCATGAATCTTATCACTTTCAGAAACATCATTATAGAAAGATATTTACATCATTTATTGATGTGTGAATATTTGTGGTCCTAAGCTACTTATTGATGGCTCTCCTGCAGATAGCTGTTGTGGTTTCCATGGAACTGACTGAGCAGATTCTCTCTAGTGACATTAAAGTTTGCATATTCAAGTTAAATGTCTGAGAAAATGTACTTTCTACAAGTTTGAAAGTCCCCTTTTGCTTGCTGCTGACACAGCATTTATGAGCAAAATATACTCATTTGGGCATGAGCAAAATGAATTGTTTTGACTAGTTGTGGTGCAAATAAAAATGGACAGAATTCAACCTAATGGTGCATGAAATAACAGTTTAGCAAGTGCCAAAACTGTCCTGAGATTTGTTGAGATTTCATATTTATGATCATATGCTGAAGCTTGAGGTTAGCTGCAAACTGTATAATGACCAGTTTGTGTTGTTATTGCTTAGCTTTCTTGCCATGAGTCACTGTGAGTTAACACAATTTAAAAAAAAAAGGAGAGAAGGAGGCAGGGATGAGTGAGGAGAGGGAAGAACGGAAGAAGAAAGGAAGGAAGGGTGGCAGAAAAAAAAGGGAAGGAAGGAAGGAAGGAAGGAAGGAAGGAAGGAAGGAAGGAAGGAAGGAAGGAAGGAAGGAAAAGAGCAAGTGCAGCAATGAATGGAAAGACTGGGGCAAAATACGTTTCAATACTAACAAGAAAATGCAGGCTATCAAGGAATTATTCACAAGAAACCCAGCAACACATCACTTAGAGTTTGCTAGAGCCCTAAGCCAAAGTATTATCAAGGTAATGACAGAAGCAAGTTTCTTTGCAAGGAATCAAAAAAGAAGTGTTTGCAGGAAAAATTCCTCTTTCTTTCCATCTCAAAAATCACAAGCAAGCAAGCAAAAAGTAGCAACTAATAAAATGAGAATGCTAAAATTCAAAGAGGAGGACAGTACCCATAGATCAGCTAAAATGGAGAACAGTAGTTATTGCTGTAGGCAGAAAGGCAGAGGTTGTGGTTATTTAGGCTGCCTTCATGGAGCGCATGAGGCTGTGGGGGTAAAACTATGAGGAGGTAATACTTAAGAAGACAACGGGCTGTGTTCTCAAAGCACCTACCCTTTCTGGTTTTGATCACATTTATTATTCATAGGTACATGGCCACTGTTTGATGATGAATATTGATTGCTGATGAGGAAGCTACATTATTCTGTGAAGGTAGAGAAGTGTCATTATCAGACCAGCACAGACCAGCGTGGAAATGGAGAACACTACTGTTTCCCTGCCAGACAAAACATATAAGCAGTCACTATTCAGGAGCAAGGAGGAAAGCTCTGGGATTTAACAACCATCCAGTGCCCATTCCATATCAAGGTGTGAAGCAGCTTATTTATAGTTCTAGAACTTATTTGTTATGGGCTATTTATTGTCTTCTGTACAGTGTTTCAGAGCCAGTGCCGGTATGAATGGTTTTTAGCTAACTCTCTTCTATGGCAAATTCCCTGTGTTGTGGTGAGATTTCCTGTGTATATTACTTTTCATAGCAATCTCCAAGGCAAATTCATCTCAAAAGTCAGAGGAAGAGATAGGAAGGACTAGATTCCCTAAAGTTTTCCCTAAATGTCTATTTTGATAGACTTTGGCAATAGAACAATAAAATTCATTGAGTAGTCTTCTTCAGAATATTTTGCTTACAAGAATTCTATATTTCAAAACATATTTCCACTTCAAATCCAATCAAAACCACAAATCAGACTCTTACATTTGTACCAGGTCTTTAGCAAATGTATTTATGGCTTATAGGAATGCTTCAAACTAGCCATCCCTAATATATTATCAAAATGCTTTCCTTTTTAATTTCCAAAAATACTCTCACAAAAACAAGAAATGTTTTCTATTCATTTATTGCTATTAAGACTGCAACAATAAAAATAAATAATCACACTGATTTCAACAGAGTAATGTGACCTTCTATAAATAAATAAAGCCCCTTCAAACTGAGTTATTTCCTGGCAGTTTAAAATAGTTACTATTTGGTATGTCTTTCAGTAATGTAACTAAAATCTCTGAACTAGTCTTTATCTGCCATAGTATTTATAAAAAGGGTCTCAGGAAGGTTCTGGAGTGATTCTGGATACCAAACAGAATGATGGACTTATCAGAACCATTTGAAATATTAAGAGAAGATCATCAATGTTTTGCAAAATTGAAACTTCATGCAGCATGGTTCATACCAACTTATTTTAATGCTGGTCAATATCTGAGCAGCATAGGTTTGACTGAGCAAGTAAGAAAAGTAGGTTTAGGAAGAAATATCAATAAACCAACACATGTAATAATCTTTTGTGAAAGTAAGCTTAAGCAGTAGAACCTCAGGCAAAATAATGAGTTTAGTTCAAATATACTAATATTTGTTATCTCAGAACTGCCTCTGTTATGAACTTTGCAGTCTCAGCAGAACATAAAATGAAGAAATGTTCTACATTTTAATATTACTGCATCCATTACATGGCCTGCAGGGGCCATTGTGATCATCTTATCTGACCTCTTGCATAGCACAAGCAACAAGACTTCACTGGGTCCAATCTTGTTTGAAATACAGAATATGGAATTTTAAATTCCACTAGATTATGATTTTATCAGACATTCACAAAGTTCCATGAGGCCTCTCACACTGGAGAGGTGCACAAGCCGTCATCCTTGTGGCCCTCCTCTGGATGTGCTTGATCAGGTCCAATCCTTCTTATGATGGGGCCCGCAGAGCTGGACACAGTACTCCAGATGGGGTCTCATGAGAGTGACGTAGAGGGGGAGAATCACCTACTTTGACATGCTGGTCACTCTTCTCTTGATGTAGCCAGGGATAGGATTGACTTTCTGCGCTGTGAGTGCACACGGTCAGTTTTTCATCCACCAACACCCTCAAGACCTTCTCAGGACTGCTCTCAATCCACTCATTACGCAGCCTGTATTTGTGCTTGGGATTGCCCTGACACATGCACAGGACCTTTTATTTGGCCTTGCTTAAACTCTTTAGGTTTGCACGGGCCCACCTCTTAAGCCTGTCAAGGTCCCTATGGATGGCATCCAGTCCCTCCAGCATGTTGACTGCACCACACAGCTTGGTGTTGTTGGCAAACTTGGGATGGAGGAGAACACAATTTGTGCTCCTGACCCCTTAATCAGTTTCCCCAAGGCCCTGAAATCTCTCTTCATTGCTTTAGAACTTCACCTAATGTTTCTATAAGTATGTGAGCAGCAAAAGAAAGACCAGGGAGAGGAAAAGGCTGAGGTGCTTAATGCCTTCCTTGCCTCAGTCTTTAATAACAAGACTAGATGTACTGAGGGAATCCAACCTCCTCAGCCAGAAGACAGAGACTGGCAGAACGACCCCCCTGCTGTCCAGGAGACAGTGAGTGACCTGCTGCATCACACAGACACACACCAGTCTATGGGAGAGGAGGGGATACATCCAAGAGTTCTGAAGGAGCTGGCTGGGGTGCTCGCCAAGCTGCTTTCCATCATTTACCAGCAGTCCTGGCTGACCGGGGAGGTCCCAACAGATTAGAAATTGGCCAACATGACACCCATCTATAAGAAGGGTCAGAAGGATGATCTGGGAAATTATAGGCCTGTCAGCTTGACTTCAGTGCCCAGGAAGCTGATGGAGCAGCTCATCCTGAGTACCATCACACAACACATGTGGGACAACCAGATGATCAGGCCCTGTCAGCATGGGTTTATGAAAGGCAGGTCCTGCTTGACAAACCTGATCTCCTTCTACAGCAGGGCAACCTGCTTATTGGATGAGGGAAAGGCTGTGGATGTTGTTTCCCTTGACTTTAGGAAGGCCCTTGACACTGTTTCCAACAGCACTCTCCTCGTAAAACTGGCTACTCATGGCTTGGATGGGCACATGCTTTGCTGGGTAAAAAACTGTCTGGATGACCAGGCCCAAAGAGTTGTGATGAACAGAGTCAAATCCACTTGGCAGCCGGTCACAAGTGGTGTCCCCCAGGGCTCGGTTTTGGGGCCACTCCTGTTTAACATCTTTATTGATGATCTGGACGAGGGGATCGAGTGCACCCTCAGTCAGTTTGCAGTTGACACCCAGTTGGGTGGGAGTGTTGATCTGCTCGAGGGCAGGGAGGCTCTGCAGAGAGACCTGGACAGGCTGGAGCCATGGGCTGAGGCCAACTGCAGGAGTTTCCATGAGGCCAAATGCCGGGGGCTGCCCTTGGGCCACAACAACCCCCAGCAGCGCTACAGGCTTGGGGAGGAGTGGCTGGAGAGCTGCCAGTCAGAGAGGGACCTGGGGGTGCTGATTGACAGCCGTGTGCCCAGGGGCCAGCAGTGTGCCCAGGGGGCCAAGAAGGCCAATGGCATCCTGGCTTGTGTCAGCAATAGCGTGGCCAGCAGGGACAGGGAAGGGTCTGACCCCTGTACTCGGCACTGGTGAGGCCGCCCCTTGATTCCTGTGTTCAGTTTTGGGCCCCTCACTCCAAAAAGGACATTGAATGACTCGAGCGTGTCCAGAGAAGGGCAAGGAAGCTGGTGCAGGGTCTGGAGCACAGGTCGTACAGGAGCGGCTGAGGGAACTGGGGGTGTTTAGTCTGGAGAAGAGGAGGCTGAGGGGAGACCTCATCGCCCTCTACAGCTCCCTGAAAGGAGGGTGCAGAGAGCTGGGGATGAGTCTCTTTAACCAGGTAACACACGATAGGACAAGAGGGAATGACCTCAAGTTGTGCCAGGGAAGGTTTAGACTGGATATTAGGAAGCATTTCTTTACAGAACGGGTTGTTAGGTGTTGGAATGGGCTGCCCAGGGAGGTGGTGGAGTCCCCATCTCTGGAGGTGTTTAAGAGTCGGGTTGACATAGTGCTGAGGGATCTGGTGTAGTTGGGAGCTGTCAGTGTTAGGTTAATGGTTGGACTGGATGATCTTCAAGGTCTTCTCTAACCTTGATGATTTTATGATTCTGTTACTCTGTAACATACAGCGCCACCCCACCACCTGTCCTTCCTTGTCTAACCCTCCTAAAGAGCTTGTAGCCATCTCTTGGCACACTCCAGTCATGGCAGACATCCCACCATGTCTCTGTGATAGCCACTACATCATCATTTTCCTGTTCCATCATGGCTTCAAGCTCCTCCTGTTTGTTACCCATGCTGTGTGCATTGGTATAGATGCACTGCAGATGGGCTGATGTCCCCAGCACCTTTTTGCAATTAGAGGTCCTAATTCCAGCCTGACCTTTCACAGGTGTTACCACAGTTACTGATCCATCCATGTCCCTTACATCTTTGTTGTGCTGCATGTCTCCATCCCTTGCCTCCACTGAGATGGCAGGGTGAGGGTCATCGCTGGCACACCATCCCACAAATTCTGGGTTTTGTATCGGGGAGTTCCAGTGTTGTCCTCTTCCACCTTCAAATCTAGTTTAAAATTCTGTCAGTGAGCCCAGCTAACTCCTGCCCCAAGATCCTTTTCCCCCTCTGTGACAGGTGCATCCCATCTGATGCCAAAAGGTCTGGTGTCCTGTACATTAACCCATACTTGAAAAATCCAAAGCCCTGCTGGTAACACCAGTCTCAGAGCCACCAGTTCTTCTGTTCATTCTCCTGTAATCTACCTCATCTATCCCTGCAAGTGAAGGGATGGAGGAGAGCACTGTTTGTGTCCCCGACCCCTTAACCAGTTTCCCCAAGGCCCTGAAATCTCTCTTCACTGATTTTGGACTTCTCACGCTATTATCATTGCTACCTATGTGAAAAATCAAGAGAGGGTATTAGTCCTTGGGTCTCACTAGAGTGAGCAGTTTTGCCGTGAGGTCCTTTACCTGGACCCCAGGGAGGCAGCAGACTTCCCTATGAAGCGGGTCCAGTCTGCATATGGGGCCTTCAACACCCCTCAGAATGGGGTCACCCACTACAATGACCCTTCTGGGGTCTTTTTAGAACTGGTTTTAATACATGGTCAAGGGTGACTCATCTTCCTCCTTATTTGGTCATATTCTTCATCCTTCTCTGCTTCATTCACAAGTTCCAGGGCTCCATATCTGTTGTGAAGGGTCACTATAGAAGGTGAGGGAGATTGTGAGGGGATTTGACTACCTCCCTGAGCAGGGACCTGTTTCCAGTCTCCCTCATCTCTTAGGTCCCCTTCTTCTGCCTGGTAGCAAGAGGATGAGGGATTGTCTGCCTCTTTTGGAGCCTCCATTTGCTCCTTTTGCTTCATGGGTGCTAACGTGTTATTCCACCAATCAACGTCTCTTTCTCTCTCCCTAATACTTCTTAATCTTTCAAACTCTTTTTTGAGCTCAGCCACCAAACTGAGCAGGTCATCCAGCTGGTCACATCTTACAGAGGTGTGCAAAAAGCGAAAGGAATCTGTATCATTTTGTGTTTAGAAAAAAGTCAAGGTAATGTCTAATAGAATCAGCACATCTGCTGATTCAGGGTCACTAACCAACTAAGCTAGAGCAATCTATGCATTTGCACCTTGTTCTAAAACTGGATTAAGCAGAGGTGAAGCACAGGTGTCTGAAGACTTCAGAGCAATGTGGTTCAGCCAAGGCTATGAGTGACTCATGTCTTGTCCTAAGCATCAGTTTTAGTTTGTCTGAGGCCTTGGAAGAGTAGTGGCCTTACTACAATACTGAAGATCACAATGCTGGTGTTCTTAAAAATAAACAAAATATTATAATCTGTAAATTTTCTCATCAGCCTCCCCCAGCAGGATCTCCGCCTGTATCGAATGGACAATTTTCCTCTGACGTGCTGGAACTCACATGTCAGCTTTCATGCACACATTTTTCTTACAGACAGCTCAAGGTCACATTTTCATTTAATATAGGACAATTTTGTACATTCATAAATAGTAAGACCCCAAGAATAAGTATGTGCAAGGGTATATGTGTGAAATGTGTGGCAAGTGCCTCTGCAGAAGACGAGTTAATAGCAAAACCCCGAACTAAATGACTGCCTCCAGGTCTTTTGCTTTCAGAGGGTGGTCTTCCTGTCAGTGTAGACAGCACTGAACAAATGGAGAAAACAAACAGCAATTCCATGAAGCTCATTATATAACCAAAATAGAGTAATCACAAGTCTAGGCATTAAGAAATATTTCACAGGGAAATGGTTTACTTTGTTTTGCTTTTCTGTGATATTTAGCCCTTTCTCAGACCTCATGCTATACTGATGATATCAGAAAATGTTACCAACACAGTTAGCTTACCTGTACAAATAATGGCCTTCTAAACAATTAATATAATATAAATTAAAACTAGTATTTTTAATGTATATTTTTTTAAAATAAGGTTAAAGTGAGTTAGTATAAAATTAAGTCATATCATAAATAAAATTCTTATTTAGTTTAACCTTAATTTATAGTCTCCTTTTTTTTTTTTTTTTTAATCTCTTCAAAATAATTGTCTTCCATTTCCTTATCATTACCTTGGTAATTTCCTCCACTGCTTGATTTAGAAAAGGATATTCAGAAGGGCAGTAGAGGATGAATGGGCTAAGATATAATAATTCTGTTTATTGTTTTACAGATTACAGGGAGCAATTTGTTTTATGAAAAAGCACAGAACAAAACAGCCACTATTCTGGAAACTAAAGGTCTGCCAATGCGCTGCACAATTCTCTCCTGAATTAAAGATTAATTAAATATTTTTTAAAAAATCAAAGTAAATGTCAAAGGCAAAGAGCTGAAATTAAAGAATATAGAATAAGTCTTACAAGCATAGCTAAACCAAAATCATTTGAAGTATTATCATAGATAATGCATAATAATATCAGAAAAACAATCTCCTTTTCAGGTTGAGGATTTAGCATAAACAGATATGGATATGATAACAATTTTATGTCGGTACATACTTAATTACTGTGGGTTTAGAATTAAGGATGTTGCTTTCCTCTCACGTATATTGAACTACTTACAATTTCCAAATAAATAAATAATAAAGGACCTTATTTATGTAAATGGTTTTAATTTATGAAAGTCTTCTAGACCTTTGTTTCTTTATGGAAAGAGGAACAAAATGAATGTTTTAAATTAAAAAGACAGTCTGAAGTCCTGTAAAAATTGTCACCTGTTAAGGCAAGTGGGATATCATAACTGAGATTTTTCTTCTATTGAACCATTTCCCCCATTACTCCATGATTTATGTACTGACTGCTGTGAAAGTTGAGCCTTTTTAAAGAAAAAATGACTAGAAGGCTTCTTTCTACTTTGCATTTTCATAAAAAGCATACTAGGAGGGGAGGAGGAAGAGTGTTAAACATAGTAAATATGAAAAGAAATAAAGAGCAGCTGCCTTCATGTAGCCTTCTTTTCCACTTTTCCTCCCTTATCCTAACATTTACATGTATTCCTTTCTTTTTGCGCTCTTCACAGTCTGTTTCTTCACATTCCAGCTCTTTTCATCTTCCCCTTTCTCTTCACATAATTTTGGGTAATCATGTAAATTCTGTAATTTCACTGTTATAACTTCCCTATTCTATCTTACTCTGTTTAGCTCATCAAAATATTGAAGAACTACATTAAAAAATAAGCTTCTCCTTTGCTTGTGAGCTGTGGTGAGTATAGTCTAACTAGCCCAGCATGACCCTCCTCTTAGGCAGAGAGAAATGGACCCCTTACTGCTCTCTCTTGCTCAGACAGATGCTAACTCGTGTTCCTCCTTAGACAGGTTTCATAATTGATTATAATTGTTTACAGTCTCTAGGTTCTGGTCAAAATTTTCCCAGTGCTATGGAAAGTCACATACCCCACTTAGTAGACTAGATAGTATTACACTTTGACAGACAAGACTAAATCAAAGGCCCTGTATACATGGATATTAAAATATTTTACTGAAACTACAGATGAAAGAAGGGTATTCATATCATTGAATACACTCTTCAAAGAATCTTAAGCAGCAGAGAGCTGTGCTTAGGACATAGGCAAAGAGAGAAGGAAAAAATCTGATGGTGTATTGACTTGTGTTGATTAGAAACTCTTTCACTGGGCTTCTAAAGATATCTTAGATATTCATTTCAGAAATGAGGGATGGTTTTAGCTCAGCAAGTACGCGCATTATATGCATCAGACTTACTGAGAACAAATTCTCACTGTGAATTATCATTCAACCATCTCAGTTCTTTATACACACGTACTTACGAATTTACATTTCAACAGAATGTGAAGCTGAATTATATGAAATCTATTTTAGATAACATGCTCAAGCTTGGAGAAAGAAAATCTTTTCTAGAGCTACAAAGCTTTTATCATTTTTGTCTATTTTATGCTTGCCATTTTACAGATAAAAGGCAGGAGCTTACTGCTAGAGGTAATTCACTGAGTAGTGGAAACAAGCAAACAGAAAAGTGAAAGAATAAACATTATATTAATAATACTTTTTACAATTTGTTTATTTATACATGTCAATGGATGCTATTGTATGTGTATGGGCATATGCTTGTTTTATGAAATAGATTTTTAAGTAAGAAAATGGAGATACATTTTTAGATGGGATTTCACTGAAGTGTCTAGCAAGCACATCCAGGAGGGACTCTAAAGAACTGTCTATTGAAGAAGATGACCAGAAGGAAGTTTTAACAGTTCTGTTGTCTTTAGCTGTCCATTTAAATTGTCAAGTCAGCACAAAGCTTGCATGGCTTGAACTGATCTCTCAAAATATGAGACTAAAACAGGAACAGAAAGGAAGAGAAAGCAGAGAATCAACTGGATGTTTTTCTACATCTGTCATCTCCTGATATTAATACCTATAAAAACCACGTTCAGAACCTATCAGGGGAAATTGGACTCAAGCTTGCTTACCTCCGTCAATTTCTGACTCCATCAAGGTAATACTGGTTAATTGTTCTTCACAGAATCACAGAACATTTGAGGTTGGAAGGGACCTCTGGAGGACATCTGGTTCAATGTCCTCTGCTCAAGCTTGTCCACCAAAAGGCAGTTGCCCAGCGCCATGTCCAGATGGCTTTTGAATATCTTTTTAAATCTGATTTTCAGGTAATTCATTTTTATTGAGCTACTTGATTTTTTTCTTATTTTAAATGGTCATTTCTTATTTTAGTAACAAAATAGTCATAGTTAACAGTCGTGTTCTGGTTCAGCTAGGATAGGGTTAAGTTTCTCCCAAGCAGGTGGGAGGGATCTCCAGCCGGGTTATTCATACCATGCTGATGTCAGGTCCAGCGTGGCAGCACGGGAAGATTCCCTTTGTGGTTTTGGTCGCAGGAAGCATGCATGTAGGCTGGCTGTGTTCACTGCGGTATTTCTCTGTATATCTTTTGTCTTGTTTACTGTTATTGCTGTTTGTTGTTGTTCAGATTGCTTATTACACTGTTGTATTAAATTTCTTCTTATTTTAACCTGGGGTTTGTGCCCTACTTGTGTCTGAGGGTGGTGGAGGGACAACGGCAATGTGGGCTTCAGTCCCAGCAGGGCTTAAAACTATCAAAAGTTGTGATTATGAAATCTGATGACTGCATAAACTAGCAGGAAATCCCATCCCTGATTTGATATTAAGGCAGACAACTATTAAGCTTTGGGGACCTACACTAATCTACCACTATTTGGCAATTTTTAGATAAAAAGTTTTGATGCTTCACACTTGGAAACAAACCTTTCTGCTTAGTGTTCTTTGGGGTTTGTTTAAAAGGATCTGTATTATCTCTTGCTGTTACTATTTTACACATGCACATTTTAGTAGTCCACAAATAGTGCTATAGTTTGTTCAGTATTTCATGTTTAAATAATTGCTGAGATTACACCTATGTTTTGTGATCAGCTAACCACATTCAAGGAAATACTCTCTGTAGTCAGGCCAAAGATCTGTCCATACATCAAAGAGATTAAAATACATACTGGAACTCAGGAGGTTTAAGGTTTCTAAACCTATCTCTATAATAGAGGTAACACCATAATCTCTGTAATAAAAGTAGAAAAACATATGACTGATGAATAGACATAAATAAATGTGAAGGTATTTCTAAATTTCCTTGTAGAGGTAGATGAGAACCAAACTCACTGACAAACCCACAGATCTTGCTTTAACATATTTTTTAGGCTCTATGGCTGTTTCAGAAAGAATATTTGTTCCACTGCATTTTTACTTTTTTTTTTTTTTTTTTCCTTTCAGCTATTTTAGGGATATATGGAGATATGCAAAACATACCAGAATTTTATTGACACCCACTGAACTGCAAAGCAGATTTGAGTTATGCTGTACTTCTCTACAGTTTTAGGTGAGGTTTGATTTTATCCTAAATAGTTCATGCAACTCCTCCTCTCCCACTCTATCTGGTGTTCACCAAGAGGAAATCATACTTTTACTTTGGTGGTTACTGACTCTAGCTCTGAGTAAATTCTTCAGACTTGACATACAAAACTGTTTGCTCAAAAGTATTTTCAGGTTGATTTTTTTTTTCAGCATGTAAATCATTTATGTCCATTATCACACAGTGATTTTCCTATAGTGCTTTGCACTGGCACTTTGTACTACAACTAACTGCTATATACTTATGTTTTCTTCTACTCCCATTATTTTTCCTAGTTACCTGCCTGAGACATAAAAATAATTTAAACAGTTAATATATGCCAGCAATGATACAATAGATTTTCAGGTTTGCAAGTGTGACAGATGTGAGTTATTTTTTACACTAGAATAAATCACTCTGCCCTTTAGCTGCCAGACTGTCAGCTTCACCTGTGTAGTTTGGAGAAAGCATTTCCTAATTTTCATAAAATGGCAGATTTTAGGTTCACAGACATCTTTATGAATAATTGCTGTTTTCATGAGAGTCAATACTCTACTTTCATAATGATCTTTAACATCTTGAGAATTAATTCTGTTTTATAGAAAGAAACCTCTACACCTACATCTTCAAAGTCTAGGTAATTAATCCAATCTATGAAAAGTTAAAAAAAAAAAAAAAAAAAGTA
>NW_020799097.1:21064750-21233035 GCF_003259725.1 Athene cunicularia
TTTTTTTTTTTTTTTTTTTTCATTAAATGCTTTGAGATTCTCAAATGAAAGATGCTGAAAAAATGGGATTTTTTTTTTTTTAATTATAACAGGATTGTAAGCATATATGTAAGGTAAAGACAGGTAGATACCTGAAAAGGAAGGACATGTGGGTTTTGATGATATCTGGTTAACAGCTATTCAACGTAAGAAACAAAGACAAGAGACTGGAAAACTAATAAATTAAATACCAAGGTACACAGAACCTACTGAGAGATAATGAAGGCAATAACAATTGAGTCTCTGATTGATGGACTCAAGAGTAAGGGTCTGCTACTAGGACTTCGATGTAATTGGCTGAAAAGGACAAGGTGGTCTGTGCTACTCATGTATGTGTGAGTGCTGTTGGTGTTTCTGTGGGTGATGGGAGAGATATTGCTCTGCCTATACTGGTCTGTGAGGTTGCTTGGAAAGTTGTACTCATTCAAACATATTCATCTGAATAGAGACAAATGTAAAATGGCTTAGTTCTAATTTTCCCCTAGAAGATAAGTAATCTTAGCTATCATTAACTGCCTCATATGAAGGTTTGTGGGGTATGTTATAGTTTGCAGTCAATTCATGTATCTGAGCACTGGATTAATCAACTTCTGTAGGTAACAATCTCTGTCCATTCACAGAAGTAGGAATCCAGGTTACTTAGGCAAAAAAAGTAAATTTGAGAAGGCTAAGGCCAAGTCAGAGAAAATCTTGACTGTAGCCATCAAGAACAGAAGGCTGTATTTCTGGAAAGAAAAAATGTAGAGATCATGGAGCTTCCAGTGCAAACCTGTAATTAACATGATCCTGAACATATAAGCAGGGTAGAAAGGATTAGGGAGATAGTCCTCCTTTTGTACACAGTCCTGATAAAATCAATATAATGGATTGGTACCAACAGAGACATCTTAAATAATTTGAAGAGGATGCCAAGAAACTAGAGGTTGTGCAGGAAAAGCTATTAAAAAATAGTGCAAGGGCTCAGTATGCATACGGTACATGTGACTTCAGGATATCATCACATGAAATCCTTAGGGTCTCTGGATGTCTGAAACACATTTAAATGTATTTACCAAACACATAAGGAAGATTGAAATATCCTTTGATTTCGCTGTCACCCTGATTTTTCCAAGTTTATATTTCCTATACTAATGTTACCCACAGAATTCTGTAAAAATGTGGCTTTGAATGTAATTCCTGAGATTTTCCAGAAACAAATTACAAACATAGTTCATCATATGAAATTATTATTCACAGAATTCATCTGCCAGTTTGAAAGATCTTGATTTATGACACAGGCTTTTGTCTCTTGAGTTCGTGAAGTGATTGACATAAATGGATGAAAAAGCCAGTAAAAAGGATAAGATACTAAACATCTGTGTTTCACAGGTTATTCTTTTGTTAGGGGAAATATTAAGACTCAAATATCTTTGGTTCTGTTCTAGCAATTTTAATGCACCATGTTCAGACCCATACTTTTTGCATGTTTTTTTCTGCTACATGAGTTTTCTCCTGCAAAGCAGATATTCCTTTTGTGAAAATTGTTATTGAGTTCCACTCCTGGATGAAGTCTGTAACTTTAATTTCCAGCATCACCACATTCAATCCACAAAGAGATCATTGGCTCAAGAAATTTGTCACTATAACCTATCTTTTTAATGTCAAATTTTGACACGTCCCCAAAAAATAAAAACCAGAAGACTTCTAGCAATCAATACCATAGACATAAGGCTTTCACAGAAAGAGATTAAAAAATATTGGTAATCTAAATAGGTAATATTATGAATAAAGAACTACACAATCCAGATATGACACAGACCATTGCTGATGTAGTACAATGATGTGAAATACTTCCCCCATGGTTATATGGATACAAAATGAAATGTGTTTTCAAGCAGAAGAGAAAAAATGAAAATTAAAACTAAGGAAAAGTTTCATCTCAGGCTGCTTCAATTTTGAAAATGTAGACAAGTCTTTGGAAACAAGTGAGACTGAGGTGAAATAAGAACAATAAACCCCAAGTAATACTACTGGGAGATGCAAAACTTACCCTTGAGAGAACAGTTATGATTTGACATATAGCAGAGTTTTGTTAATATCAGTGAAGCTGAACAGTGTTATTAAGAAGACATGAGGGAATATAAAAATATAACAAAGAAAAACCCTTGAGCAGTGTTACACATGTCACGGTATTCAGTATGAACCAAATTAAGGTGGGGGCAGTGGATTACATAATTTTTCAAGAGCTGATAAGCAACAGGAAGAGAGCAGATAGCAAAATAACCACTATTGTGGCTGAATACCTCATTATATATTGTCTTAATACAGGATAAAAATATCATCTGGTTGGGCACTAGCATGTAAGTCAATACATCTCTAAAGTAATTGTTAATTTTCTTTTCCACAAAAACATAGCTAATCATAAGAAAGTAAATCTCACTTTTAAAGTGCTGAGTTTAGCCCCACTGAAAAAAAGTACATGATGGGCCAGATAACCATTAAAAAAATGTATATTTGCAGTGGTATGGAAAAAAATGCACTGATTACTGCATTAATCTCATGTCAGCATTGAAGCTGAGTTTTCTTAAGAGATAAATGAGAAAGATAATTAAGGAAGAATGAGGAATATACAAGCTCACCTCTGAGTTCAGGAAAAAAAAGGAAAAAAAAATCCACTTATCTCAAAATATGCTTCTTTAGGATATGTTCCCTTTTCTTAAGGCAGAGGCTGATAGGACAGCTGGATAAACTCTTTGCTGTGAGAATGTGATAATCACAGATGATTGATTAGAGTAGGTCTGCTCATTGGCCATTACAGAAGAAAAAAACAACGTAAGCCCTCTTCCAGATCACAGATGTGATGAGCACATCTGTCAGTGAAGAGATGTGTCTTTTAATAAGATGGTAAAACAATAGATGTCGTTATAATACATAGAGTTGAATAACACAGCTTTAGTCTCACCCATTCTTTGAATTTATTTGAAATATTATTCTTTGTATATTACACCAGACTCTAAAAAACTCATCAAGTTTCTTGTTAAAATCAAAACTGCTATAGATATCCATTATTTAATAGACTTTTTGCAACTAGCTTCTTATTAATTCTTTTTATATTTATCATTTACTTTTATCATATCTGGTTTGTTTTCAATAGTGAGGAGGTCTTTATTATTATGTTTAGCTTTATCTATGCCAACTTCTAGTTAACATTTTATGCTTATTGTTTTCCATATACCCTGCAGAACATCCATTATCTGACAGCACGCTCAAAACACCACATGATACTTGCATTTCTTATTATGGTTAATTTCAAAGCAATTTCCATCAGTTTTTCAAACCTATGTGAAGATAAACCTCTCTATTCTGCCTCCAACTACATAAAGCACACACTATATTATCCCTTGCTGCTTGCGCTTATCATGAAGCTATATTACTATTAAGAAAGGCAAGACAAGAGCTGATACAACAATCCTGTTGAGAAGTTTACACTGTATTTAATGTGGGCCATAAGTGAATATCACTTTTATTTATACAGCACTAAATTTTAGTTCAGGTTTTAGACACAGTAAGAAGACACAGAATTTGCCTGGCAGAACATAGGAACTCAAAGTAGAAAGAGAGTTAAAAGGATGAATATGACACAATGCAGGAGTTGAAGGGATTTCCTGAATCATTGGGTGGGGTCCTCAGCTCCAGCAGGCAAATCTGTCACAGAATTACTTTCATTAACTGGCCAGTCTTTGCCTTCATATTCCAGCTCCATTCTGCTGCTGAAAGACTATCCTGGAATGTTGTTCCTCCAGTAGTAAGAAATCAGTTTCTATTTTCCAGTCTGAAAGTGAATATGGACAGTCATCCTTATTATTTGGTGTCAACAGTTGATTTTTAACATATGCATTGTGAGTAGATAGAGCTTAGCGATGTTCCTAGGCTTTCCTGGAAAATACTGTCATGTCCTACAAATATAGGAGTGCCATAAATCTATTTTATTTTTTTGTGTTTTTTGGAAGTCATAGACAGAGCAGGAAAAGGAGCTGTGGCTTTTCCCTTGAAGGGACATAGAGATCACCCTTTGGAGGAGGAGTGGTCAGTGCCAGTGATGGAGGGGTAGCACTGGTGCCCATTGGAAGGCAGGAGGAGGAAGATGGCAGTGCCATATAGGAAGGGAAATCTAATGTAGAAGGATGTGGAGCTTAGGAGGGAAGGCTTGCAAAGGAATCCTCTAAGGAAACTGGATTCCTTGGGAGGAGAAAGAGTGTCATGGAGTAATGTGGGGGGCATGCAAAGGCAGCTTGACCATGTAGCACAGAAGTATTAGGAAGCATGAGTGTAAGGGCACAGGAAAGTAAGGGTGGGGAGTCCAAGACAGGAGGATTGCAAAGGGAGGGGAACTTCTGTGTGTCCATGGGGAGTACCCCTGAACCCTGCTGCTATGCACACCCTGCCCCACACTGATTGCTTGGTACTCTCTTCTCCAACCTCATCATTTGCTGCTCTGAGTGCTGTGATCCTAAGCAAAGGATTTCTTGCCTTTTTTTTTTTTTAAAAAAAAAACCAAACCAACATGGATTTATTTAAAAAATAGATAGACCGGTAGCTGTATAAGGGCTTTATAAGATATCATGTTAGTAAGATAAGTGGTTCATAAAATCAAGAATGATAAGAGTATAGACAGAAAAATTATTTTATTCTAACTGACTCTGCTCACCCAAGAGTTTGGCTGATTTTGCTGTCTTAAAAGGAAATATTTCCTTTGTGTTTTGTGGTTCACAACATCTCCACATTTTACTGCATCTCATAAGAAAGAAATCTTTCATGGCCACTTTGCATTTTGTGAATGTTCATGTAAAAATAGCAGATGATTTTTTTTTTTTTTTTTTTTTTTTTTTTTTTTTTTTTTTCATGAGATCACAGCATAGCAAAACAAGAAGCTAAAGAGTGCCCAGCAATGTGTTTGTTGCAGGATTCAGTGACACTGGATAGAAGTTCATAGGTTGGTACCAAAGACTCTCCTGGACCAGATCCTACTTCCATTCTCTGTTGTTGACTATGTATAGATAAGTATAAAGAGAACATTTTTAGATGTATACAAGTCTCACTTTTTTCAACCAAATGTATGTCTGAGAATGTTAAAATCCCTTTGCACTAGGATTTTTGCTTCTGGATGACTTAAAAACTTCCATAACAAATCTAAATATAGAAACTGTGTAGCTCTCATTCCCATTAAGACCTTAAAATTCCAGTTCTGTTTTTGAAAGTTGTTAAATCACTTAGGCACTTTTGTCACAAAGTTCCTTTCTAAACTATAACATATGTTCAGTTTAGAGCTCAGGAAGGTGTACATATTCACATTACCACCTGCACTGGATTTGGGTATAAATATATATTACAATTCAATCTCAGATGAAGAAAAGCCAAGATGACAGGACACAGATGAATGCTAATACATTTGAACTTTTGCTAGCAGTAGTCAGCTTTGATATTAACACAATCCCTTCTTTTGTCATGCTCAGTATATTGAAAAGTTATTTTAACTGTCTAAGTATAATAACATTACCAGCTATAATCCATTCCAGAATCTCAGGAAAGTCTTTGACTTTTCCCCTCCTTAGTCAACTTCATCATCTGCCTAGACTGAACAAGACAGAATTACTTTCACTCACCAGGGATTTTATAAATCACTAATATTGTAATAATTGCCACATATCACAAGAATCCTGCTGGCATTTAAGGAAGTTTAGCTTGAAACTGATAACACTGATGAAGGAAAAACAAGTTTTCAGAGACTCTTTTAATGTGTTTTTCATCAGACCACTGTCATATCATGTTGACCACAAAAGAATAAACATGATTTAAGTAATAGCCTTTATACTACTGAACATACTGCTTATAGGTTGGTGTTAAGGTGAATGTCTGGGGAAAATATGAGTATTTAATAATTATATTGTAATAATTTCTGCACAGCTGCTCTGCTATGACTCTGTCCAATCAGGTTACCTATTTATTACTACAATGATGCTCACTACAACTCCTGCTTTTAGAGCTTGCCAGTTTTGTCACTAACTACCATGACAGTCAAGACCCCTGAGAATTCTCATTCATCTTTTTTAACAATTTGCTGAACATTAGCGAAGCAGGTACACCTTGCAAAAGATACAGAACACATCCACCATCACGCCCTCAAACTTTCAAATACTCATCATATTTTTGGTACTTTATCATACAACATGTATAAGATTTTTATTTTTTTTTCTTTCAAGGGTTCTCAGAACATGTCTTTAGTCTCCCAGAACATGTCTTTAGTCTCCCAAATTGAATGAATTTTTGGGGTGGTAAAATATCTTTTAAGCAAGCATGTTAAGAAATAAAATAGCAACATAATGAATATAACCAGTATTTTGAAACACATAATATATGAGTGGATAAAGAAAAATATTTCAATTGCCACAAAAATTAATTTATTAATTAAAAGTACCCTGTCCTTGATGTTAAAAGTGAAATTTACCTTGAGAAGACAAAAACTATGAGTAGTTAAGTGCGCCACACCATGAGTATGCAATAAATCACTATAAAGATTAATACCAAGCAAAGCCCATCAGTTATTCATTCACATAATGTGTTCACAGAGCACTTCACAAATAACAGTCAATTAGAAGTCATGGTGCTCTAAAAAGATCAATAAATCTAGTCTTTGAGTAAAACAATCAATTTTATTAAAAAACAATCCTTGATCAGTCAAAATCAAGATTAAAAAGGTAAATGTACAAGGCAACATAACAACTAAGGAATCATAATTTAACAACAAAAGGCCATTCAGGGGAAGAGGAAAGAGGTATATATAAGGTTTTGTACGTTTCCCCCAGGGCTCAGTTTTGGGGCCACTCCTGTTTAACATCGCTACTGGTGATATAGACGAGGGGATCAAGTGCACCCTCAGTCAGTTTGCAGATGACACCAAGTTGGGTGGGAGTGTTGATCTGCTCGAGGGCAGGGAGGGTCTGCAGAGAGACCTGGACAGGCTGGAGCCATGGGCTGAGGCCAACTGGAGGAGTTTCCATAAGGCCAAATGCCGGGGGCTGCCCTTGGGCCACAACAACCCCCAGCAGTGCTACAGGCTCGGGGAGTAGTGGCTGGAGAGCTGCCAGTCAGAGAGGGACCTGGGGGTGCTGATTGACAGCCGGCTGAACAGGAGCCAGCAGTGTGCCCAGGGGGCCAAGAAGGCCAATGGCATCCTGGCTTGTGTCAGCACTAGCGTGGCCAGCAGGGACAGGGAAGGGATCTGACCCCTGTACTCGGCACTGCTGAGGCCGCCCCTCGATTCCTGTGTTCAGTTTTGGGCCCCTCACTCCAAAAATTACATTGAATGACTCGAGCGTGACCAGATGCGTGGCAACGATGCTGGTGCAGGGTCTGGAGCACAGGTCGTACGAGGAGTGGCTGAGGGAACTGGGGATGTTTAGTCTGGAGAAGAGGAGGCTGAAGGGAGACCTCATCGCCCTCTACAGCTCCCTGAAAGGAGGTTGCAGAGAGCTGGGGATGAGTCTCTTTAACCAAGTAATAAGTGATAGAGGGAATGACCTCAAGTTGTGCCAGGGAAGGTTTAGACTGGATATTAGGAAGCATTTCTTTACAGAACGGGTTGTTGGGTGTTGGAATGGGCTGCCCAGGGAGGTGGTGGAGTCCCCGTCCCTGGAGGTGTTTAAGAGTTGGGTCGACTTAACGCTGAGGGATCTGGTGTAGTTGGGAACTGTCCGTAAGCTTAATGGTTGGGCTAGATGATCTTCAAGGTCTTTTCCAACCTAGATGATTCTGTGATTATATGGAAAATTACTTAAATTAGCAAATTTGTTCCCAAGAAAAAGAAAGGTAGTCAGCAAGGATTTGACTGAATAGAACAATAACTTAATACTTATTTTAGTAGCTCATGCACTTATCAACTGCACTGTCTTAAAAAATGGTTTTATCTTCAAAAAAATCCAGTAAAAATTGTTAGGTGATATAATCTGTCCTAATTCCAGATATGTAGTAAGTACTATAAAATTAAGGACCTAATTCTAGACTTAAACAGAAGCAAATAAATAAACAGAATCCTTTGGATGGGCATAACTGCAGCAATGTAAGTCAGTTAAGTGGTTCTGGGATGCTGGCCAACCCTGCAGACCAAATAGCATGTGCCTGCACACACATTCATATATTAAACTCTTCTGTTCTTTAAATCAAGGTTGCCATATCCAGAATGACTCTTTGGACTAGGTTCTAGTTTTTGGTATATTCTGAGTTGATGCTAAAGACTGTGCAGGACACAAGTCAGTCTGGGCCAAAACCATTTTCTGGGATGTTAGTTACAGCAGCTCAGCAGTAAGTCGTCTTCTCTGGGAATAGTCTCTTTTAGCCCTTAAGAAACAAATGACTTCTCCAAGGTCTGTGTGTAGCTCCCAGAGGTGCCCTTTTCACTTTGTGGTCCCAGTCAAAGCTATAGAGAAGGTAATTTTTCACTTAGCTTTAGATCCCAACTGTAGCTTAATTGTCTGTGTTCCTGTGGTAAAGTGATGCCTTACGGAAGCAAGTTGGGATGGATTTCAGTAAAATACTTATCTGTAATCATTACCTATAGAGAAACAGAAGACAATTATCTTAGGCTAGATGTCTAATCTTTAGGAGACTGCAGTTAAGTGGTGTGATGGTTTGACTGGCTAAATGCCAGGTATCCACCAAGTCGCTCTATCACTTCCCCCCCCCTTTTCCCCTTGTTTTCTCAATAGGGTAAAGAGGGGAAAGAAGATAAACTAATCCTTGTGGGTGAAACAAAAGCAGTTTTAATATAAGCAAGGCAAAGCAAAAGTCCGCGCGCGGAAGCAAAAGCAAACAGATTTAGTCTCTACTTCCCATGGACAGGCGATGTCGGGCCTTCTCAGGAAGCAGGGCTCCAATACACGTAGTGGTTGCTTCGGAGGACCAAGGGTGACCCCACCCTCTTCCTCCTTCCTCCCAGCTTTATACTGAGCAAACGTCATATGGTATGGAATATCCCTTTGGTTGGTTTGGGTCAGCTGTCCTGGCTGTGTCCCCTCCCAAGATCTTGCCCACCCTGTCCCACTGGGGGAAATATCAGAAAGAGCCTTGGTGCTGTGTAAGCCCTGCTCAGCAGTAGCCACAACACCAGGGTGTAACCAACACCCTGCCAGCTCCCAGCATAAAACACAGCACCGTGAGGGCTGCTACAGGGGAAACCAATTCCAGTTCAGCCAGACCCAGTACAAGTAGTAATATATCCAACCTGTAATCTCATTTACCAAAATGCTAATAATAAGGTAAACGCAGAGAGAAGACCTGGACAGTGAATACTGTATGAATATATGGCATAAATACAACTCTGTGTTACATATATAGATGGAGTTCCAAGACACTGAAGTGGCTTATTATACACCAACACTAAGTATTACAGAAAATTGTGGACAAACTGATTCATGGGCCATGTGAAGCTCTGTAACTGCTATGTGTATTCAACATATCTAGTCATTTATATTTTGTATGTTTATTGAATGTCTTCCATTCTTGAAATGATTTAAAAATACACAGTGAACACTACCAGATGCAAACATATTCATAGTGGGAAAATGGGTGCAAGATCTCACTTTTCCCTCGCTGTTATGCAGAAGACCCATTTATTAAAAACATCACAATACTGAGTTGCTGGCAATAGGAAGGGACTTGGATTTCAAGACCCAGCAGGTCTCCCATATGCATGTTCTTAAAAAATAAGATTTTACATAGACAGAGTTCTGCATCTTCTCATTTCTCCTTCTGCCCCTGGACATAACTATTTCAATACTAATATTTGATTAAACATAGAATTGTCTATATAGATTTTATTTTAGGTCCTCATCAGCACTAACAACCAGATACACATGAGCAAATTATATGATCTGTCTACACTTCATGAGTCTAAAATAAAATGAAAACTCATTGAACAATGCTACTGAATTAAATGCAGCTGTTTAAGAGCAGTCTGTCAGATATGTTCATGTAATGGTGAGAGTAAGTGTAGTCCAATAATAACTTGGTGATTAATTAATAGATTTTTTTTTAATTGATTGGAATAATATGAAATAAGTCACAGTTAATAACCAAGACAAATAATTTTTTCATCAATAAGTTTTTTCAGCACCGATACTTTCCAGATCTTTAAAGGATAATCTGCTTTTGCCTTTAGCTGTCTTTGTGTTAAATCCATTATGGCTTCATATTCTTCACTTAGGTCCTTCTTAGTCTTTTGTGACCAAGAGTGACTTTGGTGGGGCAGAAATCTACACTGTCTTAAAAAAAAAAAAAGTGCTCTGAATTGTCCTCTGGATCAAATGTGCTCTCTCTATATGTTTTGAACATGGCGACAGAGAGCAGAATGCTGTTCTTTCATATCTATGTGCCCAGGGACACCCAGTGATAGTTTGCTGACTGTAGATTTTTTTCCTGTATTTCCACTACCTACAGTAGTCACACAGAACCTGGTCCCCCCATCAGCCTGACGTCACACAAGTCCCATCTTCCCTTCTGACTGGCATCGCTGCACAAGCTATGGGATGCTCAGTGCCAGGGTGTGTCTGTACTTGCTCGCAAGGTGTCGCATGGTGGGCAGTTGCCAGACACAGCCTGCCTCCCTCAGAATGAATGCCACATCATGCCTCACAGCCGGCATAGGTGCCCACTGCCCCACACAGATTTTGCTGCAGTTATTTGTTCTAAGAGTCAGTAGAGCAGCCTTGGTGTTACTTGGGTATTGGACTGATGAGATATTTTTGTGATTTTAACAATCAAGGGTAAAATCTGGGTTTTACACTTGATCTAGTTTTCAGTTTAATTCAGATAGAAGACTGTCCCAGACTTCATGTGAGATGTCAGCCACTGCAGTGGGAACAGCTTTTTGCAGTGATTTCAAAGTAGGAATATTTGTTTATTTTTTAATCTGAAAAACAGATGTTTTATAAAATATCTGAAGCCACTTATCTTTCTGGGCAACATTCATAGTCATTTGCAGCAAACAGCCCACCTCCTGGAAGACAAAACCTGACAAAATTCCCACCCAGCAGGGTTAGTAAAGATTAGCTGCTGTATGACACTATTTCTCACTACCACCAAAGAAACCCCAAAGCGGGGCTCATAAGCAATTTAACAAATAATTTAAATTGCTGGAAAGATGCCAGCCATTTTTAAGACAAAAGCTGACAATTCAGACAAACTCTCAAAGGTTTTACAATCCCTTGAGTATTCCCAAGTATGGTAAATAATTAACACCAAAAGTAAGTCTTGCTGCATGACAAAATAATCTCCCTAGAAAAAACACATAGCTCCCGTTTCAGTTTTCACATGGTAAAGGTGACTTATTTAAAGCATAAATAGGACCTTTGTGATTATCTAAAAAGAATGTGATCAAGCCTTTCCTGCATCATCTCCCAGTTACAAAGTAAGCTGTATTTATGACACCATTAATAATGCAAGTAATAATTTGGTTGTTTTTATTTCAGCAAATAATTATTATATCTTTTGAAATAACTACTGAAACTATTAAAACTCAATTTCCAAGCTTCTCTTCTAATATATATGTATCTCAGATGGAAATATTAAATCATTATTGCCAAATCATGTAAAATTATTTCATTAACATATATTAAAATGTTAGAAGTATAAACAGTGGTTAATATTAGAGCTATTATTGACTGATATTATTCAAGGTCAAATACATTTTTCCATGGTTATGAATTTATTGCCTTTCTGCACTAAATGCATAATAATAAAAAGAGCTCCTAAACCCCAATTAACTCAGCACAAAACACATAAGACAGAACTTGGTCTGTCCAGATCCAAATCCTGCATTGTGAATAAAACTAACTCTGCACATACTTAATGTAATTAGAAATGTCTTTGCACTGAGAGTTATTACCATCAGTCACTAAGTAGTCAGGTGGATTGATAAGCATTTACCTGTAAAAATGTTCTGATTTCACCAGTGTTGTGGTAGAGCTGATGAGCCTTTACTTCTGTAACACAGAATCTACATCTTCAAATATTGTTTTGATGTAGCTGGTCAAAAGACCTCTGACAATGGGGCATCTCCATGCCCTTTGCCTTCAGCTGTGGTGACTAAAGTCAGAAATAACCAATTTATACTTTTATAAGTTGGCAAATATTTCTAATAGCACTGAGTCAACACTTCTAATGACGATGACTGTTAAGACAAGTCAAGTTGTGGTTGTGAGTTGTGATTGCTCCCTCTTTCTTATAATGTGTTTTGCTGATTAAGGATACTAATTAAACTCGAGACGCTAGAGTGAAAAAAAGTAGGTGTATTTTACTGGGGGTAACTAAATAATGTAACAGTGTAATAGAGAAAACATACAGTAAAGTCAGAATAGTGCACTTAAAACAAACAATAAGGAAAATACAGGGTAAGACATCAATTCTTCACTACATGAGAGCAAGAATATCACCACTTGCACACATTACCATCACCCAGACCTGCAATGGCTGGGGAACCCCGGTTACAGAGAGGGTTTGGAGAGCCTGTCCTGGCAAGCTGGAACTGCTATGCAGTGCATCCACTGTCACGGATGGAAGTATTGACACAGTAATGATCTAATAAAAATAATCTAGATATATTAATATCTAACAAATATTTGTCAATACAAAACAGCTCAGAAAGAAATGTGACTTATTCAGGTTCTAAAATGACAATATTCACTCTAACTTACTTAACAGTACCTTAATTTATACCCATATATACATGTGAATACACAAAACAGACATATACCTACAGAAACAAAGGTATTTGGATTCAATAAAATGAACACAAAAGGGACAAACACAGGAACAAGGGCAAGGGTACGTACCCCCACACACACACACACACCCCAATAAACAGGTGAAATAGAAGCTAGCTCAAAGAAAATTTCCCTCTCGAGTTTAGAGCAAATACTCACAATGCCTTGGCATTCCTCAACGGGCGATAATTGATACTCGAGCGGGGGGACTTCGCCCTGGCCTTCCGTCTGGAGCAGACAACACCGTAAGGGTTTTGGTACCTGAGAGGCGTCCCAGCTCAGGGGAGATGCTGGTCACAGGCTGCTGCAATCCAGGAGAGCTCAAAGGGTCTCTCTGGTGGTCGCAGTTTATAGGATCAAAAATAATTGACTTTTGTCAAATACTATCTGGTGCCTTCCGGCAGTTGCACAAGAATTTGAATAACATGCAACCCTGTTATTGTTCCATCTGATCACATCCCAGGCACAGGTGTGTCAGGCCATCAGGAGATGATGGGCCGTTATAACCCTTTCCAAGCAATTGGGAGGGGCAGGAGCCAGGCTCCTCAAGGTTATCAGTCATTTCCACAGGTTGGTGTATGGCTAGGGGCAATGTGGATGGAATCACACTTGGCACCAAGCAGCCCAGCAGGGAGGGATAAGGATTGCACTACGACATCCACCCATAAGTGAGGCTGCCAAACAGGCCCAGACTTACATACCAAGGATGGACAAACCAGAATAGCTGGCACCTTTGTTTTAAGTGGAAACATCTGGTTTAACTCTCACATTAGATTTCCCCAGAGCCTGGCCTGGGCTCAAGCGAGAAGCTAAGGGAGTTTCCCTCCTTATCTAATTGATTTATGAGCAAGGTCACACATCAGGTCACAAGGCCAGACATCTGTCTCCATGGCCCTGTTATCTTGCCTACACACAACGAAAAATAAGGATATATTCAAGATAGACATATTTTATGATGTTTAAGCTACATCTTCTATTAACAAGCATACATATTTCACTAATGATTACATATTGAGCAGCTTCGGCTCAGGGCCTGTTGTTCAGGCTGCAGTATTTCATTGTTTTAGCGCTTTTTACATCAGCATAAGGGGTTTGTTATAACTTAGTACAATACCTGCTAGCGCAATGGTTATCAGTTATAAAATATATAGGTCAACTCTGGCTTGGGTCTGTTGTCCAAGCCTTAGCACTTCATAATGAATCCTCAAGCTGCTTCTGCACTGACAATTTGCTCTAGCCCTTCCTTCTTAGAACAATATTCACAACAGGGTTGTCCTGGGCAAGACAGTTAAGATGGTGTCCTACTATAAAATGGAGCCTTAGATATATGCAAAAAATTCAGTTTGAAGTAGAAAATGCACCTGTCTAACTTCAAAGGCAAAATCAACAAGTTCAGATTCACATTCTTTTCAGATTAACCTTCTCTTTCACTCAGCGTCACTGAGCTCCTTCCAGCACATTGTAGATCATAGGACTGAAAGGTGAGCCTTTGAAGTAAGTTTGGCTCCTTCAGCTTGTCATGGGACCTACATAAAAAATGCAGTTTCCCAACTTTGTTTTTTCTTCAGAAATCCTAGAATTCATATATATCATTGCTGTGGTTCCACATTTTGTAAAAATAAAAAAGCACAACATTCTGCTCTTAGTGAAAACTCATAAATAATTATCAAATGAATGTTTCATTTATTCCAACCAAAATATCACAAGTCATTGTGATATATAATACCTGAAATCTACATAATAAAGCAATACTTAGTAGTAGGCAAAACACTAGAAAAGTTAAACCAAACCCAAACAAACAAAAAAACCCCAAGAAGATAAAATCTCATTAATAGGAACAGATGTGACAGATAAAAGAATTGTGTATATGTAGAGACAAAGATTTCTATCCTGGGCTGTCCTAGCAGTGATAAAGAAATACAATATTACAGATAGATTGGGAAGTTTTACAGTTCCAACTGACAGATATTTTTGATATCATGAGTTGACTTAGGCTCCAAAGTAATTTTGGGAGATTTGAAGAATGTACCAAGTTACACAAAGACTGAGAATTGGCTGATGATTCCGTTTTCTTTACTGTAAATTTATTGTTTGAGATACCTAATGGAAATCTCCAAAACACATTTCTCTGAAGTCAGTCTTTCTTGTGATTTTTTGATCTGCACAATGAGAAGTGTCATGAAAACCACTAGTCACTGTTTAAAACACTGAATAGAAGGTAAATATTATCTATCCTTTATTCACTCCCCAGTCCCACACTGGCACCAAGGAAACTGAATGAAGAAAACTGATGCTTTGCTCTCTCTCAAGTCAAGAAAAGTATAAACAGCTGAAAATGTGCAACTATATTATCCTTATTCCTAATTCCTACAAGTTTACAATATCCCAAAACAAAAATAAATGCTGAAAAGAAAAAAAAAAGCTTGGTTTTAAAGAATTGAAATATGTTGTATTTCTTATATATAGACAAGTTATAGACTTATACTTACTCTACATAATCAAAATAATACAAAATAAATACAGCTCATTCGTAAACTAAAACAATACCTAATGGAAAGAAAACTTGAGTGCAATGGGAAGAAGGCTCTGGTGTATGCATGGCACATGAACTCAAGCCCTTACTTCACTTTTGTTAGCAAAGAGTTTGCCTTGTCATGCAACACCAGCATTGAATGTCCAACATTAAGCACCCTGCCATGACAAAATACCAGAGCTCTTAAAAAAATCTTTTATGAATATATTTACATAAAAAAAAAAAAAAAAAAAAGGATTAATTTCTTTTTTATACTGATTTTTACTGAAGTGGATTTTGGTATTAAGGACATGGATTCCTTGCTTTCCAGGTGATCCTTTAAAATATTTCAAGATGTTAAAATTTAAGACTGTAAATAAATAAGGCAGGATCAGAGGAATTTTCTAGTTTATCAGATACAACTCCCTTATATTAAAATCTGCTGCAATTTATAATGCTTTCATAAAAGGAACAACGTTCTCATGAAGGTTCAATAAGGCTAGCTCTTCCCTGTCTCTACCAAGAACACCATTCTGATACAATTTATATTACAATGGCTATGCATTGGCATAGCTATTTTGAAATTAAGCTTGCTAGTTGACCTGTAATTGACTTTGTTTTCTTGCTCTGATCATTCTCTGCCCTTTCTAATTGATTAACTCTCTCCTTATGGCAAGAATTTCCATAGACTTTTGTTAAGGTCTTGGGCAAAGGAACAAGTTCACTGATCAGGTCCTCAGAAGCGGATTTAAAGCACTGATTGAAAGCAGCTGGACCCTCTAACTATTTGTAGTTATGATTATACAGCAAATTAGACAAGCAGCTTCCTCTCCAATTTCTGCTGAAGGTTAACCAGGACCTCTTGTCTTCCTGGTAGCTGACTTCTTTCTATCACGTTAACTTACAGTGGAGACCTTTTACAATAAACTTTTCTCTTAAGCAGAAATGGCATATATGCATGCTTCACAAGTTCCTCAATAATTGTTACATAACCCTATATAAGCAAATTAGAGTTTATCAATCAGTTTCTGCTACTTTCATTGATGGATCAATGAAACAAAAAGCAAGCTAATAGTTTATTCTTTTTTGGCTTGAAAGCATGGAAGATAATTTTATTATTTCTTTATACAAAAAACGTAGAGACCACATGGATTACTGAAGCTCCATGATTCCTTGTTATATTTTTTGAGTTTATACTGATTTTTCCCCCATTTTTATTGATATAGCTAAACACTACATACAATGTATTTGTCGATGTGTTAGTCTTCTTTAATTAAGTTCCCCAGAAGAAATAAAATACTTGGTATGAAGACATCAATTTTGCAGAATGCTCATGATTTTTTTCCTTCATTTTAGAAAATTCCTTATAAAGGTATTTAGTCTTTGTATTGTTAAGTAATTTGTGTATTAGTTAGATTCAATAATTGAAATGGGGAGTCTTTTTTAATAAAAACATTTTTGCAGCTTGTACAGTACAAGTCAAACATGGTCCTTCCTACTAATTCTGTTCCTATAAGATGCTTTTTAAGGCTCTGTTATAAGATACAGTTTGGTAACACCTGGGGTTTTTTGTCACTTTATAGAAAAAATTAAGGAGAAAGGGTTTTTTTTATACATTTTACTAGTCTCTTTTATCTAAAGAAACGTCACAGGAAATAAAATTTTCCTGGATTTTGACTCATACTGTAGCTCTTTCACTTGTCAACAGGCATTTTACAGTGTCTATCAAAACTGACCATGACAGCCCAGCAATAAGCTCATGAACACTGACTTGACACAGGATTTAAATACATTACCTTTCAAATAAATTTTCCTGATCCCTTATTCTTTACTCACTATCTTCTGTCTATCTGGGTTAAATCCAAGTACATTTCAGGCATTCGCTGATAGTAAATGACAGTCTGGAGGTGCAAGAAAATTGTTTCTTATGCTACCACTCAGAGAACAGCAGGGCAGGTAGGTCAGGGCAACATCTATGCTTAAAAGCAATGCAACTCCTGTCTGAGAGAGGGGGGAGAGCAGCTCTGAAGGCTTAGGGCTCAGTGTGTTCTTGAATAGCTTCATCTCTGTAGGGAAGCAGGGTGCCAGGTATGGTTTCATTTACAAAAGCAGAGCACTTACTTCAGTCCTAACCTTATGATTGTTGAAAATTACCTCCTCCTATCCAGTTAAAAATTTCTCTTATGCTGCTCAAGCTGAGCATTTCTGATTTTTGAGAAATTTTTCTCTCCATCAGTTGTTGTTGTGCAGAGAATAAGAACCCATCAGTCTTTACCCAGATCTTTCAGTATCTGTTACTGAACTGCTGGACCAATAGATCTATAGAAATGTGCATTTCCCTCTATACATAATGCACAAACATAAAACACAAGAATAATTTGAAAATAGAATACATGTGGATTTCCTGGGATTTTCTTCATGGTTTCTCATGTTCCTGTGCCACCACTAGATAGTATTTTAAAAGAGGATACTTTCTCTTTATTTCCAAAGAATGTCTCTCCCAAATAGTGGACTGTCGTACCCAGTCTAGAGTCAGTGCATCCTTGTCAGAAGGATAGAAAAAAAAGAGATAAACCAGATCCTTGTTCCTCAGCAAGAGCTACACCGTCTTGTGTATTTCCTTAGTGACAATTGCCTCATCACCCTGACACTGTATGAGAGATCTAGTCTTGCTAATGGCATGTAGGTACACAGAATGTGTGCTTACCAGAGCAGGTCCCAGACAATGGTTTCCAGTTCTTATTCAAGCTTCTAAAAAATAACATCTTTGGATTTCAAATCTGAATTTTCATAAATGATTAAATTTAGATCTATCCCTGAAGTTTCACTTGTGAAAAAAATAATACACATACATCCCTGGAAATATATTGCCTGTGTCATAGACGTGTAATTCCTGTTTGTGCAATCTTAGCTTAAGACATGTAAACTATTTCAGTTCAATCTGTAAGTAATTATATTTGGAAGAGTATGTTATTTATTCAAGTCAGGCAATATGTTTTTAGCAAAAAGATACAATTTTTTAAGAAATATAGAATTTTATTTCATTTTTATTTTCCAGTTTCATTGAAACCCTTACAGATTATGTTCTATTTAGTCAGGGGCACTTGTGTACAGCAATTTCAGTAGTAAAAGGAAAAAAAACTTCTACTTCTGTTGCAACATAAAGGAGCTTGTGTTCTTTTTCACTTGCCTGGGAGCATATAAAGCTGTTTAATATCTTCATAAGTGATCTGGATGGTGGGATCACTGATTAAGTTTGCTGATGATACCAGACTGAGTGGGGAAGTGGACACTTTGGAAGGGAGAGTGACCCTCCAGGAAGATCTGCATAGGCTGGAAGGATGAGCTCACAAGAACCTTATGAAGTTCAACAAGGACAAGTGCAAGGTCTTGCACCTGGGAAAACATAATCCAGGAGTGCTGAGACTTACCTGGCTGGAGAGCAGCTATGTGGAAAGGGATCTGGGGGTCCTAGTGGACAGCAAACTCAGTATGAGAGAACAGTATGTTGCTGCAGCAAAGAAATCCAACAATATGCTGGGCTGCATCAACAAGGGCATCACCAGCAGAGATAAAGAAGTCATTATCCCACTCAGCACTCATCAGGCCACAGGTGGAATACTGTGTTCAGCTTTGGTCCCTGATATATGAAAAGGATGTGGACAGGCTGGAAGAGAGGGGACATAGAGATAATCAAAAGACTGGAAAATCTGCTGTACAAGGAAAGGCTGAGATAATTGGGTTCAATTCAGCTTTGAGAAGAGGAAGCTTAGGGTACACCTTATCACCATGTTTCAGTATTTAAAGAATGGCTACAATGAAGATGGAGAATCCACTTTTACAAGGAGTCATGTGGAAAAGACAAGGGGTAATGGATACAAGCTACATCTGAGGAGATTCCAATTGGACACAAGACAAAAATTTTTCCCAATGAGAACAATCAGCCATTGGAATAATCCCCCCAGGGAAGTGGTGAATCCCCCAGCACTGGGCACTTTTAAGATTTAGCTGGACAAGGTGCTGGGTCATCTTGTCTAGACTCTGTTTTTGACAAGAAAGTTTGGATCAAGTGATCCTTGAGTTCTCTTCCAGCCTGGTGTTCTATATTTCTATGATTCTATGACATAAAGAATGCTGGTTTCCAATTCTGTGCACCTTGCTCCTGTAGGAAATGTACTACAATAAACTATCATGATGTCATTAATACACATGTATACGTCATACATCATTTTACCCAATTCAGTGCCATGTGACTTCCTGTAATGTTGTGTATTTTAAGCAAACTAAGCAAGCTGAAATAAAAAATTGAAGTTGGAGGGGCAAAGAGAAGTATGGAAAAGGATATCTGAGGTACTTATTCATCAAAATTAGGCTCAGCTATTGAAATACTCAGAATGTAATGGGTCAGGTTCTGTCAGGTATTTTCTGTTTGTGTTGTTTGTATTCAAGACAAGCAGATATAGCTATATAATACAATAATATGGCTTAATAGTGAGCATAAATTGTATTATTCACTCAATTAAACAAATTTGAAATACTCCCTCAAAGCAGTTTTCAACAAAAATAAGTTTTCAAATTAACTTTTATTTTTATTTATGCAATCATTTGACTAAACTAGGGGGTTTTGTGCAAAGATGTTTGTCTCATTTTGATAAAATTCCCACTTTCAGTTTATGTTCATCCAACTCTCTGTCTGAAAAGAGTGAAACAATTAATTCAGTGGATTTGATTTTTTAACTCACCTGGAAACAGCAAAAGTTAAAAATTTCAAAGTTCCTTTTAGTCACTCCGAAAAAGTATTCTTAAAGAAATAAAAATATTTATCTTTTCAAAGCTTACACTTTTATAAATTAATCTATTCTCTGTATTTCCATTTACTTCATCAGAATTATTCAAAGTTCAGAAATAAGCAATTGCAAAATTAGCCAGTTGTCCCTTTCAGCCAAGAGGATCCCTACCTGCCAGGCCTGTCACAGAAGTCCTGAAACAACTTCTCCTCTCCTAATTCGGTTACTCAAACAATGTGTTTCACCCCTTTCTTCCCTACACGGCCTTCAAATCCTGCTCACCGGAGTTTGTCCATTTATAACACAAATAGTTGCTGGCTGACAGCAGAGTCACCAACTGACAGTTGTTCAGCCATTCCTCCCCCATCCCTTTGTCCCTTGTCACATCTTTTCCCACCTCTCAGCTGTCACCACCCTTCCCTAAACTATGTTAGGGAGAAGAGGAGAAAATTAATTGAGTCATTTTCACATAACACCTTTCTACCATCATATCCCTGAAATGTTATGTCCTTGCAATTACAGTGAATTTGCATGGGTGTAACTTCATTTATTTAAAGAGACCTACATCTGATTGACACATGCAAGTATGTGAGGAGAATCTTGGCCTACATCTTTGTCATTGTGAGTTATTTCAAAAGAACATTATTTACTACTTCAGTTAAATAAGGATAGAGACATATATTGCTGCTGTCACTTCTTCCCAAAAATACAGAATTAATGAGCTCTGACCAGACAGTCCTGACTTGTCTCAGGTTGGTTTGGTGGAGGTTTTGAGGGCAATAGAGACATAGCTTTTTACTGAGGAACATATTGTGACTGGTTAAGTTTTAAATTGGTTATAAAACTTCAGTTACAGATTACTTCTCAAATGATAACATGAAACTTTGGTTTTGCTAGAAAATGCCTCCTTTTCAAATCTGACCTGTGGAGGAGCAAAGGGCTTTTCCTGGTGCTTACTGTGTGTGTAACTGGATCCACTCTGTCTTGAAGGACTCTGAGACTGTGGAGTTCATTTGTTCCTTTCTTGCATTCAAAATCCTATTAAAAATAAAAGGAAACACATGTTAAATGCAAAACCTGAAATTTATTGCTAAGTGTATATGAAAACTTCACAGCTGAAATGAAGAATTATTAGTCCAGACCTCATTTAACATAAAGGGAAAGAAAAAAAGATATAAGAAAAATAATTCCCCTACAGGAAAAGTCTCAGTAATAACAATGCTATTAAAATTGTTATACTGAGGCTTCAGACTGGGGTGGCTCGGGGCTTTACAGCATCCCCAGTCCTTCACCAGGAGGAACATTACTTTGATACTGATGGTTTCCTTCTGTAGGGTCCACCTGCATACTTCTGTATACTTTCTAACTCTTTCCATACTTTGTTCATTCTGCACTCATCTAAAATGTCACATTAAATCTTAATTTACTGTATACAGAGTTTCAGTAATTCTGGATACATGCTCTTTGTTCTCTCTTACACTTATAGCTGGTTTTGCTCTGCTCCCTAAACTGTCATTTCAGCTCTGTTCATAGGCTTGAGGATGTAGGATCCTCCTGTGCCCAACTGTTACCATCCTATGTCATGTCTACTCCACACTGCATCCTGCTCCTTTGTTCTCCTCACAGGAGAACATCCTGTGTTCTCATCACCTTGCTCTCATCACATTCCTATCCTTTACTCTACATAATGACACTACACAAATATTTAATTCTCCACAAAAGAAGTTGCTTCCTACTAGTATTAATTTTAAAATTATGATATGGTTATACACCTCAGTTATTAAAAAAATACTCAAAAGTAAAACCAATTATGTAACAACATATTTTCATTATAAAACTGCTCCTACTGATAGACAAAGTAAAATAAAACTTCATGCAGACCAAGAAAAGCCTCTACAAAAGTCTGAGAAGTCCTAGTTCTGAAAGCTGTTTTACTGATTAAGGATACCAATTAAACTCAGACACCAGAGTGAAAAGAGTAGGTGTATTTTACTGGTGATAACCAAATAATGTAATAGCATAATACAGAAGACATGCTGTAAGAAAAGGCAGAATAATGCACCTAAAGCAACAAATAGGAAAATACAGGGTAATGCCTCAAATCATTACTACATGAGAGAGGGGGAATAGTGACTGAGATCCCTCACCACTCGCACACGTTCCCATCACCCAGCCCCGCAGTGGCCGGGCAGCCCCGGTTACAGCGAGGGTTTGCAGAGCCTGTCCCGGCAAGGGGGAAATCCTACGCGGGGCGTCCACACACAGGTGAGGCTGCCAAAGTCTCTGTGAGAGGGTCCAGCCTTATATACCAGAGATTGACCAGCCAGAATAGCCGGCACCTTTGTTTTGAGTGGAAAATTTCTGGTTTCATTCTCCTGTTGGATTCCATCCAAAGCCTGGCCAGGACTCGGGGGGGTGGGGGTGGGGGGGAGACCAAGGGAGTTTCTGACAAGGCCAAACACTTGGGTTCTCAGCCTTGAACAAGGCTAAACAAGGGGAGTTGGATACATTCAGCATTTCATCCTCACCACTGATTATATTCTGTCTAAGATGTATCTTTCATTAGCGAGTTTACATACTTTGTTAATGATTATGTACTGAGTTAGAGGCTTCAGCCTGGGGCCTGTTGTTCAGGCTTCTGTATGTCAATGCTTTAGCACTTTTTACATCAGCGTAAGGGGTTTGCTATAACTTAGTACAATATCTACTAGCACAATGGTTATCAGTTATAAAATATGCAGATTCATCTATAGGTCAGCTCTGGCTTGGGCCTGTTGTCCAAGCCTTAGCACTGCAGGCCTTACAAAATTAGTACAAAGCACATCAGTCTTGCAAACACAGCTTTCTGTCAGGAAAAAATACCAGATGAAATATTCCCTGCCAGTTCTACATTTTGCAGAGCAATACAGTATAGTGCAGCCCCCCAGAATACCTTTTGAGCAGTAATCAATTACATAAGCATCTTAACATAGATCAAATAGTGTCTGTTATTAATGAACATAAAGAACTTACTAGAAGTGTTAACTTGGTGTGGTACCAAATTCATTGGTTGTATCGTGTTTTTATCTCATATATTTTTAAAAATGTGCTACCAACAGACGTATTCCATCTAAATAAAATATGACCACTTCATTGTTACTTGTTCTGAAAAATTTTCTTGAAGCAACAAACCTGAACAATCTGCATCAAAAAAACATATATCAATAAATTGACATATTTTGATATACTATACCTAATTCGTGTTAGCTATTTTCTATTGGTTTTCAATTTTCCATCTTTCTTTTGAATGGGTAATAAGTACTTAATTACTGAGTGTTAGATAAATATAAGGTTATTACAGATTCACTGATTAATTTTAGTAAAATAGTGTTTTGTTAAGATGTTGTGGTTTTTTATATAATGATAATTGTCACAGAAACTAGATGAAGTATAATACCTATTGTATCTGTCACCATAAAAAAAGAAATAATGGAAAGGTTCTTTGTGATCCTAGATCATTCCATTTCAGTACTGGTCAAGAAAAGACATACGGGGCAGAATTGAAAAATGTGTGAAAATTAGCTGACATTACTAGATAGCCTAGATGGTCTAGGTAAAGCTCAGAGAAGAGAGCATCAAAATTTAACATTTTAAAATTAAGGATGTAAGTGAAAGTAATATCAGTTTTGGTATCTTTTACATTATTTTTTCAGTAAATCACCTTGTGTTGTTACAATTAGAATTTGTTACAATTAGAATTAAAAAAAAAAAAAAAGTAACAAATTGGTTTTTTCCAAGGTGTTGTTTTTTGTTTTTTTTTTTTAAATTGTATGTTGGGGAGATAGGAGGTTATTATGAAATGCATAAGATTTCTTCAGGGATTTTTTGAAATTAAATGAGTGTTTTCCCTTCATTGTTTTGGCAGATTTTATGGAAACAAAAATATTATTGAAAGGATAATATTTTTTAACTTCACAAGAACTCAATTATCAATTTTATTGTTCTGAAATTTAATCATATGAAATATATTGTATAAGAATTCCAGAAATATTTCCATTCTGGTAAGAGGAATTAAAACAAAAAAAAACTAGAAACATAACTTGCATTCTATGAATTAGTGAACTAATTCTCAGCTAACTTACACAATTTTATTTTCTTATTCTATGTCAAAGAAAATAATTTGTACCAACTTTACAAAATGGAATCTTGCAGAAATTAAAATGAAGTATATATTCTTCGCAGCGATTTTATTGATCTGTTCTTCAGGTCTACAGAAAAATATGTTCTGCAGTTGTTTTTATTTATACACTTGAGTACGAAAAATAATGTTAGGTTCAGAGTTTGTAAGTCTTTATACTTACCATACAGGATTCTGTAATAATGTTGATGGAGGATGGATGTTGGTGTCATTTAGTCCTTTACAATATTTTCTGTGTGATCCCAGTAAGAGGCCAGATGAATACACTCTGTTAGTAAATTTCTGATTATGCTCAGAGGTTTAATCTCAAAAATTAACATAATATCCCTTTTTTTTTTTTTTTTTTTCCTCTTTTGTGCTGAGGGCAGGCCTTTATAGATAATATTAAGGACAGTTCCTCACTTAGTCTTAATATAGTTATTAGATACATTACTGAGCTATGAAAAAAAAAATACTTGAAACTTCCTATTTTACAGCCTCAGTTACCATTCTTTCTCATACCTGTATGCAGTTAGCATTAGCTGACATACTCCTGTTCAGTCTTTGCATCTCAGAAAAAAAAAAATCATATTTTCACAAGACAAAAAAATCAAAGTAAGACTGCTGCACTGAAATACTCTGACTTCTCAAGTTATGTTCACAAAGGTGCCTCAGAACTTCACAGAGAAGAGCTGCTCAGTTCATGTACTTAAAAATAAATCACAGTCTAATGTTTATTTGTAAAGAAGTGATATGCAATTAATTGCCAACAAGTGAACTGTACCTTCAGGATTAATATCAGCCATATGACAAACAAACCATGAGAGTAGACACATAGAAAATGTTGATAAACATTAAACATTTATAAGTATCTTTCTTGTGAATAATGTCCCTTCTTCTAATCACACATACACAGAGTGACATGAAAATGTGTGCCCTGCCTGTGTTCATTCAGGGTTGCACATGTATCACCTCTCCTGGTTTCCCCCCTTTACATACTATACACTTTCATCTCCCACTGGATAGGTGGGTGCTCCTGGTCTGCATATGCCCCTGCAGCTCCCCACAGCCTGCTGTGCAAAATTTCTCTCAAAGTACCACAGACACACTAAGGACTGAGTTGTAAGGCATGCTCCCCATCCCCACGCTCTCAGCTCTGCACAGGTGGCTGGTGGTTGTCCACACGAAGTCTGGGATGCCACAGGGCAACCCCTGGAAGTGCAGTACCAGGCTTTGGCTACTGCTGTTTCCACTCCAAGGTCTTTCCTCCTCTTAAAATATGATGTGCTTATTTTCTTCTTCTTTTCCAGCTGTGAAATTCTGGGGTTTTAACCCCAAGCCCCAAATTAAGGTTGACATATGGGTGATCCCACAGCCCTTCACAAAGGGGGGGTGAGTTTGCCTTTAGGCTTCCCTCCAGGGTGGGGCCGGCCTTGCAGACAGAGCCATTGGGTAAATGAGCCCCAGGTGTCTGCACTAAGTAAGCAAAGGTCAGGTGTCCCACTGAGGGATAAAAGCTGGGACCACTTGCAGGTAGGGGCAGTGTCTGTGTGTGAGGTGGATGTTCTGTGCAGAGTTCCCTGTTGGGGAAGGGCCTCCTGCCTCTCTGGGACTGGGCTCCAGTCAGGTCTGGCTTTTGTAAGTGTGGGCTGTGTAGAGATTCAGTGTGTGGCTTCCTTGGTCTTATGTGTTTGGTTTGTTGACTCAGTTGTCTCCTGTCCCTTCTATGGGAGACTGCATGTCACCATTTATTGTTGGTCATGCAGTGTTGTTGTTGGGGCCAGTGGGATTGATGTTGATTATGTATAATCTGACTTGTTTGTACCCCCAATGCTCACCCATGTACTGACCCTTCTGTATCAAATACAATTTGGTTATTGGCTTATCTTTATGCTGGCTGTGTCCTTTATGCTAGGATTGATAATTGGTGAAACAAGCTGACATCTTATTTCTTTTAGCCTCTTTCAAGTAGCCTAATTACCCTTTAATCCTTCTGGTGGTCATCTTCCACTTTAAAAGGGCAGTCTGGGGTAAACACCTTGAAGATAGTTCTCTGCATTCAATTCACATGCAGTGGCTTCATTCACAGTCTAATCTTTGAACATACTGCTATGCAGGAGAGTCACCAGTGGTGGCCATTCAGACACATAATGTCTTTCCATACTCCAGGAAAATAAATTTTCTCCTAAATATCTCTCACCCTTGTTATTCCTATTGCAGTTTATACAAAAGCACATGAAATGCTGTAAACAAGCAATAGTTCTACATCTCCAGCTTTCAGACACTATTAAAGATAGTCATATTTCTATACCAGTTTCCAAACGGACTTTCTTATACCAATACCATTACCAAATGTAACCCCTATAGCTGTGTTTATAAAAGTGCTTAATGATCTATGTTACATATATTTGGATTCTGATTTTCTATTAAAAAGCATTTTTTTTTTTTCCAGAGACCAGAGAATATTTTTGTGTGTCTGTCTAGAGGGTAAAAATTAAGTGTATGAATCATTGAAAAGAAGGAAACAGAATATATACTAAAAGCAAACCCAAAGAAATTAGAAGATAATCTGGTTTGAATTTCAGTACTTACTTAGTATCTTTTTTTTTTTTTTTTGTACTTGTTTTTCTTAACTGTTGACTAGTTACCACATGCGGAAGCTATGGACATGCACACGACCAGTATGATCAAGCAATGCCAATTTATTAAAGGTAAGCAAGCCCTTTTATAGGTTTCTCCTGTGTACGTGAACTGTATGTGGTACAGTCCTTATGACTGGACAGTTATCTTTGTCCACGCACTTCAAGCCTTCTCACAATTGCATCCTAAGCACAACACTCAATGTCTTTTTCCGCCCAACCCATCTCCTGGAGTTGGTTGCTGAGTTCTTTGTTCTATGTCCTTACCGAGGCATGCACATGTGTAGGGTTGTTCACATGTCCCTTATCTCCCAACAACCGCAGGCTCAGATAAAGCCGGAAACTTCTAGCAGCTGAACTGGAATTCTATGTTATATGTATTTTAGAAATTTTCTTGAATATTAATTTTTTTCAGAGTTTCTTCTTTTAGCATATTTTAAAATGTAATAATAATACACCACAACTTCCCTGGGTGGCCCATTCCAATACTCAACCCGTTCTGTAAAGAAATAATTCCTGGAATCTAGTCTAGACCTTTCCTGGTGAAATTTGAGGCCATTCCCTCTTGCCCTGTTGCTTACTACTTGGTTAAAGAGACTCATCCCCAGCTCTCTGCAACATCCTTTCAGGTAGCTGTAGAGGGTGATGAGGTCTCCCCTCAGCCTCCTCTTCTCCAGACTAAACACCCCCAGTTCCCTCAGCCGCTCCCCGTACGACCTGTGCTCCAGACCCTGCACCAGCTTCCTTGCCCTTCTCTGGACACGCTCGAGTCATTCAATGTCCTTTTTGGAGTGAGGGGCCCAAAACTGAACACAGGAATCGAGGTGTGGCCTCACCAGTGCCGAGTACAGGGGTCAGATCCCTTCCCTGTCCCTGCTGGCCACGCTAGTGCTGACACAAGCCAGGATGCCATTGGCCTTCTTGGCCCCCTGGGCACACTGCTGGCTCCTGTTCAGCCGGCTGTCAATCAACACCCCCAGGTCCCTCTCTGACTGGCAGCTCTCCAGCCACTCCTCCCCGAGCCTGTAGCGCTGCTGGGGGTTGTTGTGGCCCAAGGGCAGCCCCGGCATTTGGCCTCATGGAAACTCCTGCAGTTGGCCTCAGCCCATGGCTCCAGCCTGTCCAGGTCTCTCTGCAGAGCCTCCCTGCCCTCGAGCAGATCAACACTCCCACCCAACTGGGTGTCACCTGCAAACTGACTGAGGGTGCACTCGATCCCCTCGTCTAGATCATCAATAAAGATGTTAAACAGGAGTGGCCCCAACACCGAGCCCTGGGGGACACCACTTCTGACTGGCTGCCACCTGGGTTTAACTCTGTTCACCACAACTCTTTGGGCCCGGCCATCTAGACAGTTTTTTACCCAGCAAAGCGTGTGCCCATCCAAGCCTTGAGGAACCAGTTTTGCCAGGAGAATGCTCTGGGAAATGGTGTCAGAGGCCTTCCTAAAGTCAAGGTAGACAACATCCACAGCCTTTCCCTCTTCCAATAAGAGGGTTATTGCTTCCTTGCACCCAGCTGCAGTTTCAATTGCTGCAACTTGTGACCAGGACCATGTCCTTTTACCTGGCACCTCAGGGAACAGTCTGGCTCCATGTGCTGTATAACTCACATTTATGTAGTGAAACACAGGAGACATATCCACCCTTACTCTCCCTTTCTTCTGGATGACAAATCCATCTCACCCAGCCTCTTCTAGTGCATCTTATGAGTTAGTGCCCTAGCTATTCTCTTCTGACATCTTGCCAGATTGTAAATCTTTCTCCTGAGGTCCCAAAATTGGAACGTTTTCATCACTTCCTTGGCTTTACAGTCTCATAATGCAACCCAGGGTGCTGTCAACCATTCCTGCTCATCTTATGCCCATCAGGAGCCTTGGAGCCTTTAAGCACAGCTGCTCCTTGGGCAGGCAGACCCCAGGCTCTATGGGTAATGGGGTTCTTCCTTCCCAGATGCAATACTTTGTCTTTAATGAACTTCATGACATTCCTGCTGGCCCACTCCTACAGTTTGCTAAGAGGTTCCTCCAAAGGGCAGCCCTACTCTACAACATGGTAACCACTGTCTCTCATTTAGTGTGTTCCAAAGGTCTGCGCAGGGTGTATTTCATCTCATCTCAGATAAAGAGAAAATAATTCATTTGGTTTTAGTAGGTTAAAAAATCTGTCATTAAAAAAACTAATAGATAGAAGAATTTAATACCAAAGATTAGGAGTGACATTTACCAGAATAAAGAACTCCTGGGAGGAAGGACTGAAATTTTGGGACATGGAAGAGGGAACTGAATTCAGGACTCTCATTTTTGGAATAAACAACTAAAAGCCCCCGAAGATCAAGCTTTTTTCCCATTCTTAGGCTTGGTTTTTATTACATCTGTCCAGAAATCTATAATAATTTTAAAAGTTCTCCTTCTTATTTTATTATAACTTTGGTTAAATGTTTCAGTAAAATTTGCTTTGAGTAATTGATAGTTTCACCTGCCTTAGAATATAACTCCACAGATTTTCTAGACAAATGCATTACTGAACAGATCAGTGTTACAGAATCTAGGAAGTACAGTATACTGGTGCCCATTAAAGTCTGATGTTTTCTGACTTCTAAGGCCCACTGCTCATCCAAAAGCTAAAAAGCATTTTGCTTGTCAGTTGCAAAGCCAAAGGTCACTTTCATTTTATTATCAATAGTTACATTATAATGTTGATTATTATAAGACTATCCTTCCAATTTCATTGGGTTTTTAACTTCTCTCTTTTTATCACCAAATGGTAATAACATACAAGAACTTCTCTAACTTCCATCTCACAAGATTAATTGATACTTGCATCAAAACATTTGCATCAAATTAGTATTATGCGACAACAAAGAAACTATGTAGGACAATTCTTTCAAATACATTTTTTTATCAAACTTTTCTACTTTGCTGTCAGCATTACTTTTCTAATACTTTCACTTCATGAGGTTTTGAATATCAAAGACATGAAGGGCAGATTTATTATTATTATTATTATTATCTTGGAATATTTTTGTTGGAATATGATTTTGCGTAATGCATGCATATATGTATATACATATATCTTCTTAAAGAAGCAGCCTGAATTGGGATAAGGTCCGGCACCTTATTGTCTAAACCCGTGAGATTTATTTTCCTTTGTTATCAAGAAAGTGTTAATTTTATAGGATTAGCTGTCCAACTCCACTCACAAGAGTGTGAGAAACTGGTCATGACAATGTATGTGCAAAACCTCTGAGAGCGTGGTTAAATACTATTTTGAGATTCTCCGAGTCTTTCATTATTTTAGCCATATTTCTTACTGGGGTAAATGGGAGGATAGAATTTCTAAATAGATTTTTCTCTTTGCACCAGGAGAGAGGACAAAACTTCACTTCTTAATAGGGAAAAATGGCATGGATTTGAAGGATAATGAAAAAGCATTCTAAATACTTTTGGAATTCATTTTAATATGAAGTGTCTTCTCTCTGGAAAAACTTTGACTCCAAACCTCAAAATTTAAACATTTTTTTTTTCCTCAGTAGTTCATTTTTAATCAAGTCTAGTTTAGATTTAGAAGATTTATTGGCTTTACTCAGTTTAGAAATAATTAAATCATATCCCTTTATTATTACCTCTGGGTTGAAAATGTTCCCTTCTGTCTCCATTAGGCTTGTACCCAATTGCTCACATCTTTCCTCACTGGCAGTAATTGTTTCATGCAGAGAGTCCAGCTGTTAGGCCATAATATCATTGTCCCAATATATCATAGTCAATGAATTCTGGAAAGTTAAATCACTTCTGAAGCCTACAATGAGAAGATATCTAAAGACAACTTTGCATACACAGGACAAGATGCTTTTACTGATTAAAGTGCTGTTTATTCTTGTTTTCAGCAATCCCAAAAAGTAGTTTCACAAAAATCCCACGATGAAAAAAAAAAAACAACCCACATCCAAGGCTCTTGTTTCAATTTGTGAAAACACTGTGGGTTTTTTTGCCAATGGAAATTGATACTCTTCTGCATTTTATTTGCAGGAAAATGTTGTCTGTTTTGCTACAGAAGACAGATCTTTCAGGGTTTGCTGAGGCTAGTCAACCACACTGTAACTTACTGTATGGTGTGGAGTCAAAATCTGTAATGACTGATTTTAGATGTTTTCTACTTCAAATTTGACATGTTTGGAAAATTCCTTTATTTTACCTGCTTTGATATTCAAAACCAATATAATTTATTCACAATTAATATTGTTCATTTCTATTCCTAAAATAATGAGTTTGGTGCTAATGTTGCAAGTGAATACAAAACCCCAGTGGATGGCCAAATTCTGATCTCAGGAAAAATGTTTCCTAAAAATATTGACTGTAAAATATTTTGAAAGGTTTTAGGTTTTAAAACCTTATATACATACAAGTTATTGTTGTTAGTGTTATTATTAAATAAGTTTAAGCAGCACTAGATTTTACCTGTGATGATATATTATAGGTTTAAAAAAAAATCATATCTTAACCTTTACAGAACTAGGAGTTGACATGCTGCTCACTTAATATTCTTCACTCATACTGTTGAAGACTTAAGGCAGCTTGTCATCTGAGGTGTATTAACCAGCATGACAGAGACTATAGGGATATTTTGACACATGTCAAATCAGGGTAATAGCTATATTACCCAGGCAGCATAAGGAGATGATTATGAAATTCCACTGCACTGCAAACCTGTCACCATCTGGAATAGAACCTGAATTTTTACAGAAATGTTGGGGTTTTTATATTTTTGCAAGTACAAATATCTTGTAAGTATCTATTACTTATAACTCATCCTAGGTATATCTATACTTCAGGTATAGAATTTTACAATAAAGAATATGATCCCTTGCACCAATGGCATTATTCTTCAGAAAAAGTAAGGATCCTGGTTGGATGATTTTCCTGAATTTATCATGACGGATGAGTTTACTGAATTCCTATGCCTTTGACATTTTGATGGAATTGCATATGAATAACATTTATAGCCCAGTTTGAAACAGACATTGCAATACTGGGGGCTGCTCGCTCATTCAGATGATTAATGCTGCTGTAAGTGACTATTTCAGATGTGTTTACTCATAACAAGACAAATCCACCATGGCCCTACAAGCACACTAATCAGGGCCAATACACAGGCCCAAGAGTTACTGATGAGTCTTCAGGGCTATTGCACACTCATTAAGATCTGGAGCTTTGTTTTGGCCTGAGCCAACAACCATCTCCTGACACACTGGAGGACATAATGAACAAGGGACCACACCAACCACTCTGCCTTTGGCAGAGTTCAGCCATCCTATTGAGCAGCTGTGTGGGCACAAGCAGAGACATGGCACAGCTGCCTTCAGAGGCAGAAAAATCTCCCTACTCTGTTACATTTACTAATAGCTGCTGTTTCTGTAAAGCAGTGCTGTCTTGTGCCATGGGTTGTGTGAATGCAAGGGGAACAATAAGACAACGTAGCCCTATACAGCCTACTTCTTAACATTATAGCAGATGCCTTGCTATATTCACCCCATGCTGCAGCCTTTCTGATGTCTTAGAAATGCCTTAGAAAACTAGAAACCATAAAACAGAGGCACAAAGGCAGACATCAAAAGGGTAGATGGTGAGATAGCACTAAGTCATTCATATCAGAGAAATGGGTCACTTTGCTATAAAAATGAAGAGAGAATTGGCTAAGTACTTATGTAAAGGAGCTTAATTTGAGCTATTTTTGCTCTATAGCTCAGGTAACTGACACAGTATATGATACTCTAAGGATGTATGGATGCTGTCATAGGCCTTTTATAGAAGAAGGGGCTGAGTTCTCCCAAATACCATCTAACAGATAAAAACACTATTGTACGAGCTCTGGTTACAACTCTGCCCATATCTTTACTGTAACATATTTATTTTAAGAAAACTAAAGGGAGAAAACAAGGTGTTAAGTCCCTAACATTTGTGTACATGTCCATGTCAGAGGCATTTGTATTGAAAATTGCCATTTGTTGCATGAATACTATCTCATTTTCCCACACAGACATGAATTAACTAGAAAAAAGGAGAAAGAGTTGATAGCAATATATATTCTTTTACCATGTGACACAACAGAAAGACACAGCTGACCATGTTATGCTGAAATGGCATTCTGCTCTACATCCTGTTTAGTTTCTAAAAAAATTTGTAATTTCCATATGCTACCTATGGTGTCCTGATAAAAATTCATTGGAGAAAAAGCTGCTTCTCCTGCATTATTACATTTGTATGCAGTGATAATTACTGAAATGACAGAATGTAGTAGAGATGGATTGCAGTGTGGGCAGTGTCTGTAAGGTAATATCAAGTATGATGTATGTATGACAAATTCCTTGAGCCAGGAGAAGTTGGACTTCTTGTTTATGGTATTTTGTCTTTTGATTGTAACTTCAGATATTAAAAGAAAGTAGTTGTAATTTTTTTTATTTATTTATTTATTTTTTTTTTTAGGAATGATAAATTCTCTCTCCCTTAGTTTTTTCCTGAGAATATGTAAAATACAAGATACTCAAAAGTATTACTTTGTCCACATTACTAAAATGAACATCACTTTCTTTTGTTCCAGTAATTACTATGTTAGCAAATATAATCTTCTGCCAAGCTACTCTTCCCTATAGTGCTTTAAAAATTCTACTTATAAAAAGAATGGAAAATAATTTTCAACTTTGAAACCATTTATTTAAGGCCAGATAAACTTGCACTTATTCTTGCAAATTATCAGAGTAACTAATACACAACGTAGGTGCAAATCTGGCCCAAAAAAAAAAAAAAAAAATCTATGTCCTGAATAACAAAGATTTACTATCAATAAACTCAAATGCAAATTATTGAACTATTCACATGAGTAAGTGGTATTCAACTTAAGTGAGTAGGAAACTCTGGCCCCTTTAAGTGTCAGCATAGCAGCAAAGAACTAAGAAAACAATTTAAATCAGTGAACCATGGCCAAAATTATTAAGAGAAAATTGATTTTTAAAAATGCTGAAAATAAATCTTAATAGCTATGTATGCCACTGAATTTAGAAAATTTCTCCAAATAAGTTGATAAAACTAGTGCACTTCACTGCCAGATGTTACTGAAATTATTTCAGGATCTATAAGCAGAAGTGGTGTATGCATAATCACATGTTGTCACAAATTTGGCAGCCACTCTCATCTTTGCTTCATTGCATTGCGTGGTTCCCATTTGTCATTTAGTGTCACAAACCCTCAAGCATGAACAATTAGAGTGCTTCAGCTAACATGCTGCTACAATGGTTTAAATGAAGAGCAGAAACTCACTTTCTAAACGTAGTCCTTAGAGACAGACAAGATTACTCATAAATGCCTAGCAGAGTTGATTAACAGGTATGTTTCCAAGACTCATCTCCTTCAATTAGACCTAAAAAGTGCAAAAATGATCACATCTTTATCAATTAAGCTAACCCATCTATTAAAACTCCCTCTTGAAATGAATATAAACCTATTTAAGGATGATTATTGTATCTTTCTTTCGTTCTACTTTCTATTTAACTTGTCATTAAAGTCTTTTATGTCTCTGATTAGTTTTGAACCCATTAATTACAGGGCACTACACTGAAAGAAACTGTCTTTGCAATTGAGTAGCTAGACAGGGATTTTTCTTTTAAAGGCACAATCTAAAATGGAAAAAAAAATAAAAGAAATATTTGGTTTGGTTGTTTTACTTCATCTAGGGACACTGTTAAAACAAAAGGCAAAGATTTAAGTGATCTTTTTAAGATAGACTATCATGTATTAGAATGCAGTTTGTAAGATTGTGTGCAAGAATTTTTTTAAGCTTAAGATAGACTATCATGTGTTAGAATGTAGTTTGTAAGACTGCAAGAATTTTTTTAAGCAAATATCGTGATTTATTGGACAAGAATCCCTTGTTTATGATTTTAAAACTGTCAAGCTCCTATGTACATTCAAAACATATTTCAAATAGAACTCACTCATGTTTTTCTACAAACACATTTATACATACCAGAATTTGCCATACGTTGTTCATATCTTGCTCTGTAGTGATGGCTGCAGAACACTGCAATACTGTAGTGCTTCAGCAGATGGTTAATTGGTTTACTCTTTTTTTTTTTTTTTCTACTACCAGTCATGGTATTACTCCCACAAATTGTGCACAAGGCTATGCTAAGTTTGTTCTGATTATGCCATGTACCCTCCTTTCTTCTGTATCATTTTGGTCATTTCACTCATCCTTCTCTGTTACCATTTGACTAAATACATCAACAATTATCATAAGCTTGTTCTTCACTATTTTTTCCACTTGAAATACTTTCAAAAATATGAATTGCTTACTTCTCATAATTAGAAGGAAGCTAGACTTGCATGCCATTCACAGCATCTTTTACATAAAAACTACTATAACTATTATGAGACTTGGTCGTTCAGCCACAACGAATTTACTGGTTCACTGCCATTTCTCTTACAGCTGTATATTTCTGGTAATTTTGAAATATGTTATACAGTGACATTGGTCTTTGTCCTGAATTCACTTGTATTAATCATAATTTTTAGTGGACGGACTCCTAATTTACTGTGGTACACATAAATGCTATTATGTCCCTTATTTTTTCTTTATTCTTTTGCATAATATCTATAATAAACCATTGCTTTAGGTACAAAATATTATACTACACAAATAAAAAAAAAATTTAAAACTGATGAGTCAAAAAATATGACTATGTTCCAAACCTCATTTTTGTTTATATCAGGCAGACAAATAAACTAATGCATGACTCCATTAATAATAAGAAAACCTATTCTGATTGTGTAAGACCTTTAAAAATCAGTGATGTTCATCATTTCTCATCCTCTTACTTCTTGATGTTTGCTCAGCAGAGCACAGTTTTATACTTTCCTGAGCTCTTTTTTTTTGCAGAAATCAGATGCACTGCAGTTTTGCAGTGGCAAACTGCAAGGGTAACTACATTAGGAAAAGAATAATATTTTTAAACTAAATTTTTGCATACTGTGATTATATATATTTATATACACATATATATGTTGATATTTATATATATTATATATCATACTATATTACATTTTAATTCTGAGTTCAAACCATACTATAGATTAATAGAAAATGAGAAAAATATGAAAGCTGTATGGAGAGTTTACATGTTAGAGAAATAAATAACTATTTCAAGTCTTGTTCAGAAATAATTTAAGGTATTGTGACATAGTAAATAACATATCTTTCATACAAAAAGATCTGTAACAATTTGAAGATAGCTAGAATACCATAGTTCATTTCTCTTAGAGAAAAATATTACACTCCAAATGGTTCAACAACTTTGTACATACAAGGAATAAAATGGAATTAAATAGGCAAATAATTAGTGGATCAAAACTCAAAGGTAATGAATAGCCTCACTTTGGGGAAACTCAGAGGCCACTGGTTCATCACAAACTCAGCAGCTCTCAAGGTTTGTGTAAGAGTGTTGATGAAGTGTGTGCTATGGAATAAATTCAGGGAGAACTAATATAACCTGTAATACAATAAACAACAAATAAAAATGTATTTCCTGCACTATACCACCACAAACAAACTGGTACATTTGGATAAAAGACTCTAGAATTTCTTACGTTCATCATTCTTGGGAATTAAAATCTCAAACCTGCAGGTGTGCAGTCATAGCTGGAGGGGAGTAACAGCTAAGAATCTGCCAAGAATGCTAAATGCCATGTAAACATAATCCAGTTTGCTCAATCACTGTGAGGATCTGCAGTTTCTATGTATGCTATTTAAAGTGACAGAGGTTCTCTTTACTGGAGTAGTCATCAGGTATGTTGTGTGACATCATGGAGGTCCTGTCTTAAGGGACGTTTGCACACATGATTTCATGTTTGCTTTACAAAACTGTTTTGGGTTGCTCTTGTGTACTTCTTCCATGAGAGAGTTTTTCTCATGTGTCATCACCTCAAGAGCACTGTCAGAAAATCAAAGAAAGTGATCTTTCCTATCTGCTCAACAGTTCTAAGAAGCATCTAGAGAGCTGTGTCCAACTCTGGGTTCCCCAGTCCATGAGAGACATGGACATACTGGAGTGAGTTCAGCAAAGTGCCTCGGAGATGGTGAAGGGACTGAAGTATCTGACAAACGAGGAAAGGCTGAGAGAGCTGGGACTGTTCAGCCTGGAGAAAGAAAAACTCAAGAGCAATTTTATTAGTGTGTATGAAGATCTGATTGGGAGGCATAAAAATGTTGGCACAGACTTCTCTCAATGATGGTCAGTGAGGGACAAGAGGCAAAGGGCACCAACCGAATCACAGAAAATTCTTGTTTAAATGAAAATATTTACTGCGAAGGTGATCAAACACCGAAACAAATTGCCCAGAGAGGTTGTGGGACCTCTATCTTTGGTGACATGCAGATGGTGATTGGACATATTCCTGGGGAACTGTTAGGTTTTGTGATAAAACCTCATCTGAACCCACAGAGGCCCAAAGGCAGGTGGGGAATCCCAAATGGTACCTTGCCCCAGCTACCCCAAGGCAATCACAGGAGTGTGATCAGCCCATCCAAGGTACATCTCAAAAAGCCCAGAGAAGCACAGAGGCATGCAGAAACTTATATTAAGGACTCAGAAGGGATGTGCTTTCTGGGCCCTTCCCAGGGTTTTCCCAACAGAACCTCAGCCCAAGTGTCCAGGCATAAAACCCGTCAAGATGAGTCAACACTAGTCTTGGACTTTAGGACTAAGGGGGTTTGCTGCCTAGGTGTATGGGGCGCATTATGGGGTGCAGGAGAAGAGCATTTTGGGGATTGTACAAGACTTATGGCATATTTAAGGAAGGAAACAAAAGTGGAGAAAGGTATGGATGTAGGTGACTTGGGGAGGAACAAGTGGGGGGAAATCTCTTTCCTGTGTACATGTGTGTGTGTACAGGAGAGTCTGTGGTGACGGGAGCTGGAGTCAAACAATAGGCTGGAGTGTCTGTGTGTCTGTGGTACCAGCAACTGGAGAGACTGGGGCGAGTGAACTATTCCACAGCCTCTGGAGTGAGACCAGGGGGCAGAAGCCCTAATGTCCATTGTGCCAATGACTGGAGTGAGTATGTGATCACCAACAGAGATGAAGCTGGACTAGTCAGCAAGTAGGTTAAGTAGCCTAGGACTCAGGTATGTCTCTAAGTGCGAGACAATGGCGCAGTTGGCCAGTGGGCATCCAAGGTGTCCCTGCCAGCATCCAAACAGTGTGTGCATCTCTGTGTGGAAGTGTCCTTAGGGGTAAAGCACCTGCAGAAACAAAGGATCCAGGGGCAGCTACTGGGCAGAGTGTCTGAGCCCAACTGCTAGAGGAGCCATAGGTATTTCTGACTAATGGATGACTTCATGGGATGAAGATGCTGGTGATGTTTGTGGCTATGTGAGTGTGGACTGTGTCTGTCTGTGTTGTCTGTGTGGCCATCTATGTATATACACATATGTGTTGAACGCATGTGTTTGTGTGTGCCTACTGGGGATACATGTTCAATCATGCTACTGGTTGGACCTGTGGATGTAGAGCTGAGGCATACTTGCCTCCTGGGCTGCAGGATTCAGCCCCCTTAACACCAAACAACTCTGATCCTGCTCTGGCAGGGTGTTGGACTCTATGACCTCCAGAGGACCCTTCCCACCTCAGCCATTCCATAAATCCATGTTTCAGGAAGTTCTCTTCTACTTCATAGATAGGTCAATTCATCTTCATGAAGTGTGAAACACCCCTTCAGTATAAATAGTACATCTTGTCCTTTAAGGACCTGCAGAGAAGGATTAATGATCTTTGTGGCAGATGATAGCATACAGTGCTGAAAGCAAAGGAAAAGAGTGGGAGAGGCAGTTCAACTTGAGTTGCAGATTTTGCCTCTTCAGGTATCCGGGAGGATTGGATCTGGTGGCTTGCACTGAAGGAAAGTACTTCCTGGCAGCTTCTCCTCTTTGTTGTGGAGTTCCTCCAAGCCCTGTGGAGCAAATGGCTTCAGAGAGAAAGTGTGGTGACCATGTGGGTGCCCGTGGCTTGTTAGGCAGCTGGCAGTCATCAACAGCTATGCTGCTGGGCTGGGCTGGGGATGGCAAGTCTTCTGTTGCTGTGTTAGACAACTGTTCAGGGAGAAGGGAGGCAAAAATGATGAAGACATCTCACCCATGATGTCTTTTGGGAGCAGCCTTAGTGTGAATGACATGTCTTGATGTATTGTAATTGAAAAAGAAAAAAAAAATCAAGAAGGCAAAACTGGTTTTGTGCTACAGCATCTTAAGTACATACATTTTTCTTAGAACAGGGTCTTTTTTCTCCTAAAAAACATGAAAAAAATTGTTAAGTTCTCTGTCTACACATGGTGTGACTTTATGTGGTATCATTACCTAAGTCTCTGAACACCCCATGGATTTTTAACATCTTTGTATAAAAATGTATTTATCTTCAATGCTATAAATAATTTTGTTCTTCCTACATTATCCTCCCTCTTAATTTTCTTATACACTCCCACTCCCAGTACTCATCCACGTAGTTCATTTGTCAGTTTTCCCCATAGTCATTATTTTACCATCCTCTTATACATAGCTCATTTGTGTGGTACAACTTCTAGGTCTTATCCGTGAGGCTCATACCTATTCCTCATTAAACATCACTCATAGACCTATTCTTGCAGTGTGCTGCCCACAAAGGAATTAACTTTATTCAAAGCACTAATATTAAAAGTTTAATATTAGATCTCAATACATCTGTTCCCTATTCTCTGACCTTTGCCTATTTGTCTACTTATCCTTCACCACAAGATTATCAGAAAGAAAATGCCTGTTCCTGAATAATAAGTACCAAACAGACATGAACCAGTACTAAATAATGGGTATCTGTGGTAGGAAAAATGAAATTCAGATCTGTATTGAGTCAGCAAAAGATTGTGATAATGCCTGAATTTGCCTTATCTCTTACTGTAAGGAAGTTCACTGGGTTTTTGTTTTTTTTACTATACAACATTGTTTATGTGAAATTTAACATTTTGTTCTGTGAACAAACTTTCAGCTACAACAATGAGAAATAACGGGGAAAAGTTCTTTCACATATGTGTAATTCCACAAACCTCCATTTATGAAGATGATGTCCAAACTCACTGTTTGAAGAGTGACTTCAAGATTGAAAGGAATGTCACAGAATTAGTGAAGGTAGTTCATTGTCACAGTCCCATAATGTTCCCATAGAACACAGAAATGTTGATTTATATATGTATTTAATTATATTGTACCTATAAGAATAGAGATTTTGAAAGAAATTAACAGATAAATTAAAGGGACTTTTTATAGTTATGTATTTTACTTGCATCATCTCTGACTGCTATTCACTTCATCTGTAAGATATAGACATCTGGCAAAATCAGATTATAGTAGTCTCTCATGGTAGCAAACGTCTTATTTCAGAAGTCTACTTGAGAGTGAGATTAATATTACCACAGAAGTTCCACTTTATAAGTGCTGATGATAAAGGGCATATAGACAATTAGTTAGATATAGGTCTTTGCTACATACTAGAAATCTGCCTTTGGTAACATGACTCTCATACTTTAGCAGAAGCAAAAATTTGACTTCTCCCTCCAATTCAATTCATTAAATTTCCACTTTCACTAAAATCTAAGGCTAGAGAGATCGTATTTTTAAGCCTATATTATATCAAGCCACATTCCAGCATATTTCTGTATTTTCAGAGCTGTGGAACAAGCTCCGTTATCCTCAGTTGCATCCTGTAATTTCAGAGCTTTGCTTTCACACCCTTTAGTATTCTCTTTATTTGTATCTGTCCTTATGCTTAATAGAAAATAATTGATGTCATGTCTTACATTGATGTTTCTATAAAGCTGAAAAACTGTAGTTATCTTTTTCCATTGTTGATCTGGAGGAGTACAGATCTCTGGCACTCATAAAATGCCTTAAACACTTAGGGCAGGTTTTATCTGACCACCTGGGCTAGTTGTTTAGAACCCCTCTGCAGTCAGTTTGGAAATGTGCTTGTAAAGCACAATTAATCTCGTTCTAAAAATCAGATTAATTCTAATCTACAAGTGCTTATTTCTCTCCCCTCACAATAAAAGAAGTTCAGACAGTCACCTCTGAAAAATTCATCTCTAGTGGAGACATCAAAAGACAGGAATTCTACTCAAAGTATTTGGCCTAATCTTTAAACAAAACCAGTGCCCCTCCTATGTTGAATTACTTCCTTTGAGCTCACTATTCAACTCAATAGCAGTGGCTCATTCCAGGCAATCATTAACAATGTTAAATACATGCACTACTTCAGCAGTTATAGAATTACTGTGAGTTTTAAATGATATAAAGCTGATCAGCTGCAATGCAGAGCTATTTACACTTCTCGTGACATTTCAAACGAGCTGAAAAGGAACATCTTTCAATCTAAAAATAATTGTGAATTTTACAGTAATATCACAAAACTTTATATTGGTAGTATCAGGGCATATTTGTTGAGTGATTTTTGTGGACATTATTGTATGCAGCACTAAATGAGCCAAATTTTAAGACAACATTTCTGCCTCAGCTATACAATGTATATAATATAACATGTACTGGACTTCTCTCTGCCTCCTTTGGATAATCACATGAACATCTCTATTTTTTTTTTCAGACAACAAAACTGTAATTGACATGGTGATATCAGCAAGACTACAAAGATCTCTGGATAGACTGTGCCTTCTAAGGCATTGATTTCTATGATTATTTCATCTCCTTATCATCAAAACAGCAATGACAAACCTGAATGTGCCATCTGACAATATAATGACATGCTAAATGAAAAGCTGTGTCCCAGATGAAGATATATAAGGCTGAAAAGGAAGAAAAGGACCATAGACTTTGAATTGCATTCTCATTAGCTGTTTTCTGAGATCCAAATTCTGCTTTCTTAGAAATTCAGGCAACTGAGTCAATTAACATTTAGGTCAATGTTTATTTTAGTACAGTATCTCTCTGGAGTAAAATTAAAGAAATTTTCATCTATTTTATCAATCTATTTTTTTTTGTCTTCCAGTGAAGATATTAATATTATTAAATCATGAACAGATTATCTTATGACCTTTGAAACCTCACAATATTAATTGGAAGAGATGGCCTAGGAGTTTGATTTGTGGATTATTACTACAAAAAGTTACTCCTTTACAGATTTTCCCTCTACTTTTTTTTTTTTTTCCCCCTACTTTTTCCTTCTGCTTCTAGCACACCAAGGAATCAGTTTAATAGATACTGGTGGGGATTATTTCAGTGCTTGCTGTTTGGAGTGCAGGCTGTGACAGGAAAGGCTGACAAATTGTTCCCCATGGTACTGAATGATTTTGAATTTTAGTACTCTCTGCAATTTTCTCCCTCCCAATTGACATTAGAAAATGAGGAAAAGATTTAGTTTACTCTATAAAGGAAAAAATCAATGGAAAATATGCAGTTAATTTTGTAGCAAATGTAGGTAAAGGAGTTGATAAACCTGTGGATGCAGAAGGTAAATATCATTGAAATGAGCAGTACCTTAAAATAATGAATTTTTGAAGTCTTATAATTGTATTATCAAAGGATGCACCAAAGATGTATTATTTCATTTTGTTCCTCTTTCTGTTTATCATCATAATAAGAGCATAACAGTTATAATCTTCCTAAGTAAACTAGTCAGAGGATCCCCAATTTACAAAGCATGAACAACAGATGCTTCTATTTGTTTAGAAAAAATAGTTGAACTTCTGTGTGCTATATTTTATTTATTTTCTAAATTAATATCTTACAAAGATGGGCTGAATATTTGTGAACTTCAGTAGCGGGTTTTCACTGAATTGCACATAATTATTTTATTCAATTTAATTATCAAGTTTTATGTAAGATCTGAAGGGTACACTATTCCATTGCTATTCAAAGAAAACCTAGTAAAAACACGAGCACACTCCAAGTCTGCAGTGTGCCCACACCAATGAGTGACTAATCAATTTTAGACGTTTTATTCTGGATGGTATTGAATGATCCAGGAATTTGAAAAACATCAGTAAACCTTGCCCAACAGACCCTTAAGGGCTCAAGTCCTAACACTAGCTAAGCATCCCCCATCAAGTCTTTCAATAATGCTAGAGTGGCAGCTGAAGAAAGACCAAGCACTGATGAGAGATTCCCAGCTTCCATAGCAGTGGCCTCTGTCTACCCAGTCCCAAATTTATCTATAGTTGTCAGAACAAACATAATTCGGATTTATCAGTCCTTGTTGGCTCATGGTCCAAACCCAGTGCCAACATCCACACCAGCAATAACTTTAACCACAGTTTAGCAATTAGACTCATTCCAAATATGCCTCCATCAGTCCCTGATGGATTAGACCTCAACCTAATTCTGTTATATGTGTGATTCTACTTAGGTTTAAAACAAACTTGGTTGCCTAAATTTGGAAATTTTTTTTTTTTTTTTCTGGAAGACTCAACACTTATGGTACTGCAGTGGTTCCTGTTGGTTCCTGTTTGGTCAATCCTATTCCTGATCTCAGTTCTAACACTAGTCTGGTAGACCATAAAATATCAGAACTGTCCCAACCCATCAACCTTTCCAGTCTCAGCTCAGATCTGTAAACCAATCTGAATTCTAAATCATCTTCCCCAGATGGAAAATCTTTTAATCATTTCCACTGGGTCACCACCAAATAAAGTTCTTCCTTGACCCCTTCTCTAATTTTATTTTATAGATTTCTCCATCTCTTTTCCTACCATTACTTGATTAGCTACTAATGGAGCGAGTCATAAAAGACATTCAGCAGTCTTAAAGTTATATTTGTCATAGTCTCAGAGATCATGCTATCTGATAGAATCTAGATCATTAAAGCTTCGAGAATAAACTCTAATCCTAATCCAGAATTTCTGTAGTTCTATAATCCTAATCCTGTAGTTCCTAATCCTGAAGCCATCCTTCTTCAAAAAGTCTATGTTCTGGGTACTAAAGCAGCAGAAATGTCTTTCTGCAGCCCAAAGTCAGTAATGTGAATATTAAATATAGGATATGCCGTGCTGTTTTCTTTACCCTTTTGGTTAGCTGTAGATGTTTTTCTGCTTGCTGCGCAACAATGTGACTGCTCTGATTCTCACTTGGATATCTAAATCATCCACTGAATAGAGACCAAGTCTTAGATTTTACCTATTTGGATGTATGAATCCTTTATTGGGACTGACCTATAGTGATATAATGAGGCAATGATTTGCAAGGCATATATTTTAACTGTGAGGTATCTGCACCTTTTTATGCACAGCTATTAATGAGGAATAGAAGAAAATATAATTACATTTAGAGTTTACACGTTATTTGTTAAAGTTGATTTAGAATTTATTCAAGCTAGCTAAATCCTTAGTGGTATTTATAAGAAATTAATTTCTATACTTGCTGGGATCATTAGGAAAGTAGTTATTTTCCTCACTACCTTATATTGGCTAAAAACATGTTGCAAAATCTTTAGTGGTCTTTTCTTTACTGTTTCTGATAGCATGAATATAACAGCAAATAGATTACGGTCTATTTAAATAGATTATATATTTATGGTCTATAAAATAGATTATTGTCATGGAAGTGTCACTACTTTTACATTAGTTGTAGGCTCTTAGGTTCAAAGATGTGGCTCTGCAAGTACTTCAATATATTTTTTCTGGAATTTTTGTGTGGAATAACTGATGGCCTCCATGTGACAATACTGATATTCTTTCATGTGATCCTCCTCCCACATTCCTATCATACATAATTAATTGTCAGCACCATAAAAGTCTTTCTTAATCCTTTCATCAATGTTTTCTTTTGTGGGTGGTGACACCCAGATTTTTTAACCAGAATAGCATTGCTTCTTCATAAATGGCTGATGAAGAGTGTCCCAAAGAATATCTTTCTCACATTCTTTTGTTTTCAGGGATTTATTTTTTTCCCTGAATGTTCCATATTGAGATAATTCTCTCCCTCACAGTTAAAACCCAGAAAATTTAAGGAAGAAATTGATCAATGAGATGTGATCTTCATATTTTTCTTAAGAAACTGAGAAAGACCAGCATTAAAAAATAACCTGAAATTATTTGAAGTAAAAAAAGTGGTGGGAAACTGCTATCTGTTCCATCAGAAATTCTGCCCAGGTGAAAAATGCAAAAATTAAGAAAGTACATAGAGAATAATTAAAATGTTTATTTATCTTAAAATGTTGGGGACTATTCTACATGGAGTATATCACTGGGTTACCCATCCTCAGCTTGTCAGTTAGACTCTTCCTGTTGCTCATGTAAAGAGATAAAAAGGCTCAAAAAAACAATTTACCCACCTATCTTAAATATTTTTATTAGGCTAAGATAAAATGCAGTCAGGTCATGCCACTTGCTGTCTCCATTCAGTGACTTAGGGGCCTTAAGTTCTCCGCTGATCACCTTGATTTACACAATTTAAGACAAAATGAATGCCATCAATCTAAGGCTGCATGTACTGATACCGTGCATTTACTAAGAAATACACTTCAGATGAATCATTCTTGGCAGATACAAGACTGATACAATTAAAATCTCTGCCATTAAAGAAATAGTGAGCCTTGTGTTGCATAAAAACTTTCAGGGCTGAAACAATGAAAGCAGGAAAAGCAGGGTAGCATTTCTATTAAATAAAACATGACAGCATCCAACAGGGAAGAAAAAAACCCAAAAGCATGTTTCAGGAAAACATTTGATGATTTTGAATTCAAATTCAAAATTTTAAAATAGTTGTGCTATCTTTAAACTCTGTTTGATCTCTAGCTGTCTAAAAATCTAAAGCTTCCTATGCTTTCAAATGCACTGAATGGATTTACAGTCTCCACAAGAATTAATATTTGATCCCAGTTACCAGGAAGAGAATAAGTTGTAATAAATAAGTACTTTTGATAAGGCACTCAATTATTCACTCTGAATCATGGCTAAGAGGCTAACAAAGAGATTGTGGTATGAAACAACATAGGAATGTTATTTTGCTACATAAATACAAGGGATAATGTGTGCCAAAATTAGTATTAAAAAAGTTTCTAAAATTGACTGAAACTCAGCCTGAATATCAATAATTGTCAGCTCCTTCTTTAACTCGAATCAGGTTCTACTTAATTGATTTTCCATAAATTCAATTTTATAAATATCTCTAATGTAAGTATATTAAAGCATTTTACACATTTTCCATACACCAGTTAAACTCTGTATGTTTTATACACCATTTGAACAGTCTCTTCAACGTTATTGACTTTTTCTTCTAATGATATAGGAACATATTACAGAAATCTCTGTTTAACTGAGGTATCACGTTCTAAAGCCCTAACTGCCTGAAAAACATTATGTAAAAGCCACCTTCAGTGAAACTAATTTTTTTTTTCTTATCTGACTGTGTTAGAAAAGAATAATTAAAGAATTAACACATCAGCCGAATAATGTCTGAGCTCCATACAAAACGCAATTTCTGGAACTACAGAGTCTAGTCTGCTTATATCTTTCTAGCTCTTCCATAAATACAAAAATAATAATAATAAAAAAAATCCCAATACTGTTTCTTCTCTCAGTTTAGGACTTCAAGGCATATAAACCAATCAAACACATTCAATTAAACTATTTTAATAAGGTGAGAAAATCTACATTAGAAAAATTAACACAGAATTAATTAGGTCAGGGTTTGCCTGGGATAGAGGCTCCATATAAGTAGCAAGTTGATTATGCAGGTTGGTATCTAAGCAATGTCTGAATAAGAGCCTTGCTCTTATATCTAATATTTAGTCTGACCACATGCATGGGTTTTACCAAGAACTCAGGGCCAGAGGCTTAACAAACTGCCTAACAACTTTTAAATAAGATATATAGACATGTTTATACGTCTTCTTGAGATCTATAATATACAGGAACTTAAAATCTTTTTATGGTTATAATAATGTATTTTCTGCCTGATTCAGAAGATGGGAACAAATCTGAAAAACCATCAGGGCGTGAGGTGGGACCCATGGATATTCCATTTGTACTGTATTTGGGCCAGAAACCTGGATGAGCATGTCTCAGAGCAGAAACAGAAAAGACCCATAGCCTGAGAGGATTTCCGAGCAGCATGGTTACCTCATGCACTGAAGGTTACCTTCTCTTCTGGACAATATTTGTCACAGTGATTACAGGTGAGTTATACTGGAAGAGTTATGCTCTTAGATATGTTGGAAGAGTAACTTTAATATTTTTAAATCTTTTATTTATTTTCTAATGTGTTGTTACTATAATTCTAGAATTTTATTTAAAACCTTGATAATCAGCCTATCTTTTTATTACCTGAAAGTGGTTTAATGTTGAAGGCATCAAGACTAACACCAGTGTATGAGACTGGGCTGGCTCTGTATTTCTGTGATCAAAAATGTAATATCAAAATCTATGTCAGTCTAGAGCTCTCCAGTTCTGTCATTGCCTTGAACAATGCACTCTTATATATTGTAATTTAGAAGTTTGTTCCTGTAATTTTTATCGCTGGTGAAAATATTTTTCTACCACTGGTTGGGAAAGATTACAGCTTTTTAATATTTTGACTTGATTTAATGAATCTTGTTCTTGTGAAAGATGTGATTCAGGGCTCCATTTTCAACAGAATTCTTTTCAGTGCACAAGCCTGTGTGCCCAAGAATCAAAAACGTATGCTTTTTATCCATTTTTCAACCTCTGAATTCTCCAAATGATAAGATCATTTTTAGATGTCATGTGTCATGTAATTCAATTGTCTCTTCTACACCAGTCAATGTGTTCTTTAAATACTTTTTTCCCCTTCAGTTAGATAAATGATACTTGAATAATGATATTTTCAAGTCTTCATCTTTCCTCATTACTTTTAAGATCAGTCTAATAGCAACTTGTCTTGGTTTCAGATTAATAATAAAAATCCTTCCTCTTGATCTAAAGGTTGAATATATGCCAAGTTTCTGCCTCCTTTTAGGCTTCTCATTTTCCTGGTTCTTCAGTTACGTTTGATCACTTCTAGCTCTGAACAACCACTGGAAAAGCAGATTTATTCAGCCTTTGTGTCCAATGTTGGCTCCACCAGACCTGTGGCTAGCAAAGATGGACTAGCAAAGACAAAATCCACCCTGTCCAGATGAAAATGCACTGCTGGCTGTAGCCTCCACAATAAATTATTGCAGGAGAGCTGAGCACGCACACGACCAATGTGATCAAGCAATGCCCATTTATTACAACTAAGAAAGCCCTTTTATAATGTTCTCCCGCACAGGTGAGTAACATGCAGAACAAGTCCTCAAGACTGGACAGTTAACTTAGCCCGCACTTTAAACCTTCTTATGATTGGATAAATGGTGCCACATCAGCCTTGCCGGGCACCTGCCTTGTGGAACTTCCTCTTCCGTCCCAACTCCTTCCGGGGATTGTTTGTCTCCTCAAGTTTCTCCCCCCTCATTCAGGGTCACATCCTTATCGCATTCTTGCTCGGCTGAGGCTCTTATCAGTCTTGTTCTCAGGCAGGACTGCTTACATGTCCATTCTCTCGCAGAAAGTCCTCTAGAATCCCAACAAATTATGGTATTTGTTATATGCAGATGTTTGACAAAATGTAACTGCTCTCTCAGTTATGGAGCATTGCACACTTGGAAATCAATAATCTGGTAGGAAAGTGATGCTAAAAAGGACTGGGAGATATGCAGCACAGAGGCCAAAGCTCATCACATACAATTTTGAAAGATCCAAATGGTCCTTGTAGTTAGCAGAATAACATAGTTCAAGGAGAGTGGAAGAGGTACTTTCAGATAATGTGGGTTTTTTTATTGAAGAAGTCAATTTTGAAGAGCCCAAACTGTCACTGAAGTCAGTACATGGTCAGAAATCTGAAGAATCCAGGAAGGACTGGGGATCTTCCTAACCCCAGTGTAAACAGAGATATTCTTCACAGCAGTGTGCATCATATCCATATTTATGATTTGTTAATTCGTAATTAGTTTCCAAAATAATCTTACATGTATTGTCAAATACGTCTTTGATTTACAGTGTATATCAACTAAGCAGTCAGCTGCATAATGCAGTTCGTCTACAATGTTCATGCATAAATAATCACTGTCAGTAATTCTGAATTAATTTGGAAGACCAGACTGTGAAAATCAGTTACTATGCAGATGAATGGTATTTTAGTCATTCCATTTTGCAGTTATGCATACCTATTCCAAATAATATCAGTCAGGTAATTACATATCTAATATTAACCTTCAGTACACAGGGCAAGCAAAAAGAGGTATTGCTATGGTGCACAGCAGTCGTGTAGGATTCTCTAATTCCAATAAACTTTACATCATTTTTCCACAGATACAGAGCTGAGCTGGTCTACTTAGGATAACAGTTATACTGACATGCAACCAGATTACATAAAGCAGGGCTGGGTAAGTGGCTAGTAAAAGCATAGCCTAGTTTAATTTTTAAATTAAAAATGTTTTCACCTTCAACAAGATATTTAATGTTTTTTAAAAACTGAATATTTCAACTTTTATTATTGATGTTGATTACACTGTTGCCTGAATATGAGCAGAAAGCGTACTGGCCCATCATAATTTTTAGACTTTTTATAAATTAGTCTAATTTAAATATTAATCTAAGATATACAATTTTATCAGATATATTTTTTTTAATTATTATTTTAGGGCTTCATATTTCACACTTGATTCTGAAATGTATCAGAAATTTATTAAAGAGCATGAAAAATATAAAATCTGTGGAAGGTTTTTGGGAGATTGTATTGTTGTCAATACTTTCTGAAAATGCTACCTACATTTTACAGAAACCTGCACATTCTTATATACAAAAATCAATTTTGGAAATGTTTGCTATTATAAGAGACAGTAAAGTTTGACAAATGCTAAACCACTTACAATTTAACAAGATGATTGCCCCTGGAAGCTGTAATCAAGCATCTGCAGGTTTTTAGATGCATTTCTAACAATGAATATGTTCTGCCCTAGAATTAGGGAAGCTCTTATGATTTCTAAATTTTCACATTTTACTGGAGAGCTGAGGAACTGTTATAAAATGATGGAGACAACTTCTTTTGTTTAGTAAATAAGCTGAATTAATGAAGATTAATATTTTCAAACAATGTATAGGTTTAGACATATAGCTAATGAATGCTTTATAGCTAAATCCTATTTACAGTTTAAAGAAGCTTTTACCTGTCTCAAAACCAGTTCCAGTTTTCTTATAGAGGCAACAAGAGAAGAGTACATAAGCATACAGATATGGAAAAATATAAAGAACAGGGCTAGAAATCAGTGGGGAAATGGGAAAGATTTTGGCCAAGGCAAAACTATTTTCTATAAAAAATCTGTAAACAGAAACTGGTCTTATTTATCAGGAAAATAAACATTTACTATAGTGACAACAGCATTAAATGCACTATTTATTACAATGCTGTACATAGAAGTGCACCCAGCACTTATCACAAAGGTCATGAAAGCCCTAGAAAGGGAACAGGTTCTCTGAAGCATGACTAGCTACTAGATGACTTTCAGCAATTTAGGCTGTGACCACCTGATCCCTGGATTTTTAAATTACTCAAACTCTGATAATCTTGCTGAATGCAAAAGTGCAGGTCCTTAAAAAGTCTTTGAAAGGCTGGCACAATGAGGCAGTTCATACTTCTGAAGTAGGCACTGCAGAAAAGACAAAATATTAGCAGAATTCACCAGTTTGAATCCACAAATTTGTGATACACATTTTCCCTTCTTCCCATATTATAGGGCAGCTGACTATATCTAATTGCAAACTGGTAACACAAATGGAATGAATGTTTCAAAATCAGTATGACTGCAAAGTCTTTTTTTTTTTTTTTTTAATTTTAAGTATTAGAACTGTTCAAATAGAATTTAAATAATGCATTTTTGTACCTAATTGGTGTGATCTCTATATATTTTTCAATCAGTGTCTTATGTTTGATGTACCAAAACCAGGCAAATATACATTAGTCACCTAATTCTGGGCTGCTTCTGTAAGTAGCCTTCAAAGACACTAGAAACAAGCTTTGTGATGTTTTTGTAAAATGGGAACTAACTATTCCTATCTAACTCTTAGACATCTAAAACCAGATAGCATGAAGTTGTTATTTTTTCTACGTTCATTTGTTTTCTTGAAGGATTTAAGGCTGGCTACCAGCAGACAATATATAAGGCATGGAAGGTCTAACAGCAACATAGTTTGGAACAGGAGAGGAGAGTTTTCTAGGTCTTAAATGCAGTTTCCAGCCTAGCCCATCACCTAACCCCAAGCGTAAAATCACCATCATCTACTTTAATATATGCATGTTGGTTCCTACTCTCCTGGTACTGGAAGCTACTCCAGAGTTAATTCCTGTGAGGTTTAGAATCAATCTTCTACTTTATAGTCTATACCAGACTACACCTATATAAACAATGTGCAATGAGAGCACAACCCTTTGTCACAGAAAAATACCAATTTATAACTCCACCAAGTTATAAATAAGGGCTGTGGTTGGCAGTGGAGGCATTACATCTCCTATAATGCCTATGGAGATATTACATCTCATCTATAACTTCTTGTATTATTGCAAACTTCCAGAATGACTTCTGGCAAACGTTGTCTGCATGACATTATGATTTTAATGCATATGAGAGTTTGTCTTCACTTTCTTGTAAATATAATTTTTCTCTTGACTAAATGTATGTAAAAAATCTTATCAATTTCTGGTTTGATATTTACATCATTTTTCCTTTTTAATTATCTTCCCCTGAAAAAACTGACGTAATGATATGAGAATATTATAAAATTCTAATTGTCTTTTCACAAAAACAAAACCAAGAATCAAAAAACCAAAAAAACAAACCAAAACAAAACACTTCAAGTATGTCAGAATTTGATATATGTATCATTTGATTTGTGTAAACAATAGTATTTTATATTGAATTGATCACCTCATTTTATCTTAAAGTCTCATTCTTGGAACAGAAACACATTCAAATTTTCATCAGATTATGTATCATAACTCTCCCTAGACTTTTTTCTTTGTTTTTTAACCTGGGCCACAAATCTGGTATGTGCTGGCAGTACACTGCTTCTATGCCAGATAAAGATTTGGGCACATGGTTGCTCAAGCAGCCTTCTCCTTTTTCTTTTTATTGAGATTATTAAAGTTTATATGTATTATCATCTCCAAATGATAATTCACATAACTGGTTTCATTGTGTCACTGAGCTGGGAATTCAGAGATATCAGGTTATTTAATTAATATTGCTGATCATGGGCTGGGAAATCATGGGATTTGCTAGATAAGAAACTGAATGTTCTTTCTCTTATCAAAGAATTTACACTGATTCCTTCACAGAACAGAAATCATCTGTGAAAGACTAATGCCTGAAAATCCCAAGATTACTGAAAAGTTTGTGTTAAAATGACCTGAAAATATTTTTCTCTTCTGTGGAAATATTTTTCTGCAAATGTCCATAGATTATTTTTGGGCAGAATATTGAACTGAAAGTTAACAAAACAGTTAACAAACAAGAAATGTGATTAAAAAATATTGCAGCAACTGCCATATACCTGTCTCTAAAGACAAGCTCATAGCAAATTTCTTCTTTACGGAAAAACATCCTGATGAGAAACTGAAATATTTCAAGGTTTTTGACCAAAGGGTTTCAACCTTCCCAGTCAATATATTTAACTGCACTTTTCACAGAATTAAAAGAAACACACTTCACTGCATTATTTGAGGCCCTTCTAGTCCATGTTCTGTTCACAGGAAAACAATGATTGATTCCATAACCTTCAGAATTGAAGTATCTACGTGGTAAGTACAGAAAATGTTATTGCCAGTCTTCCACTAGTTAATTGTATAAGGATTCTGCTTTTATGGATAATTTGGTGAGGTATATGACTGATACTTTCAACATGCATGAGAGGTAGCCTCCTGCTTTCCTTTGCTGGGTTCTCTGCTGCACAGAGTCAGTCAGTTTTGCTCATTGACTTTGACAGTTCATAATCACTGGCACAGCAGATCATTTTTTAGCTGCAGTGTCCCATGTTGTAGAGATAATGACACACAGCTGAAGATTTGCCTTTAGCATGCCTGGTTAACAATTCATTGGCCAACCTCTCAGCTGTTCACACATTTTAAAGTAAGAAAATAGCTCTGAGCAATCATTTTTCTGAGATAAGCATCAGATGCTTGGACCAGTGTAGCTCAGCCCTGGAGAAACACTGCCTCAATATTGTCTGGATCGTATTGTGCTACACATTTTAACACCATTAAGGGCAGAGGGATAACTCATATGGAACTGGCTGCAAGGCTTGATGGGAAAAGTGTTAATTTGTCCAAGTATTACAACCATAGAGAAGAATGGTGACAACCACACAGTGCACATTAACATTTGTTTGAAGTCAGATGCCCTTTTAATTCCAGACATGCTGATTTGATCTCTCAAAAGCTACACCAGCTTTTGCTATCCTCTCTATGACTTCATCATCAAGAGAGGTAGTGAGAGAGGATGCTGCCAGACTGGGAGTACCTGTCTACAGATTTCCATACTGTGTTGCTGGTACATGTGGCTGGGAGAGACAGAGAGAGGATTGCTGTTTCTCTCATGCTGTGGTGCAGGTTGAGATGCCCAATGGTGCAAAGCAGCCAGTAATGAGGTCTGCAGCCTGTATCAGGGGCAGCCCTATGTCAGCAGGTACCACTCACTCTGTGGCCTTTAGGTCACCTCAGAGGCTCTGTAGGTCCAACATGCCACCGTCTACACTAAAGGATATGGGGCTGTATAGCATCATGCCTAAATGCAAGGAGTTTTGACCACAGCAATCTCATACTAGTGGAACAACAGAGCTTTACTGAGGACCATGTGAGACAGCAAAAGGCCCTGGCGTTGCTGCTTACTTAAAGATTGTTGCTGCTATGCCATTGTGAAATAAGTGAGTGGTCTGCAAGTTAATCTGGATATCTGAATGAAGTGAAGCTCTCTCCAAGAAATTGTGACAGGTAGTCACAATATTGTCATGAGCCAAAGGCCTTCACTGACTGACACTTGAATCTTCATGTCTTAACACATGAGCCATGCCTTAACACTGACTTTCTGAGGATCATGTTCAGCCTCAAGCTTCAGAGATCTACTGCAGAAAATATCTTCCCAACAACTGGCAGAAATTATATATCCCAGTCATTATTATACCATGACAAGACAGATTTCAATTTGAGAAGGTGAGTGACATCTGCATCCTTCAGGTACTGTGGACTCTTGTTTAATATATAACAGCAATAAGCTGCAATCACTTGTGATTAGATCCTAACCTCCAGATTTGTTTATTTAGGCAGAAATGTCAGCAGTACTTAGCCTTGCACTGTGACATCTGTTTCATGGTTTCAAAAGTCTCCAGCACAATGGATGGTACTGCAGTTTGCTGCCCACTGGATTACAGTCATCATTCCATCAGAGATGGAAGATGGAGAACTGCATAAACTGTTGAACATTTCTGTTGAGAATTCCTCTCACCCCCTAATAGTATTTGACTGTCTTCACTACGGAGCAGCACAACACCAGCATGGTTTTAGGGACATCTACGGATTTCAAACATTCAGGCAACCATATGGAATTTCCATTTGATCAACCGTTTTTTGAATCTTCTCCTTGTGCATTTCTCATCTTCCAGAACAGGAAAATTTTCATGTGCTTCCTTGAACTGTGTGTTGAGAAGGTTTATAAAAATCTTTTACCCCACCTTATGAAGTACATACAAAAAATAGTGAGCTGATGGACCTGCCATTTCCATTCAACCTGTCCCAGAAGTCATCTTTGACAAAACAGAGGTACTTTGCTGTGGCAGTTTATAGTGAATCTTCCAGACCTTTCATTTTCTATTATTTGTATTTGAATAGATGCAATAACAAGCTTACTTTTCAATCATTTTCTTTTTTGTTACTGCCATGGTGAATGACACAGCACTTAGTATTTTAATGAAAATTTGCTGTCTGTTCTGCAAGAATCAGACAGTTAGGGATATTGAACTGTTCTCTAACTGGTGATCTGACCAGCAATCTGCAGCAAAAGTGGTCTTAAGTAAACCTGACATCAGAAACAGGAAAGTGCTTTACTAGGACACTATCAACAAGATGCCATCACTGTGATCAAATAGCTGTCTAGCATTTTGCCAGTTTGTGCGAAAACTGAACCCTATCTACTGCCAATTTTCAGCTCATAATATTAGCAGCGGCATTGCTGAAGTTTTTCTAATTGTCGTAAATGTGGGACCTCTCACTTAAGTCCCCACAACATATTAATGAATTTATCACTTTGTGAAATTAATTCCAACAAATTTAAGTAAAACTATGACATAGTCATTGGACTGGTACTAATAGAGATGCCTGGTGAAGCTATAAAATAACTGTTTTGCATATTAACTGGCATTTAAGCACCTGCATTGTAAATCCAGCTATAACCCTCCCCTTTTGATTTCTTATGCTTGGGACTCTTTTATCATGAGCAAAGGAACTGTGCAAGAGTACATGCACAACAAAGTAATTTTGTATTGGCCAACACATACAGTAGATAGTTATGGCTAATGAGCTACTAGGCTAAGACTTAATATACTCACCACTTCTGATTAGATGCTGAATGAGGATTTCCTGGCCAGAGAGCTGTCAGTCAGGTGGGGAAGGATCACCCTCTGCTGCTTTTCAGAAAAGGCTGTGCCTTGCTATTGCAGAACTGCAGTTTCTACAGATTCTCTGCTTTTTTGTTGCTTTTTTTTTTTTAACCTAGAGTTTTAGACCTTTTTGTGTCAGAACATTTTTTATCCTTGAGATGCTAATTATTACTGCCTCAACAGTTACACTTGTATCACTTATAAATTTTCTTTTCTTGTATGACTTTTGTTCAAATGCTTTCCCTAATTTTCAAAACACTTTTCTTCTTAAGATTCAGCCAGAGTCACAAAACTATGCTGCTCCAAATCTGGTGCTAGATTACAACTGAGTTTCTTGGAGTGAGGGACAGACTCCCTTCTTCGTGGTGCAATGTCTTTTGAACACAAATGCTTGGTATTAGTCTGGCACCTGGCCTGAACCCCCACTTAGACTTTTGCCTGCTGTGTTGTAGGTACCAGCAGAGATTTGCTAAAACCTGCTCTGTCAGCATATTACAAATCAACTTTATGGGCCAAGAAATGCTCTATCCCTTTCAGTTTTCTTACCAGTATCAAGAACTCTGTAAACATTTTCTGTGCAATTCTGTGTAAGACTAAGCTTACTTAGCTAATGCAGATATCAAAATATGCCCTGGTTGTTAAATGTCCCATTACAGTCAAGGTCTAGTTGACGTAGTCAGTGGAGCTTGGAGAGTTATTCAGCTAACCAACCAGGGAGAGGAACACATGAAAGTGCAGGAGAGAGTGAACATACTATTTTTTTTATTTTTTTTAGTATCAGTGACATAGAAGGTGAGAAATTTGGTACAGCATTCTTAAGGTTTGCAGAGATTGCTACAAATTAGCATTAATTTTTCATATCACACATTCCATACTGCTCTCTGGCAGCTATACCAGTAGCTCCCAGAAGATGCTGAGAAAGCAAAGAACAAGAGTCAGGTGAGCAAAATTAAGGAAAAGCTAAGAAAAAAAAACAGCCAAAAGATTACACACCAAACCAGCTTTACTTTTTACAAGAAAATCACTGTTGCTTGATTTTTTTATCTTGTGTGAAACCATCTATATTACCTTAGTTCAGTTTTCTGGGAATACCTAATAAAATTGAAACACATACATGCTCTCAGCTCTCCACAAAAAGCAATTTCCCTTTCCTCTTATGCATCAAGTCTCTGTAAGAAAGTTTTATTCAAGAGAAAAACACTTAATGCAAGAGAAAAACATTTTCAGGGAAGTGCAGGGAGAAAAAAGGAACTGATCAAACTTCTGATCTTGAAAGGCAATATTCATGACATAGTGGCAATGATCCTCTGCTCCATTTTCTTTATGAGCCAATGTGAGTATCTGATACAAAGAAGTTCCTTTCAAGTGCTTTCTTTATACACTTGTTATGAGCAATTAGTGAAGCCCCACAGTTGTGTGATCTGACTTAAGAGTTTTTATTTTGTTCCTTCTTTGGTGAATTCAATGGCTGCTCAGTGTTCCTTTTCCTGTGATCTTCAGTTCAGATGTCTACATGTCCATTTCCATTGGGTCTAATTTACTGCTTTCTCACTCCAGTTCTGTGCTGACATAACTCCATAGATATTTTTGTTAAGGGAGAACTGGAAAGAAATAAAGATTTGCCACCTGAACTATTCCTAAAGTGAACTAGCGAAGAGGAGCAAGAGGAGTATCTGAACACATTAAATTTTGTCAAATAAGTTTTTTATTAACTAATCAATAAAATAAAATAGTTTTATTTTTTTTATTTTTAGCAAGGAATACTGCTAATGAAACAAAGGCTATGTACCCAGATGTTAGGTTTAAAGTTTTTGCTGTCACCAGTCTCAGCTGGCTTGATTTTAATTAAAGTTCTATGTTTGTGGCAGTACACGTTCCCTTTCTCAAAGAAACTAGGAGAGGCAGCTGCAAAAACTGCTGTTGCATTCCAGGTGGTTTGTATGGAAAAGAACAATATATTTCATATTGAAAGCCTATACAAAAACCCCATCACCTTATCTGCACTGTTTAAAGGGACTCATAGAAGAACACATTAAATACACAAAGTCTTGTTACCATGGTCTTTTTGTTTCTTGTAGTAGTAGTATAAACAGAGACTTGTCTGTCACCTGAAATAAGTGAAGAGACAGCAGAATCAAAACCCATAGAGATTTACCAAATTATGGTATGGAAGCAAAGAGATGCAATCCTTTTTGTTTCACTGTGGACATTGTCAATTTTTTTCTTACATTTTAGAGATACTGGTTTCTGTTATCTTGATTTATCTTTTGAAACATGGAATCTAGAGATCATAGTATATTCATTTATTTGGAAACTTAAAAAACATCTTTGGGGAAATTATTCATATGTGTTAAACATATTTTAATCTCATGTAACCAAATTATCTTACTTCAATTAATTATTTTTTCTTAATTTGATAGATTATATACTTTGAATATGCTTAGTATAGCAATATGCTAACACTCTGCCTCGTTGATATAAAGCATAATGAAATCAAGGGAAACGTAGACAGTATATGATTAAGCTCAGTGAGTCCATTTAGAACACTGAATGTTTAAAAAAGCTCTTGCAAGCAGATGAGTTCTGAATAGCACAGGTGGATCCCTGCAGTTTTAAAAGGGGTCTTTCTCTAATATTTCATATCAACTGAGTGGATAAGTAACATAAAATTAACATTTCTCCTTCAAATCTGATCAATTTATATCAATTCAACTGGGATCAGAACTCCAGGAATTTTATCTTTGGGAACTATATTTGTACTAAAACATATATGCAACTTGTGTATAAGGATAGAAGATGAAAGGGTACAAGACTGGCGATATTTAAGTACACTAAGCATATTACCACTATGTTGAATGTGGACAAACTGGCTTTCTTGATTTAAAATAATTTTTAAAACATTCAAATCAATAATATCCAAGCAATTACTGGAGACTATATCAGGGTGGTTTTTTCTGCACTCAGAGCTGGAAAGCAGACAAAGCTTGAGGTGTAAGCAAAGCAGACATTTTCTAAAGCAGGGCTGTTGCAGACAGCACTGGGCAGATTCAGAGGATGGCCCGTGAGAGGACTCACTGTTGCCTGTCTCATATGTTGACTGCAGCCAGTAGTAGATGTCTGTTTTAGCCTTATATTCTCCCTTCCACCTCATTCAGAGCAACCTGACTCCCCCCTTTTTTCACAAAAATCTGTGCAAGGAAAGACCCCACTGGCCAATATCAGTTGTCTCAAAATTTTACTGACCCTTAAACTCTGTCTCCCATACTAAACACCTTGAAACTGGAGTTATCTATGCCAGGACCCTTCCCACTGATCTACCCTCAACCCCCCTGCCTCCTCCTCTCTGAATCCATATCTGCTATACTAAAGATGACGAATTGAATCCTCTGCATTAATTTATTTTGTTTTTTCTTTCTTCTCTGATCAGAAAATTTCCATGCAGCCTTGCTCTTGGAAGTCTGAACTGACTGCTCGGTATTTTTAATATAGCAAATAGGCCCTTCAAATTTGCACACTAAATAGAAACGTATTTTATTTTCCATTTCTTGCATGGAAATCAAAATAATTTATTTTGGAAGAAAAGAGCTGAAAAGTCAATCTACTGATTATAAACAGCTAAGAAGTTTTGGCCTTAATTTCTGGAAGTCTTGAAAGGGAAGGGCAGAGATGGAGATCTACTCTTTAGGTCTTTTCCTCCTGGGAATGTCTTTGTATTGTGAACTTTTGAGGAGAGGGAAATAACTTCTATAACAAAAAGACTAAAATAAAGCAACAGCACTTAACGATATATTTTCCTCATTTTATACTAGCTTGATATGAACAAAATAAAATAATAAAATATGCTTTTCTGGAAGTATCATGTCTTTCCTTCTCCCTTTCATTCTATGACAAGTATCACATTAGAGAACTTTTGACACAAAATCTGTTATTTTGGAAGGGCTGCCAAGCTACTGCACATGGCTACGTAAGAGGAAAAGATCCAGCCCTCCTGTGCTATTCACATGTGCGTATGCTCACACACATACATTTTGCTACGGACAAAAGTCTCTGTCTGCCCCTGCCCCTGCAGCAAGAGTGCTCTGGCCATTCAGGGACAGCATATGAGGGCTCAGGAAAGAACATATTTGGCTTTTACCTCTAACAACCCCTTGCAAGACTACTCAGAATGAATATTTATTTTATGCACTGTTGCAACAATTGCAAATATAATATCTCCTACTCAGAGGGTTCTCTCTAGTATACTCTCTGCATGTGTTACCTAAGGGTTTTCTAGAAATCTGGAAATCAGGAGATTCAATATAAAGGGAAGATAATTTCTCATTTCTCTACTGTAAATTACTTAAACTTTTATAAGAAATGCCTGATAAGTTTAGCTAACGTTAAACATAACACCAAAGTAACCAGGCCATGGGTTTGATACAGTGTGGCAGTTTCCACCGGGTAATTAAAAATAACAGAACCAGGATTTATCTCAACCATCTACTGTTACCCCATTTCTTACGCACAGAGCTATCTCTATGGATGATCTGTAAAACATTTTGAGAAGGAATTTTTATTTTACATTTTGAGATTTCTGCTTAAGAAACACATAAACAACTCTTCACAAGTCTACCTCTTGTCTTGGAGTATCTAAACTGGAAGACACTGTCAATTATGCTAGTGTCAATCCAGATTTACAAAACTCAGTTTTGGAGGACATTTCTTATTCTGTCATAATTTGTCTTTGAAATATCTGAACACCAGCAAGGAAGTTTATGGAAATGGTTAGATTTCTGCAAAACCAAAACCTTTTCATATACTGCCTAATTTTATAAACCAGCACCCACATGCAGTTACTTAGTCATAAAGTCTGGAGAGTATTTCTTAGGACTCAAATATTAACAAATAAATATGTTTTTATCATTAAAAATGTGTAGCAGTTTAACATAATGCTGGCTATCACATCAAAGCTCTATTTAGCCCTTTATTCATCTAGCTAGTAGTATCTAGCTAGTAGTAACAAGACAGTCAGATAGGGAACCAAACACATTATATCTTATCAAGAATGCTGAAACTAAGCTCCTGAAATAAAGAATCTTTAATTTTTTTTTTATTATTTTTTTATATTTTTTTAGTATGCAGAAGCTGATTGCTTCTGATTACCCTTCTCTTTTCAAGTATTTATGTGAATATAATATACTGAATAATCAGGAGTTTGGATCACAGAAAAAAAAAATAATCAGAAACTAAGGATTTTTGTAGATTTTGCTTTGGAAGTCCAGAAGTTTCCTACCCATTTCCTATGAAATTCCAACACATTTTATTTCAAGTAAAACCAGAAAACTCTAACTACAGAGAAGTTACAGCTAGAATCTCAAACAAATAAAATGTTTACATCCATGAGCTTACTTGAGTGATCTTCTCCTTTGTGATTAAAATATGGTAGCTGAAAGACTGTGACCTATAAAACATAATGCATTGTGTTAATTAAGAGTTTAAACATCAAAAGAATATTTTAGCAATTGAATGGTGCAAGATTGGCAGATTATTTCGATGAACAATGTGCCATTGTTTCTTTGAATGCACATTCCATTTAACTGGAAACTTTTGTATGATTTGTACATTATCTGCATTAGTACTTATTCTTTTGTAATCAGCAGACTCATACTTGCAGATTAGAAATAAAAACTAAGGCACAAAGTCTTTATCTTTTGTTTAAGAATTTAGGCACAAAGTCTTTATCTTTTGTTTAAGAATTTAAATAAGGATCTATCAGAGATTATTAAAATACATCTTGCAAAGAAAACTAAATCTCTTACAAATCCTCTAAATTTTGTGAGGTTAAAGTATAATTAAAAGCAATATAGCAAAATAAAAAAGTGCCTTCAACATGATATTTTCTCTAGTTAATACTTGCACAAATACTTTTCCTTACATAACTAATCAAAATTAGCTTTTTTCTTCAACAGAAATGTATTATACCTATTCTGAGAAAGTACCATTTAATAGGTAAAGTATTATTAAAAACAAAACATTCTCTTAAGATCTTGGCATCTCTGTTAATAAAATTGGTTAAGTCAAGCCTTGGTTTATGGTCATTATTCAGCCATGTCTAGACTTTCTCAATACAGTGAACTAAATCACATGCAGCTGTTCACTTAACAATGTACCACTGACATACTGAAATTATCATTATCTCACATATTTTGTTTGCACATTGTTCATTATTCAGATTTGCTATGGGCATGGAGAAGTTTTCTTGTTGTTTTCATATGGATAGCATGCAATGAACTAGGATCCAATAATGTTAGTATCTAACTTCTGTTATTCCAACATATATTGTTAAGGACTGATCAGAAATTTACTGACAACGTTTTTAATGGAAATGTGTGAATATATCAATATGAAAATACATGCATCCACATTCTATGGAAAATTTAAGATTTTTTTTTAACAAGCTGAACAATCAATTTAATCAAAAGCCATTTATACATGAAATTCTCTCACATTTAATAAAAAATAATGTAATATATTCTTTTGTTGAGCTAACTTCCTGTAGTCATTTTGAAGATTTTAATGTCTTTTGAAGTATTGATTTACTCAGTTCTTATTTTATATACATTTTGCAATTCTGTTTATCTGCATTTTCATTTCATTCTCAATATTTTGTCATATTGAGCAAGCAAGCTCAGCGCTGTTTTTGACTCAGTTAGCCTCAGATCTATGCCAATATTTTGTCCCTGAGCCTGATCACTTAGTTTCCTTAATAGCCTCATGTGGCAGACTTGGTCTGACTTTTTCATAATCATAATAAATGAGTCACAGTTTTTTCATACATTTGATGGGAATGTCAACCATTCTCCTCATTTATCTATTCTATTTTTAAATATTTGTTTAATAATCATCAGCAAAACAAACCTTCAGCTACTGTAAATCATTGAAGCCTCAAAATATTAAAAAGCAGACTATTAAAAAAAAAAAGAATATTCAACAAGCTTATCAAAAGCATATAAAAGCACCATCCCTATCATTTTTAAAAATTATGATGCAAAATTTATCAAACAGTAAAACATACATAAATCAATCTTTATTTATAAATAAAATGTGTAGTAGTATTAAATGCCTGTAACCACGGTGAATTCCATTGATTTTTAAAGAAATATGATCAACGTGAAATCTCTAGAACTGTTTAATTGTTTGGTAGAAATGAAATGTAACAAAATATGCAACTTCAACCATATTTCTTAGACTTTCTGGTTGTCAGATAATTGTATTTTTTAAAAGTAGAAAATATTCTTTTTTTTTTTTTTTGTAAGATTCCTTTAACAGCAATTTACAGATTAAGTTTTGAAATTTGATTTAATATAAGATTCATAGGGTATTCTTTATTATCACAAGAGCCGAAAAAGATAAATTAAAGAACACGCGGGTGTACAGTTTTAACTCTTGTTCAGTTAGTCATTTCATGACATTTATAACATATTTCATGTTAAGTCCTGAATGTATTGGTGAGGGTCTGGTTTGCACAATAGAACCTGCACGAGTTGATTCCTGTGATACCACTGCTTTACGTAGACCTCCGTATGGTACTTGACATCATTGCTCATCTTCTCTGTTCTCTTTGCTGTCACTAAAATTGATGACAAGTGGTTGGCTGTTGACAAACTCTTTATAGTTCTGAGACATTTCTAGGGTCTCCTTTACACAGATCAGCTACTTGCTATTGCTATTTGTGACCAAAAAAAAACCCCAAACCACTATATCAATAGTCATTACACCACATAGTTGTACAAAACTAAGCAAAAGTTAAAACAAATTACTCACCTAGTCATCAACTAAACAAGTTCCCATATGTAAACTGGATCTCTTGGAGCAACAGCAAGTTCCAGAGCCTCAGTTTAGGTCCCTGGTCTTTCTCAATTTAAGAGCAGCATCACAGGTTAGAAGGAGGAGAGGAACATGGGATGGGGTGGGGCGTGGGGGGGAAGTGGTAATATCACCAGGAGGGTAATATAGATGTGGGTGGGTGGCATTGCCATAAGGAGCAGGAAGGTAGAGGAACAATGATTCTGAGGATTATAGATCCGAGAAATGGACTGCTGTTTGGGAATATTTTAGTAGTGAAGGCAGTAAGGAAAGGGTTTAAAGAATATTTGTGACAGCTAAAATTCTTTTTTCATAGAGGCATTCATGGAAAAACAAGAGTTTAATCAAAGCTTTTCAACATGAACTTAGCATGGTAAATACCTGCAATGCAACTTTGCTGTGCGTGCTGGCTACACCTCACAAAATTATAAACTGCTGAAAGCAAAAGCTGAAAGTGGAAAGTTTGTCCTCAGTAATTAATATGACCATTAGCTGAAGAGGGGGGGTTGCCAAACTCATCCATTTACATATACACAGAACATTTCACTGCTCATTACAGATTCTGGCTAGATTGAACTCTTAGGACATGAATAGAATAAATCAGATATTTCCTTTAGTGTAAAAGAGGCCAGTAAGCAAAATTACTAAACTGCTGCAGTACCAACTGAAGGTAGATGGTTCTGCAGAGCCTATTTTTTTAAAATTATCTTTTTACTTGAACTGACATCACCACATTTTAAATTTTTTTAATAAAACCATTACAACTATGACATAGGAGTGACTATATTTCTGTTCTGCAGAAGTATATAAATATATACTTTATATATCAGTAGGTCCAGTTAATGTATCTACGTTATTAGATTCTAAATACATCTTAGATTTTTCTACTCCCTGAAACCCATTATAACATTTCCCCCGTGACCACAGGATTCTGTTCTAGTCCCTGATGTTTACTTTTTTGTGTACTATTTTTTTAAAAGCAGTGCTTCCAGCACTTTTGCAGGTTTTCCACGCCTTTCACTGTTGTTGTGCTCGCCTTTACTGAAAGCTTTCAGAGTTTCTCAACCACGTGTTGTAATAATAAAAATGAAATGCAGCAGACTTTCATCCCAAGATGTGGGTGTTTAACTTCTGATCTCATAACAATCATCGGACATGTAATAGGTTTCAGATAAGTGGGGGCAGAAAGGGAGGTGTGGCAGTGTACCCTCCCTCCCCAACATGCCTGCTCAAGTCATGATGACTGCATCCAGCTCAGAGTGGATTTGGGGAAGACAGGTAACAACACAATAGCAAAGAGCTAATTTGAACAATGCCCCCACCTAACCACAGTGCTGGTCAATGTCTGACTCAAGACAAATCTGGAAGAAACTAACACCTGTAGTCAGTATGTAAATATGTCAGTTATCTTACTCCATAAACAGTGGACAGCCCAGGGCCTCTTGAGCTCTCCTGAATGGCAGCAGGCTGCATGCCAGGATCTCCCCTTGAGTAGGGATGCCTCTCAAGGTTACCCCTCAAGGCTGAGAGCCCTTGCCATAACAGATTCTCAGCAACTGATTAATAACGTGCTAAACCTTGAAATCCTGTGATATAAAGGATTGTTTGTGCACATATAATCCTTTAGACATAAATAATTGACCAAGTTTGGGACTAAGTCTGGATCCAGCCACAGCTAAGCTCCCCTCTGAGAAGGAGTTTAGAACACGAAGGGGTCCTTTCTGAACCTCCCAACTAAACTGGAGGACTTCCCGACAGTTTTGTCTGACCCTGTCCTCTATGTAGTAAATAATCAAATGCACCTTGCCACTGAAGCTTGTAAAACCACAGTCGCATTTACTATCAAACTTACTTAAATCACTGTTTTATATCAATAAGCATATTGCTACTTCTCTCTTAGGACTGAAATGAGTCATTCCATCCATGATGGGAGGTCTGATACGATATTACACTTATGTTAGGATAGTCAAATGAATAAATTCCCTCTTCCTATTTCTGTAGCCAACTTACAGCCTGCCAAATCTCCTCATCTAACTTCTACATCAGAGCAGATACTAACTGCAGTATTGGCTCAGGTGATTTGCCTTTTCTGCCTAAAGACACCATCCAAAAAATAGCAGATTATCAAAATAGGCCATTACTGTGGAGGTAGTATTGATTACTTTTAGGCCACCACAATTACAAGACTGGAAGGACAGAAAAAAAGTTCTCTGTTTTATTTTTCAAACACGGGCAAGTTTCCACAGTTGCAGCCCTTTTTTTTTTTTTTTTGATTCACTGAATGGGTGAAGGCTGATCAATATAAAACATTCCAGAGATCCCAGAGAAACTTTTTTTTTTCACATGAAAGTGCTTCAAAAAGGCCATAAAATTAAAATGAAAAATTAAAAAAAAAAAACAAAAAAACAAACCCAAAAAACAGACCCAACCCCAAAAACTCAGTGATATGGAAGATTTTTGTTAGGAATTTGTTCATATGTATGGTAAGCAACTTTCATATAAAACATACTAGACAAAAGGAGTTTGTATAATCTGTTTAATTCTCTATCACTTTCTTAATGTGGGTTATATGAACACTGTCCTGGTTTCGACCAGGATGGAGTTATTTTTCATTGGAGTATTTCATACCATGTGATGTCATGCCCAGGGACTCAGGTGGGTGGGATCTCTCACTCTCCCGGGGCTTGCACACCCGCTCTCTGCTCCTCGGGCCATGTTGTTGCTGGGGATGGGGGCGGCACAGTCGCTGCACTCGGTAAGCCACTGCTGCATTTTACCCGTTTTATCTTTGGACTCACTATTGTTACTGTTGTTTTCTTGTTATATTTAGTAAATTCTTTCTTTCTATTCAGCTTACCATTTCTCTTCTTTTTTTCCCTCCCATATTTTACCAGAGTGGGGAGGGGGAGATGAACGGTCGGACACGTGGCGTCTGGCTGCTGCCTGAGTTCAAACCTCCACAAACACTCAGAATGTGGGTTATATGAGAGTTTAAGGTAAATTTAAGGAAATTTAAAATTGAGTAGAGCGTATTTTTTTCTAATTTTTCTTAAGATTTCAATCGTTCTTGCTTGGATTCTTTGTTATTTGTTAATGAGAACAGGACTTGAAGAGTGTCTCCACCAGCAGCAAGAAACTACAGTTCAGTTTCTTCTTTGCTGTGTACTCTGGGCTGCATAAATCTCTGCCTTGGGTAGTGTTCAACATGCCAGCATTAAGAAACAATAAAATCTGAGGCATAGATGCTCAAATAAGATACTGCTTGGGGAGACAAAAGAAACAAAAATGACCCTGTTTTGTAAGAAATAGAGTTTTCATACTTCATATCCAGTATTGTAGCCATTGTGTCAAACAACAAAGTCAGCTTAGATAGTTCTTCAGCTCTCAGGTTTGAGAAAAGAGAGATAAAGTCCTGAAGAGAGACACTGGAAAACTTGAACTTCACAGCAGGTAAAATGTACAATCTAATGAACAAAACATATAATCACAAAAAAGAAAATGGACACATTTTCCTCAATGCATGTGTTTTTACAGTGCCAGAGTACAATTCCCCTCTTATTCAAGTGTAAAATAATTCAATAATCAATAGACATTGGGGTTTTCAATGATGTCCATATAGAATGAGGTTTGAATAGAAATAAAAAACCTATATATATTCTGGCAAGTATACTCTCCATAGGCTATAGGACAATAAAACAGACTCCAGCAAACAGTCTGGACAATGGAGTGTATGATGCATTGCTATTCCCCACACAGAAGAGAAATGAGGAAGGGAAATAGAAAGGTATCATTCTGATAAGAAACTTTGTATCTGCATATCGCAAGTATAAATGTCTACTTTACCTAGACATACACCTTTATTCATTAATACTATATCTCTGATTCATGCAATTATTTCTGGAGCCATTCACAGAATCATAGAATCATCTAGGTTTGAAAAGTCCAGGATGTCAGTTCTGCTGCCTCCTCTCCTGGCCTCTTTAAGAATAGAGAACTCTATTATTTCATGATCGCTGTGCCCTAGTTGTCCTCCAGACACCACATCATCCATCAGTCCTTCTCTGTCACAAAGAGGAGATCCAGCAGGGCACCTTCTCTGGTCGGTTTATTCACCAGCTGTGTCAGGAAGTTATCTGCCACGCATTCCTAGAACCTCTGGAACTAGTCCCATAATGACTGCGTGCATTCACCATTAAACTGATAAGACATGAGCATTTCTGCCCCAGAAACTGGATGATTGCAGAAGAAGCATGAAGTCAGCAAAAACCTGTGGGAACAGAGAAAACTAAAGGAGCTCAGCTTTAAAATGGCTCATGTACCTGGAAGCCTCTGGAAGTCTTGTCTTTCTCAGTGTCCTGAATTATAATCTTTCTCATCATAATCTTTCTCATTGGTCTTTTTTCATTATCTTGCCTGTTAGCTGTGCACATGGAAAGCCATGACTAACAGTCCTTTCTTTTTGTCATTAGTTCAAGGACTTTTCACAGTGGAAGTCAGACTAAAGCAATGTGATTACCTTGCTTTCTTCATTTAAAGCACAAAAAAAAACTGAAGAAAAAGAAACCACCACGATAATTCCTGTAGGGAAAGATGATTTTAGCTGATGATGGAGTTGGAAAAATACACAAATTTTGTATTTTAGAGGTCTGATAAAAACCAGCCCTGAACTATGGTAGTTCTAAAATGAGATGCTGATAATGGAAGGCAATTGTGAATACTGGAGGAGGTAAACGTCTCTGAAAGTATAATCCATGTAGAAATTTTAAACAGTAGTCTAGTCTCAACATAAAGTTTTATACATGTTTTACTTTATAGTTAATTATTTAAAATTTTATACAAATATTATTATTCTAAATTCTATTCATTGTCTCATAAACTTCCACAGAGGCAAATATTTATTTTTTCCATCATGTTTAAATCAATGGGCCACCTTGCAGCTAAAGCAATCACATTTTGAAGTTTGAAGAATATTTTTTGTGTCATAGCTATTTCATCTTGCCCCTAAATGCAGAAGAAACTTATATGAAATTTTTAGATAATTCTCAGATGACACCCAGTAGAGCCATTAATATTCAACATTCTAACTGGATGTCTTAACTGATGTTGGGTCAAGAGAGGCTGCAGTCTACTCAAATAAAGGTAACATTAAATGTCATAAATTGTTCCTATAATTGAAAAGGTAGAGGTACAAGAATAAAAGCTTTTGTTCTATTTTCTAATGCAATGTTTCTCGTGATCTGTTTAAATGAATGTGATGCCACTGAAAGACTAAACTTGTAGGTCAGATATAGTTAGAATTTTTCTACTGTTATGATTGTAAGTAAACCAGTGACAATTACTTTGGATGGTACATGCTATATTCTTACTTACCATGACAGCCCATAGCAATCTGCTGAGAGCTTTTCTAGGTAGGTTACCAGAAGTGGTCTGAGCTTCTTATCCTTCTGCTTAGAAGACAATCCTCCTTCCCTGCATGTCGAGAAAAGTTAATCCTTCTGAATGGAGTCAATTATTTCTCCAGCTTTAACTATCTTTCCAAGCACAGGAACACAGAGAACATTTAAATTTGGCTAGACAGGTCCGTATGCTGCCTTGACTTTCACCTTAGATAGCCTAATGGAGAGTGTACTAAGCATAAAGCCAAGATTCTGAGTAATATTATCCATTTAAATGTCTACAACATTTGTTTAAAATAGTAGAAAAACAACCTGGTGAAATCTTCAATCAGCACAAATAAAAAAATCTTAGAGTACCTTATCATGAAGAACTGATTTTATTTTGGTTTTGTTCCGAACAGAAGCAGGGTTATCAAACAGCCTCTTATTGTGTACTTGAACAGAAGTCATTCCAGGCAAGAACTCTCTTTTTATTAATATTTTTATTATGTCAGACTTGAACAAATGCAGACAAGAAAAAACACAAGTGTCCCAGATCCTTCTGCATTTTAATGTCTCAGAAGAATGCTACAGTTTATATCAGTATAAAGGAAAAAAGGAGACTATAATGTATGCTACTATTTGAAACAAGTGAGAACTGTCTCTGGTGAAGCCAGGTACCAGCATAAATTTCCAGAAGAATACTTATACTTGTAGCAATTTGATATATATTTCTTGTCTTTAGCAAATGTTGTGTAGTATTCTGCTCTTTCCTGACTCCCTCTTGTCTCTCCTTAGCACCCTGCTTTAAACAGGGTAGATTGTGAGGACGCTGATTTTTGAAAAGCTTAAACCTCTCATTTAACCATGTCAAGGAGAGATGCCTGTAAATATGTGGTGAAATTTAGAGTCTTACAGCAGTATTTCTGCTATACTGTACAGCTATAGTACATCTTTTAAAATTCAAGCACTTACTTAGATTGTCTTGACATTTGCCATATCTCATGAGGATATTTTTGAAAAAAATATCTCTATGACAGAAATCCCTGTACATTGAGTGAAAACATCAAGTTCAATTCTTTCTGCATACCAAGTTTTGATCTATGATTCTAATCATCCCCGCCTCATCTTCATTGCTCAGAGTAATAGCAGATTATGCAATGCACAGGTTGTTCCTTTGGCAACTAATGCTAACAATCAAAAATACAAGCTGCATTAAAATTTAGAATTTCATCTCAGTCTACACAAGAGCAGAATGTACTCTGTAAACACACTCAAAAAGGTGGCAGGCATCTATGACAAGAGATAGCTCAAGGTACACTGATCTATTTGAACATGTGCTGTGCCTATGAGCTGTAGGTCTCTTGGTACTTGCTCTTTATCCATGTTTTGGTAGGAGATCCTTTTACAAAGTTGCTGAGATCCCATATTTTGCTTTAAGCCTGGGTTGGTTTTTTTGCTTTAGAAGTTCGGACAAGGAAAGTGACATTGATTAAACTGAACACTGACTCCAGCATGTAGTTGTGACTGTAATACTATAAGCCTTTTCCTGGTTGTTGGATATGAAGCAGTAATTATGTGATTTGCCTGCTTACAAGGAGACTCTCCCTGACTAACAGGCCAGTGCTGAAACACATACCAGAGCTCTTCTCTTATGAGTGCTACCAAAATTTTACACAGATGCATAAGGCACTGAAACGCATTCTTTTTTTTTTTCATTAACACGAAGATTCAAGGTGAAGGCAACTTCCACTGTTGGGCTACATTGCTAAATTCTTATGATAACAAAAAGCTGTCCCAGGAGCAACCTTATGCTCCTCTCCCACGCAGATAAGTGCAAGCCATGGGGCAGACACAAACAGCATTCTAGTCACCTTTGGCTGTTAGTTGGTGGTGTTGGTTACCCTGAGTTCTCTCCAGAGTTGGAGAGGGATAAACATCATCTTTTCCACAGCACAACCATGACCTTTTTGTTCATGCCACAGCAAAGCACAGTGATATGCTAAGCTTCCTCAACTTTATAAAGCATATGAGCGGAGAAAGCCTCACTTCAGCAGCAGTGGCACCTGGCAGGGACAAGTACCTCCTAAACAAGTGTCAAAACATTTCCAGCAGAGGCACATCCAGCATGAAATGCAGGTCCCACCAAAATGATTTATTTGAAGTGATGGCTGCCATCCTGTACTGAGATTTGCACAAATGGACAATGTGCCCTTCTGCTGAACCCTACTGATCTGCATGAAGCTTAGGACAGAGCTGTGCATTTGAATAGGCCACAAGGTACAGCTGAGCTTTCATAGGTAAAAATTTGTTGTATTAAAAAAAATTAAAAAAAAAAAAAAAAAAAAAAAAAGAGAGGTTATGAGGTTATAAAATCCTACATTTAAAGTTCTAAACCAATCTCCAAATACTAAGGTTTAGAATGAAGATCACTTTACACCTGCAGGCTGGGGTTTCTGGCATGCTCCTCTGCAGTGTTTGCTACAGATCATCAGTGGAAGTGAAAGCACCCTACTAGCCCTGATATTGTCCAGCAATTCCAATCTTCATAAAGGAATGAAATCATCAGTAGTTTAAACTGACAGTTTTTAAATCAATCCAGAATGATAGTAGGCAATATTTCAGAACAGAAAGAAAAGAAATATCCCCTGAATCAATGTTTTGATAGAGAAATACACACATTTTTTAAAAGAGTTTAAGATGGACAAAAAAGCAGAAACTGTGTTCTTGCTAGAGGGCCAGGGTCTTGATTATATGTCTCCTCCAAGAAATGACAGTTCCTATAGATTGCTCCCCCCCTTTTTTTTTTCCTTTGCTATAGTAAGGTATTATTCTAGCACCTAGATATTCCTCTGTGCTCTCCTGTCCAATTAGAGAAAAGGTCAGTCCAAAATAAGTATAAGTTAAGTTTATAAGTGCTGACAAGAAGACAGTAGGGTATGTCATGACGGCAAACATATTAATTCTGGGTAATGCTTTTCCAGACATAAACAATTCAGCTGTTGTACTCAGAATGAGAATTAAAATAAAAACTGCGAACTTGTGACAGTAAAAGATAAAATAGTACATCCAATGGCAGAGAAGGAAAATATAAATGTAGTATACTGCAACAGCACTCTAATATTACCAAAAGTAACAATACACGAGGAAAAGGAAAACGGTTGTTAACATCACCAGTAATAGTGCAGCTTTGAGCCTGGAGGAAGGCATGATGTTTCCCTGCAGATTTCTGACGAGAGCATTGATTCCCTCACTGATGTGCTTTTGTTCCCCAACTTCGGTGCTGTCAGGCACCTGTTGCACATGCATTCTGCCTCATTTAGGTTCATTTCAAGTTCTCTTTTCCCCTTAGGGGGCTGTCACTGTTAGTATTGCATGTCCACTGTCTTTCAGTTCTTGGCCAGCTATTACCAGTGAAGTAAAACAGAAGCAACACAATCATCAGAACTGTGTGATTATCACTTTTTGGTTTTTGACAAGTCGTTGAAAAGAACATGGGAAAGAAATGTCTTTTTTTCATCATTTGTACCTGCATGAATGTTCTGATCCTCTCAGCAGCTTCTTTTATTTCAACAAGACAAGCAGCTACTTTTGAGCTTATTTGGGTTCCAGTTACTCCAAGAAACAAAGGGGGATGCAGAAGCCCCCCACTGTATTCTTAATAGCTGAGAAGTCGTGGCCTATTTACTTCTACAGACTGTGTCTGTGCTTTGAGATGTCATGAACAGAGTAAACAATAAAAGAATTTATATTTTAGCCCAGTATCACATTTCCAGCATTGACCACAGTGGATGCTTAGGGAGAGACTATAAGAATATTTTCTTTCCATATCTTGAGTCAGTAAGTTCCACCATTAACTATATTATATGGAAAATAACTAGGTTTAATGTATTTAAATTACTGCCTTGAAATACCTTGTTTTCCCTCGGCTTATTTCTAAGGAAAAAAAGAAAATTGTTCTCTCCTTATCTCCTCTATACATCATGACAATGAACTTCTACTTTTTTTTTCCCACAGTTGTCTCCTTTCCAAGCTTTATTTAGTTTTCCTCATAACCCACTCCCATATTTCTCTTCACCCATCTCTAAGTCTTTTCAAGTTCTATTGTAACAATTTTGAGGCTAGGACTGCACGTAACAGGCATGCCATCAACTAAATAGTGGCCTAATATATTTGATTTCTTGCCTCTTCTTTTCCTAATAACTCCTATCATTCTTTTTTGTTGATTGACCAGAACTGAACATCAAACTGAGCTTTTCACTGAACTTTTCATCATGACTCCAAGGTTTCTTTCCTAAGTGTTGAAAGCAAATATTGCCATTCTCATTTATCACATGCTGAATAGATGGTTCTATCTCATGTGTGAAGCTTAGTAACTTTGAATTTTACATGCTACCTTATTATATGATTAGTCAGTAATATGAAATTCTTCTGCAACTTTTTATAGTACAAAGGACCTGTTCTGATGTTGCTGAAGGCAGCAAAATTAGAAGGATTACATTTTTAAAGCACTTTCCTAGCACTGTTGATGGATCATTAGAGTTATTATCTGAATGCTGGGGAGGGAAGGACAAACGCATCTGGGCTTAGCTCTATTCACTTATATTACAGTAGGGGTGTTCACACCATGAGTGAATGCATATGCAGCATTTGAAGAAGTATAGCATCATTTCACTTGCAAAGATTAAATACAGTTTAGCATAATGTACTTAAGAGCCTTATAGAGTCCTGTAAGTAAAAGAAATGTCAGGAGTCTGAGATCCCTGTTCTGCTTATAAGTGTAATGGGAAGGAAATATTTCTTAATGCTTCCCCTAGTGACACTAGAAGATGGAGATTCTTAAGAAATCATATAGCAGAAATCTATTAGCTAGAGGAATCTGCAAGGTACATACTTTGTATTTCACTAAGTATAAAGGTCCAGGAAAGAAGTTTTGATTCCTCTAGCTAAAGGTGAGAAAAATTACTTGAGAATGTGGACACCAAGTAATTTAATGAAGAGACATAAATGTGTACAAAATTTACTTTTTTTTTTTTTTTTTTTTTTTTTTTTTTTTTTTTTTTAATACAAGAAATTGTGGTTTTGCCCAGAAATATCTTTCTGCTGTGTACCTGGAAGTCATCAACATGATCCACAGAAATGCTTGATACAAATAATAATGAATAAACTTACAGCTGAAGTTTGGAGTTGGAGAATATCCCACAGAAATAAATGTTCCATAACAACTAAAAGATTACTGGAAAAACTTGATAATAGAAAAGGACTTGTAATGGGAGAAGTGGAAGTAGAGGGCTTCATTACATGAATGATGACAAATGTTAAGAGCAAAGAACACAGGCACGTATGTGTTGGGAGGTAGAAAGAGGTGATTTTCAATCATTTGTGACAGTTTCATTCCAAAGACTGCCTTTCTCACTTACAAGGATCTTTTGACTTCTTTAGCCACAAAAATAACTCAAAATACAGGCTTCAGCTTATTCAGGTAATTTCAAAAGTAACAACATCGTAAGATTTAGGTATTCAGTGATTTCAATCTGACCCCTATAGCTCTCCTTCTAGAAGCCATACATCTCAACTCCAGGTACATACACTTGATAATCGTTTACTTGGGTTGTGCGTACACTAGTTATTACTCTGATCACACCTATAGCATATACATAGTTGACAGCTCATTTAAAGTACTAGCATCTTGATTTTGTTGTTGTTGTTTTTCCAGCCCCTATTTATTCAGTGCTTAATATCCATGCAAAGATCACAGCCTGAACCTCTCTACTTCCATGAAATCGGGTCCATCCCAATAGCTGAACCTGAGAATAGTTTTATAGCAGGCGATTTTAAAACAACCCAGGGAAATGTTTACCCAGAAATACTGCTGTCTGTGTAAAGGAATGTAAAGGAAAAGTTTGCAGTTGCAGCTAGTGCCACCAGAAAACTGAAAAAAAGCTCAACATTTTGCATTCTACTTGTATAAAGGACACTTCCCCAGGAATTGTAGGTAGAATTAAGTACATAAGTCAAAAGGAGCCATTAGATACATATAGAGTGGACATTAGGTCTTCAACATCAACTATTTTTCTTCATAGACCCATGGGAAACCACTGATTTAGTCTGCTCTAGCAGTGTTTGCTGCATAGAGCTTCAGTGTTTTTGAAGGACTTCATTTAGTAAGCACTGACAGTTCTGAGTATGATACAAGGCAGAGGAAGATACAACCATTCACAGTGAAATGCAGGCCTGACAGAGAAGCTTTGTAACACCTGCCTGCTGTGTAACAGTTCACTCCTTGAAACTACAAGTCCCAGTGACACTGGCAACCCATGTCTCTATCCTGGTATGAGCAGGCTGGGGGATTAGATGGAGATAAAGAACTATTGAGCCAGGAATCAGAGAAAGAAACTGCAAAGAGGACTGTGGTGGAGAGACTGTAAGAAGGTATGAGCCAGGAAAGAATGAGATCCCAGCTCTGGATTCAAGTAGTTAGATTTAGAAAACTGACCACAGGAAAACTCTGGAGCAGAGTTCCCTTTCTCGTAGGATGCTGCCAGAGTTCAAAGGTCCTATACAGTTAAGACTTATCACCACTTCATGCAGTTAAATATGACTGCAACATCAAAAAGCTCCACACACACCTACCTACATACAAATAAATAATAATATTTTAAAAGTGATCTTGGAAATAGTTTTTGTTTACAGTCGTTTTTCTTTGCAGTCATTTTCACTCATACACATACAAAACTTCTTACAGAGAGTCCATTCTAGACCCCGAAAAAAAAAAAAAAGCATAAGAGTTTAAAGTGCACAGAAAAAATCCAAGATTCCTTATAAGGTTTACAGAAGTACACGCTTCAGATAGGGATCATTCTTGCAAAAAATTATGTAGCTGACATCTGGTCTACAGCATAATTTGACAAGTCAGTGCAAGACTCAGGAGGGAGAAAAAACAGAAGTACGTATGCTGCTAGCATACGGGATTTGATAGTGAGAGAAGGTAAGAAGAAACAACTGAAGCTGAGGCAGAGACAGAAGACTAAAAAGCAACAGGAGACACTGATTTCTGTAGGGGTGTGAGAATCTCTGCCACTGTCCCCATACAGGTGTGTATTTTCAGACACTTCAGTAATGTGGCCCCAGTTTGATAGGCAGACTGACAGGCACACACCTCAAACAAGGCTGGGAGTATGTCTATGAAAAGATCAAGCATATCTGTGAGGCTAGTTACTGAACATTGGATATAGAATTAATAGCCGAGTTTGAGACACAGCTTTTAATAAATAAAAAGGCATCACACAAGGTTAAATACAGGTTTAGGATTTTGTAGTGTTTTTCCAAAGCAGAAAACTGGATCCTACCACAAATAGGAAGTGAAATTGTTGGGAATAGCTTATTCAGATTTACAGTTATTATTACAATGAAAAAACCAAGAATGATTTAAACAATTAACACAATTGTTTCCAAAAATAGTGGAAGTACAAGAGTGTGAAGCTACTAATGCCCATAAGCATGCAAGGAAGTGCAATAAACCTCAAATCTGTATGCAGAGGTTTCAGTACATGTTTCTGTTTGAGACCCATATTAAACAATCTGAAGAACACATTTCTATTCCTCATTGCTTGAGTTTTTCAGGAGTTCTTGTAAGGAAGGGCGGGGGTAGGGAAAGAGTTCATGTGTATGGTAAGATAGTCATTAGCAACACACTGTCACTCTTACAGTCATTCTGTTTTGAAAGGTACCTTAAAATCTTTGTTTGCTACTGGAAGCCCTTGAAATCTTTGTCAGGAACCCACTGAAAGCCTGAATTACTGCACAACACTAACATATAATAAATGACACTGTGATGGGATCTCTTGGCTGCGGGAATGTTCTGTCATTAAAAGCTGAAGCTAACAATAAGATTTGAAATTTCCACTGCATTTTGTCACACTTCCTGCTCACTAATATCTCATTCACCAATGGCTACTGATAAGTTCTTTGAAATCATTACTAGAAGTGTGGGTTGGTAGTCAGTTTAAGACTAAGATATCTTGGTCAGTGAAGAGCTAAAACTTGATTTAAATGGTGCCTCATGCCATCTAACAAAGTTCTTCTGGATACCTTCAGAGGGCTGGCAGATGTGAGGAGATCAGGGTCTGTGGGGATACCTCCGGACTTGAAGGCCAGGTAGGATACACCCTAAATCATCTCAGCTGGCAGTTGTTACCTATATATAGACTGAACTGAAATCAACTCTTGTTCAATGTCCCCTATAGATTGAATCTACTTTATGAGAGGTAAGTCACTCTTCAAGCTTCACCAGTGTTTATTTGTAGGCCTCATGACTGTAGGGGTCCAGTGTAGCCATCAAGCCCATGCCTCAGTTGCCTAAAGTCATCTCAGAGCAGCTAAATTACCTTAGAATATGAAAAACATCCTCAGGAATATAGCTACGGGCACAAGGCCTGTAGAATTCCCTCTGGAGTGGCCTCTGGAGGTCAGGCAAGATACATCAGAGCTCTATTTTAGTCCAAACAAAAGTTTCAAACAAAGAAAATAGTATAAGCAAGACTGTCCTTCAGGAAAATCTGCAAATCTGTTTGTTTTGTGGGCTACATTTACAATCAGCTACAAAGCATCAATAATTTCTTACTAATTAGCCCTTCCCTTGTTTCCCAAGTTTGGAGAAGTCCAGTCCTAGCTGGAGATTAATTTTAATCATAATATTTGTTTTATTAATGGAAAATGAGACAATAGTCTTCTTGGTTTTAATCACTTGTCTTTGTTTCCCTTCTCTTTCAGTTTTGTATTTTCTGGACTCATCGATGACTTTTTGTCACTGTTTTCAAAGGCTAGGGCTTTAAGCATAGAAAGGACCATTAAATCATCTGAATTCAGCTCTTGGAGACAAAAGACTATAGGACACCACTCAGTCACCCCAGCTGAAGTAAGTCAATAGCCTTAACAAAAAAGCACCCTAGTAGAGTGGTTTTACCTTTGATTTGAAGACATCATGGGATTAAAACACTGCTGCTTCCCTTAGCAGTTTGTTCCACAGGGGACTATGCTTCCTAATGGTGAAAATGCATGCCCTGTTTTTATTTGAATTGCCTTACTTTGTTATCAGTGATCTTATATTCGTCTTCAGTCATTGACTGAAATGATTTAATACTAAGGAACCCTACTAGTTGAGCTTCTATGCAGCTATGATTCCCCACTGACATCTCATTTTCCAGTTCTATTCAACAATTCTTAATCCCTTTAAAAATGCTTTTTATAATGCATATTTTTTGTAGTCAAGGTGCTATAATAAGTGACTACTAAAGCACCTAAGTACATTCGTTCTTTGCTTTTAGTGTTATGAAACCCACTTCTAATGATATGAAGGAATTAAATCATGTTTATTTGACAAGGTTTCTTTTCCATAATATTAGGTAATGTGTTCTTAATTATATTTTCATCCTTTCATTTTCACCCTGGTTTCATAAGGAAATAAGACACTGTCTATGTATTTGCTTGTTTGTTGATCAGTCTTACCTAAGAAACCATGTCTGACTGGCAATTTCAAACATATTTGGCAGGGTGCTAAAGATTTTAAAGGTTTCATGTTTCTGCTTTAAAAATGGCACAACAAAATAAAAAGGACAGTTTAATGCACATGTGAGCCCTATTTTTATTAGACATCAGACCTCATAGGTCCTCAAGTCTTTGCTTTCAAGGCTTCATTGTTTCTGCCTGTTCAAAGCACCCAATTTCAGCTATTACTTTTTGCCTGGGATTCCTGTCTGGCTAGTTAAGACCTAACTGGTTAAAGAGAATGAAGTCCAGTTTAATTTCTAAGTGGAGGGTTCTTCTATAATTCTAGAATACCTCTGATAATCTCGTATTTATTTAAAATTAGTATCCTTTATGCATAGAATCATGGAATTGCATAGGTTGGAAGGGACCTCCAAAGATCATTTGCCCAGTACAGTCCTAGTTAGAACAGAGTTGTTCAGGGCCTTGTTCAGTTTTGTGTATCTCCAAGGACGGACATCCCACAGCCTGTCTGAACAGACTTTTCCAATATTTGACCACTCTCATAGCAATAATTTCTCTTTACTGCAATGGAATTCCCTGTGCTGAACCTCCCATCCTTCCATGTGTACTTCTGAGAAGTCTAGCTGCACCTTCTCTATAACTTCCCAATAAATAGCTACAGGCAGCAAACGGACCTCCCTTTAGTCTTTTAAAGGCTAAGCAAACACATTTATTTCTGCCTTTCCTTGCACATCATCATCTCTAGCCCTGAAAACATTTTGCTGGCCTTTCTCAGACTCACTTTAGTATGTTTTTTGTGTATTGACAAATGCAAAACCAGACATGGTACTCCAGATTTCACAAGTGCTGAATAGAGCAGAAGGATGGCTGCCTTGGACATGCTGACTGCATGCTTGCTAATAAAGTTGGCCTTACATTCAAGGACACACTGTTATTTCATGTTAAAGCTATTGTCCACCATGATTCTCAGGTCTAAAAAGAGTTCTACTGAACCTTATAAGACTTCTGGGCAAAGCTATCTGGTGTTTCTCATCTTAAATATTTCTTCTATTATTGCTCTTTTATGAGCTTTTTGATCAATGGACTGCATTTTGTTGTTCTGATACATGAGTATATCCCTCCCTTTTTTAAAATATGGAAAATAAAAATTAAATATTATTGATTTCACCATCATCTGTTTGTCTAAATCTTAGGATAACCTGGAGTGGTACTGGCATGTCTTTCATTCCAGATATACTTTAACTTTATTAATCACGGAATCATCTAGGTTGGAAAAGACCTCGAAGACCATCTAGTCCAAGCATAAAGTATATGCTTTCACATTACTATTACCTTCACAATATAACTTACAAGAAGTTGTTCCCACTATATTTAGATTCCCTTATCTATTTATTTCTTACATTTATCACTCACTATGCATACCAATTACTAATGACTTGTCATTTTCATATTTGTCAGATAATGTAATAATACTTGCCATTTCTTCCTGAACAAACTGGAGAACTTGTGTGTCTTGAGAGCCAAAGTCATCATACTGTGAACTGTAATAAAAAAAAAAAAAAAGGCTCATTTTGAATAAGTCCCTATTTTCCTTTGTATTTTTCTGCTTTTATGATCATATGACAGTCTTACAAAACTATCTTGACTACTGATTTTAATAAGATACTCCCAAACCTTTCATCAGTCTCTTGTATGCTGGACTTCTCAGTCACTGTCATGATTTTCTTCTTGAAGGTGTATTATTCATGGATACTGAGAAATTTGTATTATTTTACACAATTCTTTTTCACTTTGGCTACTTTTCATCCATGTAAAAGAACACAGGAAACAAGAGTATAAAGCAAGCAAAAACTATGGAGGGAGCAGCAGCCAGCCTGACCATCTAGCAGCCTCAGGCGAAAGAAGATAAACTGTCAACCTGTTCACCATTGTGCTAATAATAAGAGAGAGTTCACACAGGTAGCCTTCCTTGTGATAGGGCTTGAAACAAGCCAGACCAAAGGGAGAAATCACTGCAGTACTTACAGGAATGTGGACTGTAAGAGGACTTTTAAGGGCATTTTTTTCCCCTCCACTTTTCACTTCACAATTTGGGAAGTTTTGGGCTTTTTAAAACATTCCTACTTTTATTCTACATTAAGAATCCAAACATGTGGCAAAGTGTAGTTCTGGGTAGAACTGAATACACTTTCTGATGTGCATTTTTGTCAGGATTATTCAAGAGATGCAAGAAATAAACTGTCATAATAGACAACACTGATCACCTGAAACATGTTTTGAACAACACTGTTAAGGGTTTCATGCCTTTTCTGTGAACTATCAGTCACCTTTTCTGTGACAAAAATTGCAAGAAGGGGATGGATGCTTTCATCTCAGATTATTTTCTTCCCTCTTCTTTCTTCAGTTGGTTTCTCTCTTTATTTCTGTGCAGACTTCTGAATTTCCTGGAAATAAATTTCAAAGCCATGTAGACATTTTAGGAGGCTCTTTGGTTTGCAAGCAGTATCATGACAGTTGTCCTATTTTATACAGAAACTGTTGTTCTGATTCTCTTGGGTACATCTGCATTTTGAGTACAGACTTACCCATATCTATAGGACATGCACAAGTCCTTAAATATCCCAGTTTAGCTATCACCAAAGCCTGTATCTTCAAGTTACTGATACTGATCCAAGAATTTATCAGGAAAAACTTCAGGGTGTCCATAAGGCTTCCAGATATTCTTTTCCCTTATGCAAATTAATTGCAATACAGCCTTTTAAGGATGCTGAACCTCCCCACCCACCCCCACTTCACACATACATGCACAAATCTTACTTCCTACTCATTCCTGCCCTTATGTTACTGTGTGACTGGCAGAATATTATAATTCCTTACAGATTTTGTGCAAATGAGTGAAAGAGAGCCTATAAGAATCCCACGTGAGGGAGTGGTTACAGTGTGATTTTACAGTTTATCAAACAATGAAAAGGTCATGAGGTGAATGCAAGACACAAAACAGAAAGAAATGAGGTTTTATTTGTCCCAGTATTGGTGGAACCACTTGTCTGACCTTCTTCTGACAGGGAAATATGTTCTGGTGGGTGCCAAGTGTAGGGCTCACTGAAGTACAGGCAACACAAAGGCTCGCTAAGGCATTGACTCACGTGTGCAATCGTACTGGGATGGTTGAAAAGAAACATTGTACCAAGTGCATAATGAGATAAGTCTAGAAAGGAAACATAAGACCAGGACAATTAGAAAACAAAGATAAGGCTGCAATGTGATAGGGATGTTGTGCTGTTTTTATGATTTCACAAAAGAGGATAAAACCTTGCCAAAGACCAATGCAGGATAAAGTGGTATCTCTGTGTTTTGCCAGTCACCTTTTCACCAGTACATATCCCTTTACTCCTGTCCTGATAATCATTAGGCTGTGTTGGAAGTGTGCTTGTCTCAAATAAATCTTAGCCAGTGTATCAAATCTATGGCCATTCCTCAAGTCAAGACAGAGTACTGAGATCTCTTGACTGTAACTTTGCTGGCATCACAATGTTCAGGCCCTTACACCAACACATCAATAATTCTCAACAAGGGCAACAGCAACAACAAAGAGGATGACACTGATTATTGAGTCTAGTGACCACTGACAATCTGGCTGATACTGGTCATTCCAATTGATGATTCAGTTAATGGCAAATTTCCCCCTCATAGGGTTGCAACATTTAATGTCAGATAGTTATGAAATTTCCTTCCCGTTCTTTAACAATCCTCCCAGAAATGGATGAATTATGGGCACAGAAATGAAAAAAAGTAATCCATAGGGATTTTAAAAAGAGGCAAGGATAACTTAGGAAGGAAATTAAAAATCTATGACACAATTAGTTATTTTAAAAATAGCAAGAGTAAAAAAAAATTTAGGATGCTACAGATAATGGAAACAGTTCACTGTCAAAAGATGCTTTAGTCATCAGTGTTAGCAGAGCACATCAAAAAGGGGGAAAAGGAATCAGAAAAAACATTTAAAGTCATGAACAACTGGAAATCTCAATCTACTAAGCAGACAGCAAGCTACCCACACATGATAAATTACAAGAAGGCCAGGAATAGAACAAGAGGCTAGAATAGGCTATTGAAAATTTAATAAAACTCAAAGCACCACTCTCTATTAACATAACATCTAACATGTAGATGCACAAATGGAAAAAGCTCTAGCAAAATTAAAGGGAGCTCATGGATGACTGGGCAAAATAACATTTACAAATCTTAATATCCTAAGGGTGTTCTGCAACAAAGATGGGGAAAGATGCATAACTGTGTTTCACACTAGTCAACAGCCATCTCAGCAGACACAATTCTCATACTTCAAGTGAGAGCAATTTACAGTTCAGGGTAGAGGAACAACTTTCTGCTTATGATGTGTTGCAATGCCATATTTCATAAGTAATGCAAGGCGTTATGTAGGCTGTGAGAGGTTCAACATGAATGTTGTGAACATGAACATGCTCAGTCCAGCTACACTGCATGTTCTCAAGAGTCACAGTAAATATGACTCTGGGCACATGCAGATAGGCTTATCTGAGCACCCTGCTTGACCGGACATGTTTTGAAGTTCATGCTAAACGCAAAGTGGGATGTAGCTTCTGTATACACAGGATGGACAGTCATAAAGTTTTTCCCCAAGCGCTGGTTGGACATATGCTGAGCCTATAGCACAGAAAAAGACACAGAAGCATTTAACAAGTTCTCAACCAACATCTAGTAAACCTACACAGTGACAAGCCTCAGGTCTCAAAGTTGTCCCAGAATATGAGAATGCTGCAGATAAAAATGTATGACTGAGATGTCCTGACAGTGAGGTGCTCTGTCACTGCCTGTGGAGCCTGTAGGGTGCCAAAGACAGACAATGATCTGAAAGGAACTAATACCACTATCACACCACATGCACATTCAGGATCTCACAGTGTTTCTCTCTTGTTTTAGACAGAATCGTAACCCCATCTTCTTGTCTGCCTTTTCAGTAATTAATAACTTAGAAGACATAAACCTCAATTTAAGTTCTTTTTCACCCAAAGTATCCATGTAATTCTCTTTCCTAAGCCTGCTAGCTGTCTTTACCACCTTAATATGCAGTCTGGTGTTAGTAAATTCTGATAGTAAAACAAGTCAGGAAGAAAACTTCCAATATATTCTTGCAAGGTAATGAAGTCCTCAGGAAAGCACAGCCATAAGATAAAATTTTCTGTAGAGTCTTTACTATTTACCTGTTTTCATGAAATAAAAGCTTATTTGATGAATACCTTTTAAATAAGGATTTCAAAATTCTCTACCCAGCTGGGTAAGTACAATTATCTGCATTTAGGACAGAAGAATATCCTAACCACTGTGAGAAAAATAGAACATTGGAGCTCAGCACAAGTCTAAATCCTAATTATTTTTATTTTAAATTATTTTTATAAAAATAACTTCCAGCTTCTCAAAGATACAAAAATCTAAAAGATAAAGAGAGTAACCCTCTTCTGAAATGAAGAGCAGACAGCAGTAACTGTCTGAACTGCAGGGAAGGCAGGATAGGCTATTATATAGCAAAGTTATCCTGAATAACACTGATCCCATGATTGGTGGTCATTATGCTCTCTCTTGCAATAGGTATTTTTATGGCTTTGAATCTTCTCTTATAAGGATTCCAGTCTTGAGTACAAGACCTTTGGCTTAGACAGAAAAGATTCTGGCAAAGTCTTTGAAACTTTCTGACAAATATACTTAGCATATATTTGTAGAAGTTGCTATGCATGAAAGTATGTACTATATAGCAACAGATATTTTGAGAAACCTGCTAGCCTAAAGTTTGGGGTTTTTTTATTTTCAAATTAATGTCAGTGAAGTGTGATGTTAACCTCTTTTTAGTTTGACTGGCTGCTGTCAGGCAATTAACTCTTTAATCTCATTGATCCAGGACAATAGAGAATGGTAGGCAGATGTGACCAACAGTACTGAGATAGAGTTGGCATACCTATTTTTACAGCAGCCTAAAATTAGATTCGTTCCAAATGACCCCAAAAAACATCTCTATCTTGAACTACCCCTATTCAGAGAATTAAAGTCAAAGAGCCGAAACACTGTGTATGCCAATATCCCTTTACCAGTACCTGGTAAGAATTCACAGTGTACAAATATCAAGTAATGTTCCCTTTTCTTTAATTAATAGCAGTGTTAACAATCTGTAGGTTTGGCTCTAAAGCCTATGATAATGCAGCCTGTGCAGATAAAGAAGGAGGACAAATAACAAATATATTGGACAATGTCTTTTCACAGTCATTTGTGAAACAGCGAATGAGTATTGATAAGGTTAAGATTTAAAAATTATCCAAGAGTAACCATCAGCCAAAAAAGTGAAGAAACTTCATAACAGAAAGAGCTATCATGAAGAACAGGGTATGTGTAACAAGATGACAATAGACAAGCCCTGCATAAAATAGTTGAGCAAATGTGTTAGCTTGATTTAAACTGCTGACTTTCTGACCCACTGCTTGGTGTGTCTAGGTGGACTTTTCAATAAATGCAACGAAAAGAGACTGTTACTGGGAAAATAAAGCACTGAGAAACAATGCAAAGAAAGAATAGGAACTGGAGTATTTTTTTTGCCCAAGGCTACTGAAATAGCTATTGACAGGCCTACAAGTATTAACCACATGCACAGTCCCTGTCCCACTGACAGGTTGTAGCAAGAGGCTTTTCTCTTGACCCAGATTGTTTGGAGAGGACAGGCCAGGGAAAGGAACATGAATATGTGCTTATCTATCAGCGTACAAGATGAAGCAGTCTTTGTTCACATACTTGTCAAAATATAAGACTACACATCCTCATCCATTCTCATCCTCAGCCATCCTTCCCTCTCCCCCTCTCACTTGACCAAGAGATGAAGTGATATTACAATTCCTTATCTTCCTTCCTACACTCTTTAAGGAAGGTAACTTATTTGTGCCTTCAACTCCAATTGACCTGCCCGGAATGAACAGAGGACTTATTGGGACAGGGATACAGGATGGCTAATATCATACCAGAAAGGGATAGAAGCATAAAGTCAGAAGATAGACATGTGTTTAAATATCAGGCACATTTCTCTGTTTTAAAGGTTAAAAATGTTCTCCCGGGCAATCTATTGGCCTCTGTAAAGAAGATGTTGATGTTAAGAAAGGAGACCAAAAGGCTTATCAAATGGAATACCATCAACATGCATAAATTAGTGCAGGAACCCTCTTCAGCCTATGCCTATTTGGAAATCCTGTTTGGAAATCAATGACTGAGCAAATCAGAGTATGTTTTGGTTTTTCATATATCCGTTGCGTAGTGGAAAACAGTTTTCAGAGCACTTTCAACCTGGAAAGTTGACAAAACAGTGAGGCTTTGAAATCAAGTATAGCCTGGACCTGTAATCCAAGGAAACCATAAAAGCCATTGCTTCTGTCATCTAACTCACAGCTACATCACCACTACTGCCAGCTTTGGGGGCAACATGTGAATTCTATCAGTGTGAGAAAGAAATCTGCCTTAAAATAAAAACATAAGGATCAGCACAAGCGGTTTTACACTGTTTCACAACTCATGTTTACTGGCTTAGGAGGTGGGAAATGCTTTTGTATGTCTCTGATACAAAAGAAATTCTACTTCTGAATAAGGCAGTCTTCAAACAAACCTGCCCTTTGCAGCAATAACTTTCACCTGGGACCATATTTGGCAAGCACAGCACATGTAGTTTCTCAGATGATGCAGCATAAAACCCAGCCTGATAACTTCCTCTTAATGTTATCTCTGAAACCCATGCCACTACCTACTAATTAAAAATAGGCAAAGTTGGTGGCAGAAGAAATTAAAAAGGAAAAAAAAAAAGGAGATAGTAGCAGAGAAGAGGGGGAGTAAATAAAAATAACAATAGCTGTCATTTTCCCCTTTTTAGATAATTTTGTCTCCTTTCAATTTTGTTTAATGATATGGAAACATTTCCTGTCTCTTCTCAATTTCAACATTATTATTATTTGAATCACGCAAACAGAATACACCTCTCCATCATTACATGGAAATATTAGCTGCCCTGTAGTTAAGGTTGCAGCCAGGTCCCATTATAAAGCTCTATTCAGCAGTCTTATGAATTTGGCAGGGAAAACTGGTCTGGCATGAAAATGACTATGCATACTGTGAAGGCTCAGCGTAGGATCTCAAAAAAGTCTGAAGAGCTATCAAATGACTTTGCAGTGGGTGACTCACTCCTACTGGAAAGAAGAGAGACATGTAAGAAACTCCCTTCAAGTTATACATGATGTCGCAGCAGACCATGACACCAGACACAGAACCTCTTAAAGAAATTGTCTCAAAAAGCCCTAATTAAAATGAATTTTAAGTTGAAGACACTGATACTCTCCTTCTTGGTAGTGTGGTTTGCATCGCATGGACAAGAAAGCCACATGCTCAAAACTCTGTATCACATATAACAGATGAGGAAAAATAAGTGAAACCTGGGATGTTTGACTTGAGAGAATTCCAGTAGATTTGTATAACACAGGTGAAGCTGCGAGGTAATTTAAAGTACATCTGAGTATCCATTTGCGAGGTAATTTGTAGTATATGTCAGTTATAAGATTTCTACATATCTCAGACATTATTAGGTGGACAGGTGGATAGATCTGCATTGCAGCCATCTCACATGGGTCACTGATCACATTTCCCCATTCCTCCCATGAGTAATTTTGACCAAGTATCCATTGAATTAATTCTCATCTGAAACTACTTTCTTGTTCATATGCTGTTAATTTACATGCAAGTCTACTTTCTCAGTTAATCCTTGGTATTTGAAATGTATTGCCATAATGTATAGCTGTCTCTGGGTTGATACATCCCCTAGGTTATGTATATGCCGAACGCTACAAAAATCAAGCTGCTTAGTGGAACCACACACCACTCAGCCCACTGTCCTTACCAGCTTGCAAGAGGTGAGTTTAAAGCTTGGCCAGAAACGCAAGAGATCCAGGCTTTAAATCACCCTGATAGAGAAGCGAGCCCCAAGTTGTGGAACACCTAATCAACCCATAGAACACCTAATCAACAACAGTCTAATGTGACTCCGAAAATTAGCACGGGGTCAGTTGGTTGAAGTACTTCAATCTGCAGTTCAACTCGCAAAGCAAACAGAGCATTTGAACTGCTTCCACCTCTGCCCACTCTCAGACCTGGCACCATGCAAAGTCGATCGTAACACCCGTATCTTAAGGTGCCCAAAATGCAGGTGTCAGGGTCTGCGATGGAAAGGGCAGGGAACACTCTGTCTGAAGTGATGAGATTGAAAGCTGTGGGGCCACACCTGTTCCCAGGACACTCAGATGTAGCAACTTCCTCAAGATTCCTACCTGTTTCACGGAAAACATTCATTTCTGTAACAGCTCACACGAAGGTACGTTCTGCCAAATCTGGCTGCTTTCTTCACTCTAATTATCTTTTTCTCTACTGGATTAAATCCCAGCAATTTACTTCATCCAAACTCATCAAGACACTAGGTACTTTGTTCTAATAACCATAATTTAAATGACATGTTACTCTTTTTTATATGTCAAAAACTACTGCTAATAAGTTGATCTTTAAAAAGATACTGATTTCTGAAGAAAAGTACTAGAACATCAATTTGTTCAAATTTATGTCCCCTGGTTCCAAAGATGACCTCCTATTTTTCTAGCCAATATCAAATTATCTTTGTCTATATAAATGTTTCCTAAACAGCAAATATTTTATTACAGATTAGGAGAATGAACTCAATTCTTTCCAAATGAGGATGATGAATACATTATACTAATCTTGTAGGTACAGGGAAAATCTCTATTCTGTGCTCATATAATGCCTAGAACAATACAATCCCACGCTAACAGTCCCAAGAGTTCTCACAAAATAATGCACAAATGGCTTCTCCTCCATTTAATGAATGTAAAAGAGATTGCTGAATTTCCTATGTTTCCTGTGGAGCACACTTTCCCTGCAATATAGGCACTGTTATCTCTGCCAGGAGTACTCTGGCTGCTTGGCCGCACCAGGGTTGTGGCAGCTCTAGTATTGCTCAGAACATGCCTGTGGACTGCCAAGGGATGTCGGGTTGCTTGAGAGTGCTCCAGAGTTGGGCAGCAAACGGACAAGACTTTTACAGTATGAAACTGAATCCTACTTGGGTCGTCCTTCATACGGGTAGGTCTTTGCTCTGACTTAATCATCCGGGGGAAAAAAGCAGGATAAAGTTCTGGGTACACCTTGAAGACTGAAAAAAAAAGACAGAGAATAGATTCAATATGGATTGGAATGGCCTTCCTGTTACCACCTTTTAAATTCTGTATCAACTGAAATATTTTATCCACTATTATACACCTTAACACCTATTTTCTGTAACTTCAGAATATTATCTGCACATTCATTTTCTGCTCTAATTGTTTCAAATCTTTCCAAGGAGCTATCAAAAGAAAAGCATACACATGCAAACATTGAAGATCACAGAAGACCAGAGATCTCTAAGAATTGATTTTGTTCAAGACACAAAATTAATATCATTATTACCTAACAAAGACAAATTATTCACAATTTATTGTGACTTGAACCAGCAATTAGCTCCCCAATATCTGAAGCAATGAGAAAATGTGGTTAAAATACTAAATACTTAACACTCTCTATACAGGAGTATCCCACTTAGAAATACAATGTTAGTTATGCAAACAGATGTCTGGTGTTTTAAAGTATATATTCTTAATGCATCATAGGAAAAAAAAATCTACTATGCTAAATTTTTCTTTTCTTGGTTAAATTAATTTGTCCATGGTTTATTAAACAAGCAAACAAATAAAAATAGACAATGACCAAATAAACAAGATTGACCCTTTTCTGGTTTTAAGTAATGTTACCTTCAGATTATGACTCACAGGCACAACAACAGGCAGCACAGAATTTTATTTTACGATGAAGCAGCTAGATCACATCACATCCAGGGCACAGTGTACATGTATATTCAGGAATTCACACAATGAAAACTGGATTGCAATCTTAAACAAATATACCACTTTTTTTTATGCTGTTTTAAAGAGCAAAATATTCACCGTAAGTTTAGACTGGGGGGAAAAAAAAAAAAAAAAAAGCACCAGTAAAGATAAATTGCTCCTCTTGCTTCTCAGTTACAAAAGTGGACAGGTAGGTAGCAAACAATTACATCTGAAAATCCCATCTTTCAGGGAAGGTACTGTGATGAAAGATTAGATTATCTATATAATACCAGATTAAAACCTTTATCCCCAATGAATAGCTGTTGGAGCTTGTCAGATACTTCACACATCTTGTGGGCAGTATCCTCTCAGAATCTTTTTATCTGTATACAATCATTTTGTATCACACGTTTGACTTGTCTGAGGCAACTTCATGGATTTTATACAAAAATAATGCAATTGGTGAGCTGGACTATGGCTCTATTATCAGAGTGCTATGGCAGGGAGCAGAGGGGTGAATTGCCACAGAGGCAGTGACTGGGGATATATTTCTTAACACAGAACGGAGGTTGGCAAGATAATTCTGCGGGTCCTGGAAAGACCTGCTGATTCTCAAATCTGCACTCATGAAAGGGGATCAGGACATAGCACATTCCCTTTCTGCACACAGAATGGCTGCTGCCATACGGCAGCCTCTCTTCTTGACAAGAAAGGAGGTAGCATCCTCTGGCAAAAAGAAAGTCACTTAGCAGATTCAGAGATACATTGGGACAGGCTTTAGCTTGCTCTTAGAAAAAGAATGAAGTAAACCCCTCAAAAATGTTTCTATATGTATTCTGCTCATGCTTGGGCAGTGCTTCTGTCAGTCAATGGAAAAGATGCAAAAATAGTGGAATCACAAGAAAAGACTAAATAAACAAAAGAATATCAAGGAGATATTATTAAGTCCTAATACCCTGAGGCATCTATCTCTTAAGAGGGACTTGTGGCCATGCTCCACTGATGATTAGGACTTCAGTTCTCAGTAGGTTTTGTGGTTTGTTTGTGTTGTTTTGGTGAGGGAATAGATCACATGGCTGTTTTGCTCTTTCTTTCTGCATGTGCCTATAGGCCTAAAGTGATCATCCAGAGTGAGGTTTTTGTTTCTCCTCTCCAGATGGTGATTATTTAATATATGTCTACTTCACTGAAGACACTTAATATGGATTAGCATTACACAGAAGCACAGCTGTATGAAACAGTGTCACTGCCATCAGCCTCATAAAAAGCTGATTATCACAGATAAAGACATACAGCACATTTTTCCTTTAATGATAACAGCATGGATGTTCCTGCTAAAGGAGGTTTATATCTTCATTGTCATAGCATCTGAACACCTCATTTTGATTACAGGAATGGAAGGGAGCACCTAGATCATCAGTAATGTTTATTTCATGAGGAACTAAAAATACTCATGAAACGTGACAAAACACCTCAGTGTATCTAAATCTGTACTAAAAGGCCACAAACTATGGTTAAAAAGTGTCATATAAAGTTTGCTGGACTTGCTCCAGTGTGCTCATGTCTCTGTTATACTGGGGAGCCAAGGACTAGATCCAGCACTCCAGATGTGGTCTCACCAGTGCTAAGTAGAGAGAGGAAAGATCACTTGCTTTGACATACTGGCAATGCTTTTCCTAAAGCAGCCCAGTTTTGGAAGAGAACAGAGTTTAGTTGTATAATTGTGGCCAAGACTGCACCAACTGATTTCAGAAACAGAATATGGGCCTGGCACTGTTTGAATTACTGTGCATCTAAAACCATCATGTATACTACTGTTTGTTTCAAAAATTATACTAAAGTAGTAGGGAGTTATCAAAAAGTTAAAAATAACTTGGGAATTCAGAGGAATGTCAAGGATTTCAGGGATTCTATGAAGTAAATCCCATTGAATGACATAGACATAGAAACTAAAGAAAATCTGCTTTTTACCCCAGTTACAACCAGTCTGTTTCAGAAAGTGAAGTTGTGTGGAAGATACTAATGTTCAACACTATTTAGCTTTTCTGTAGACCAGCTGTTTCAATACCATTTAAAGGTTCTGTTCACATATTGAATTTTAGCTGCCTCTCAAAACTAGATGTAAGACGTCTATTTCTGGTTTAGTGTGATAAGATGTTGTCAATGATTTGGTAAACAGCATTGCTTTGGTCTGAAGAAAACTCTTTTCAACATATTATACTTTACCTTGTTATCTCACGTCTTAAGCAGTGCTGTAATCCGTTCACATACTGCTCTGCTAAGTCCATGTAAGAATCAAATAAATTAAATGATCGTTAATCTTTAGAGTAAAATTGTTTGTTATGAGTTCACAAACTTTACTTCTTATTCCTACCAGTTATCTACTCTTTTATTTTCCCTCAACAAGGACAGAAGTATCTCAGATTTAAATTACACTGCAATTTACAGTCCCAGAGTTCGTAAGATAATGTGAATGTGAGATCTAAAGTATTAAGAAACTCATCTGGCACAAACCAAATCAATAGAAATAGTTAAAATTGAGAGACAACTAAGACCATAATGAAGGAATCAGAGAACAGGATTTCAATATGGAATTGAGAACCTAGTTTTCCTACTCTCTATTAAATCTTTTCCACTTTGGTAAGAGTGTCAATAATTTCTAAATCTGCATCCCCTAGGGCAGGAGTTGGGAATATACCCTCCATACCACCAGTTTAAGGTCCATAACATGAAAAACTGGGCATTCATCTCTAACAGGCAGATCTTTAAAAAGTGAGGCTTTGAATAGCTATGAAGCCAGACAACTGAGTGGGTTTAAGGATGGCCCACAAAAAGCCATGACTTCACATTAAGCAAAAGTCCAAGAACAGGAATGTGGCTGAATTCTTCTCAGCCCCAGGGACACAGACACCCGAGTCACGATTGCACATTAGATACCTCCTCCAGTTGAGATCCAGAGCTGCCTTCTACCAACACGTACTTAAAAGACAAGAAGACTCTTTATAACACCTAGGGAAAGTGAATGGTGAAGGTTTTCACAAAGACTTGTTTGACACTACTAAGGTCAAATGTTATTCTTCCCTCTTCAGACAGCAATGAGAAGTCAGCTGTGCCTGAAAGATGATTTAGCACAGAAATTAATGCAGCTACTCAACATATATGGAGAAAACTTTCTACATTAATGGCAGAGACAGCCCAACGAGGTCATCTATACTAGATGGGAGTAGTAGTCCGTAAGGTCAGCAACAAATATGAGCATGGTATCAGTCCAGAACACACCGTAGTAAGGGTATTGGTTGAACCACGATGACATGTAATCTTTAGTGCAAGCTCAGTTAGTAACTGAAATGCTGGGGTTTCAACCCCAAGCCCCAAATTAAAGTTGACATATGGGTGATCCCACAGCCCTTCACAAAGGGGGGTGAGTTTGCCTTTAGGCTTCCCTCCAGGGTGGGGCCGGCCTTGCAGACAGAGCCATTGGGTAAATGAGCCCCAGGTGTCTGCACTAAGTAAGCAAAGGTCAGGTGTCCCACTGAGGGATAAAAGCTGGGACCACTTGCAGGCAGGGGCAGTGTCTGTGTGTGAGGTGGATGTCCTGTGCAGAGTTCCCTGTTGGGGAAGGGCCTCCTGCCTCCCTGGGACTGGGCTCCAGTCAGGTCTGGCCTTTGTAAGTGTGGGCTGTGTAGAGATTCAGTGTGTGGCTTCCTTGGTCTTATGTGTTTGGTTTGTTGACTCAGTTGTCTCCTGTCCCTTCTATGGGAGACTGCATGTCACCATTTATTGTTGGTCATGCAGTGTTGTTGTTGGGGCCAGTGGGATTGATGTTGATTATGTATAATCTGACTTGTTTGTACCCCCAGTGCTCACCCATGTACTGACCCTTCTGTATCAAATACAATTTGGTTATTGGCTTATCTTTATGCTGGCTGTGTCCTTTATGCTAGGCCTAATAATTGACAAAACAGTAACCAAGAATATCCATAAGCTGGTGAGTCTAAGTAGTCTTCACAAATAATCTTTTTTCATTACAGACTTGTGGTCACAGCATTTACCCAGGATGCAAGAGAATGGGTTCTAGGCTATCATCTTCATCCTAAAGGAATTCAAGTCTGTTATTTTCTGCACCAAAGAGTCACATTAGAAAATCACTGAATAAAAAAGTAAAGTGCCATGGGTCACAATCAAGTCCTTTTATTGCCAGTTGAATATATTCAGTTCCAGAATCAGATTTAGATGTGGCTCACCCCTCTTTCTTTAGCTATACAGACCTTAGTGTGCCCAAATGTATATGTAAAATGTTAAAACTATGACAGCATTGCAGATCGGCTCCACTTCCAAGGCTAGTACACTCAGGGAGATCAGTGATTATGTGCTGAAAAGTAATGTTTTCATGTATGCATAAGGGTTATTTTTCCAGGATACAGCAGATTGCACTATTGCAGACCTAGTTGCTATGGCTTACTGAAGTATATTGACAAATCACAGCTAAAACTGAAATTCTGCCTCCAGAAAACAGATTTTAAGGTCTCTATGCAAAGAGATAGAAATTACTAGCACCGTCTTGCTTTCAGATCTAATATCCAATCTAAAGAGCTATTGGCTGAAACTTTCCTGTACACTATGCTGTTTTATTACTGCATATTGCATGTAAACATGGAGCGGAAAAAAAAAAAGTGGGGTTTTTTTCCTAAGTACACCTTAAAATTCTAAGGCTCTCCTCAGCAGAATATCAGATAATCTTAATGAAAGTGATAGTAACTTTTCCAAGGCACAACTGCCATTCATATTGTAAAACTAAAAGAAGGGCAAAAAATCAATACAGGCTTCATAGATCTGCTGTACAGATAAGTAGGTCATCCCACTCCCAATCACACAGCTTGTCAATAGGCCTGGTTGTATTATTCAACAACTACAAGAACAATGCAATGTTTTCAAAGGAGTAGAATGTGAAACTTAAGAACAGACTTTGTAAAATTAGCCTAGAATATTAGAGCTTTGAAGCTCCACATAAACATCCTGTGAGGTAAAAATCCATCTCCATTCACAAACTGATGATTCTGCAAAGCGGGACATTTAATAAGATTCCCAAAACCATGAGTAAGCCAAAGTGAAAGCTGGAGTCTGTCTGCCCAGTGCATGGTAGAAGAGACAGCACAAGCTCACTAGTACAGTGGATCTGAACACAAAGCAATGTACTTAAATTCAGTCAGGGTGTAGAGTTATTTATACTTTGTTAGGAAAAGATTAAAACCTTCGTTGTAGAAATACTTAACACAACTTTTCTTATAAGAAAATTAATTAAAAAAAAAAAAAGAGGAGGAATTTTTTCCACTTTAGTAGTGATCAAGAGCTACAAATAATGGGAACAGCTCTCTGTAGAACACACACGCAGAGCCTTTTCCACAGACAGAAAAGCAGGAGCAATATCCCTACAAGTTACAGAAAATCTGCTTCAGTTTAATTTCACTGCATCATAAAGAACTCCTCAAAATGCAGTCAGGTGTCCTTGAGATTCATGTTTGAGTGATCCTTTTATACCCTGTGTTGTTAGTTATATTTCACAATCCCAGCAGTGCAGACTAGTCATCTGCAATGGTGCTTTGAGAAAAAATGAGAGATATGATGAGAAATGGAAAATTACAAATAAGAAGCTGACCATAGTAATTTATATTCATACAAGATCTGTTGATTCTCTTATTCATTAATGAACATAAAAATTTCAGAAGTTTGATCTTTTTCTTTTCCTCTGCTGCTTCCTTCTTTGTGGGTGCTTTTTAACTATTATTGACTATTGTCCATCTAATATCATGAAGAATAAGTATCTGAGCATACAGCCAGTTTATGTTGTGTAGAGTCAGCAAATTCTCCTCACTGAAAATTTCCCAATAATTTGAAAGGCCCTAATAAACATCTCCATGGAGGAGAATGATGCCATCATCAGACTTGGTAATTACATATTTCTATGAAGTGTATTGGATGGTGTGCCCCACACCATCCATATACTTGCCTGTCCCAAATTCATGTAGCAAAAATGTCATATGCTGCTAGGGAAAATGGTTTAGTAGAATATGAAGATACTACTATAAAATATGCACTTTATTGATAATAGCACTGCTTAGAGATACTAAGATCAAGAAAAAAGCAATAAGCTGTGACTGTGCATCACACAGTACAATTTTAAATCAGCTTGTATGATGTATGCTATGTAATAAAAGTTCCTTTACATAAGAAAACATAGTATGATTGCTTAGTTATATATATCTGCTACAATAAAAAAAAAAAAAATGAATTAGTAGAATTTCAAACCTAAATATAAGATTAAAAGTAGCTTTATAAAAAATAAAATTAAATAAAGAATTTCAGACTAGATAAAAGTTTGTTGATCAGAGCAATAGGAATATATAGTAAAAATATAGCATGATGGCAATCATTAACCATTGTCAAGTTCAACACAGAAATTGTTGCTAAAAAGGACATTTGTGATTGAAATGAGATTTCCATGAAATAATAATAGTAAGATAACAAAAAGGTAGGGGACTCAACCACATCCCATTTTAACATTTCAGATAATCTCTGCTATTTCTCAAAATACTGCATTTTATATAGGCAATGAAATTCATAAATTAATCCTTTAGATGACACGTTCATCTTCTGCTTAGTCTACCTTTAATATTCATCTATTCACTTTGTATTTCACAACACTAAAGTATTTCAGTTTTAGTTCCTTCATTTAATGCATTCTAGTCAGGAAACTCTTTTATCGCTTACCTATCAATATATTACTGGCTTTGTTTGTAATGCAACTCCTGTTTCTCATTAAACCTAGTTCAATATCAGACGCAGCTCTATCACAGAAGCTGATAAAATTTCTCTAGTTCCCCTTATACAATCCATTTCAAATTTACTGTTTTGTACTCTGAAAGACAAACTGTTCAGTGTCTCTCTCTAGCAGGAATTTCAATCTTTATCACTCTCACCACTGTTTTAAGCCATGTAACCTTCTGAAAGGTCATTTTCCACAAAAGATGGCAATATGCTTTTAGGTAGTCTGTAAAAAGTGTCTGTTAATCAACATAGAAAATTTCAGGAGTTTTATTCAATGCTTATTATCTCACTGTTTTACTTACAAAGGTTTGCTTTTATTGTGGCTTTTTTTTTTTCTTTTTAAATGGCAAGATATAAAATGAATTCCAGTTCCTCTGAATCTCTTTAATGTTGGTTAAGAACTAGTAAATATTCCATCATTCTCTACTGTTTCACCAGTATTCTCTGATGTCCTTTTACCCAAGCAGAAATCCTTGATGCTCACATTTATGAGAGTGCCAGACATCAACCTTAAAAAAATGCTGTAGCTATTCAGTGAAATATTGCAAGTTTTTTAGGCTGTATCACAAGATTTTTATTCTTCCTCAACATCAAGTAGGAAGGAAGTTCCACACTACCATATTGTGGTATAGAGTGTTTCTTACCTGACAGGGAAATTCATAAACACAGTAAGAATTTTTAATGCTTATTACCTGGCATTTTCACTAATTGCTATTTTTACTACTTGGCATTTGCTTCTTTGAAGTGAGCTTTAGTGAGCTGACCTTCATATCATTATTCAAATTCTGTAGAGAAATAATTTCACATTACCTAAATTTTTTCACCAGAATATGATATATGTACAAAGGGCAGAACTAAAAATCGAGAACTAAAAAAAAATACATCTGAAGCTCTGAGACACAGGGAAGGGAAATAGTAAGGAGATCTGTAGCCAGCACTGACAAATTTCACCATCCTATGTTACTGATTTTTCTGTTAGTACTACAAGGAGTCATGAAATCTAGAACTTTGGTTATCCACTGCCGTACAGTGCAATTAGCTCAATTTTTTACACTGAGCAAGCAGAGACAATCCAGCCATGTGGCATGGACTGTGTGAGATCATTTCTTCACATCTTCTAGATAATTGTGAAAAAATATTCTGATTAATACAGTCTCTTTCAGTGGCATTCAGCTGGCTACTGTTTAATACAGGCTGTCAACTTAATGATGCTACATGGTGGGCTGCTTGTGCAGATGACTGTTCTTACAGAAAAAATTCATACAGTCAGGCTTGATTTTAAATTCAGTGGAGAGAGATTTCATTTCCTGGAAATATTCATTTTGCAAAGGCAATCACCCTGTTCACAAAAATAAAATAAAATAAAATAAAAAAAAAACCAAACCAACACAAAACAAATAAAACACTAACAACAACAATAACTTATTTTGTTCTCCTTTATATAATTTCTGTTAAACTTGTGTAACAGCAAAATTATGAGACTTTATTTAAAATAACTGAGTCAGAGTAGTATGGGATTAAACTCTATGGAGGATGAAAGCATTCTTCACTTTCATCTGATTCCTAGAACCTGAACACAGAATGATTTCAGATGACAGGCTTTCAAGTGAACATGAGAAAGGAGAAAGAAACATTGCCTGAAGAAAAGTAGAAATCTTTGTGAGAAAGTTAAGCCACTGCTATGCTTAATAGAAATATAACCCAATTAGTAACAGAAAAATTTGCTTATATGGTAGTCCTTAATTGCATTCTTATTGAAGACAATAGTAAAAATTCCCCTAGCTTTCTGGCAGTAGAACAGTCAGTCACATGTCTGATACAAAAATAAAATTGATGACTACGTCCTAGATCATAACGAAGCTGAGAACATAATGGGTTTGGTTGGTTTTTTTTTTTCATCTATCTCCTGTGTTATTGGCCTTTACTTGTTTGTAGTCATTTCTCTGTTTAATCTTAAAAAAAAAAAAAACTTAAAAAAAAAAAAAAAAAAAAAGGCATCAGAGTGGGACCAAGATTAGTGTTTTGGTAACTAGTAATATGATTTCCAACATGCAGTTTGAAGGGATTGCCAGCACATTCCAGATTTCAGCACTTTCTTAATTCAGGTACTTTTTGCTTATGAATCTCTACTGATGTAAGCAAACCTGTAGTTGATCCGCCCTCTTGGTGCAGAGTTAGATGTTACTCAGTCAAAACCACCTTTCATTTTTTCTTGTAGAAAATTTAATTTTAAGCTAAGTTTTAAGTGCTGTATTGCAATTTAGTAGTCTCTCCTTTAGGGAATGGCACGTGAAAAAGAAGCAGCTCGTTTCTGTTGTGCCTTTGGTCCTGACACAATCTACAAAGTGGCAAACAGTGATTTAGTCTACAAGTATGAGATAACCTGTACCTAGAGCAGATGTATTCATTTAAATAAGTTTGTATTAGCAGCATGGCATGCAAAGTGTAGATCCTTGCGTACTTCATGCTGAGCATTTGTTTGAAAAATAAATGTCTTTTCAGTATCAGACAGTGAAGAGATTTTGGACTCAAGTTAATCACCATTGCCATTAATGGTGATTAGCAAATCACCATTTGTTACATGGTGAGATGCCCTGAAGCTATGAAAGCTTCCTACTAAAGGACAGTCACTAGCAAACCACCTAGACATTCAGACCCAGCTGAACCTGGGCTAGCAGGAGCCCTAACAACCACGCACAACCCCCAGTATCTACTCACAGGTGGATCCCAACAGCAAGGCAAGTGTTACCTGTGCAACAATGGTATCACATCTGACTGTAGGGCTGAGCCCTAGCTACATTTTCCTGGTTTCTTAAGTCCAGCTGTGGTATCATCCATTTTTAAACACATTTCATAATTGACACTAGGGAGTTAACAACTCAAGGCTAAACAGTCTGGCAAACTGAATGTACCTATTTCATTTGAAAAAAACTGATATTATGCAAACATTTAATCAAACAATTCAATCATGGAGCCAATGTCTTTCAAAACCAACCTGGGAAACAGCCATAAATTATTGAAGCGCAAGGAAAAATATATTGAAAAATTGTATGCTGGTGAATGGGTGAGAAGAATTACTTTATTTCAGATATGCTTCTTATATATTTTTTTCTTATGTAATTCAAAATTAATAAAATTACACTATGCACAGAGTTTACCTATTTTACCTATTAACTATTTAATAACATATGACTGTATAAAGACAAGGAAACATTTTAGGAGCTCTGTTGTATAAATTTGCCATTACAATGTAGAACCATACAGAGGTACAAGATAACTTTAAATAAACTGCTGTAGGTATGGGAATCTATGAACCTGGATTCACAGCTACCCAGTTTGATTTTTCTAAAATTTCCTAATCAGTGACACAAATCAGTCTGAAAAGCTCACCGCACTCACACAAGCGTGCAGGCAGGCTTTCAACATTCATGCTAGTTCATTCAGTTACTCTCCATGTCTCCAAAGTTTCCCTACTGGTGTACAGACATTCCATAAACAAATTTTGACACAATCCAAAACCAACTGATGCTGCAGAGAATGTATCTATTGATTTTGATGGGTTTGATGTTTACCTTCCTGTTACTATAAAGCAGAAATATTTTGGACATTAAAAGTCTCATCAGTAATGCAGTGTATGAAAAACATGAACTTCACACCTTAACATTAGAGACAATATATGGCCAAGTGTTCTGAGCTAAAGAAGAAATTTGTCTTAGTCAAGCTAGAGCACCCATCTTAACAGAACACACAGAAGATAGCTAGTCAATGCAAAACCTATTAGACATGGGACTAGTTCCCTGGAGTTGTCAGTCATACAGCATTATGCTCAGACAGAACAACATAGCCCTGAGAGCAATGATGGGTTCTGCAGTTTCTCTAACATGTCATTGGCAATACCAGAGCATCGCTTACTCCTTCTGATAGGTGACTATAATGCTCAATTAGAAGTGACAGTTGGATGATGGAAAGAATGTTGGAAAGCCACAACCACAGAACCTAAGCACTAATTGAACTGAGTTTCCAGTCTGTCTTTGGCAATTGTTTTCCCTCAAAACAACATATTCCAAAAAAACAGAGGTTCGTCAGATAACAGAACAACAAAAGAGACCACAGATCTCTCAACTAATGTAAGATTCAGATCACTTGCCTAAAATGTTAGGATATACTAGGCCATACATATCAACAGCAGCCACATTGATCAAATTACAACGCAACCCTTCCAGAAAAATCTAGGACAAACTAAAGAGGAGAGTTAAGTCACTGTCAAATGCAGTGAAGGTTGGTGTAAAGAACAGTGTACAGCAATCAGCAATGATTTAACTTTAGCTGCAGCAGTTAAGGCTGGATATCCGTAGAGATGAATACCAAAAGGATAAGTAAAGAAATACAGCACCGCATGAAGGAAAAATCCCCAAAAGGAAAATCTTGAATTGGAAGACCAGAAATATTAGAATGCCAGAAACAGTGGTACACCAAAAGGATTTAACAATACTCACTGAAATTCCATCTAAAGATATCCATTTTCTCAAAGCTACTTACAGATATGTGAAGTACTCTGCAATGATTAACTACACATCAGTTTGGTAAAACAAATTCTTAGCTGGTTTTTGGTGATGACATAAATAGAATATCAATACTTTCACAACGCAAAAACTAGTTTGGAAAAAGCAAAACAGGCATTGTTCAGAATCAGCTACACCAGGAAAATGATGTCAAGGAGAAAGAAAAAAAAAATAGTTATAGGAATTCATTTATCTCAATACAAATGTATTAGATGAAAAGAAGAATTCAATAGGAAGTGACATTATAGACAGGAGAAGCTGAAAGCAAAGATATTCAAAACATCTGGATTTTTTTAACATAAACTTAAAATCTCAAACATAATCTCAATGTTAGCATGCAGTTATGAGAGCTGGAGAAATAACATTAGAGATTAAATCAACATCTAAAATTAACTACAAATTGCTATGAGATTTGGGTGCTGGAAAGAAAGGCTTTGCCTTTCAACAAAGAGAAATGAGAAATTACCAACCAGAAAGTTTTCTGAATCAGTAAGTGGGACTGGAATAACTTGAGACATATATACTAGATATGTCTAGTTAGTGTCGACACAAAAACGTCCCCTCAGTGAACCTGGTAAATTGAAACCAGCTGATATGAAGTGATACAAAGACAAGAGAAACTTTAAGAGAAGCCATTAGCCCAGTACAACAGTAAATCTCTGCTCTAGAAAGAAGGCAGGAGTAGTAGCAAATGGTCCAGAGGAATGGGAGGGACTCGTGTACCAGTGTTGGCACTGGGAAGGCTTATCACAGTGACTAATTACCTGCCACCATTCAGGTAACAACCTTCACGTCTGCCATGTTTTATATAATACAAAACAATATTGAGAAAAAACTAAAATGTGTTTGTGGCTCCAAATTGTGGTAAGAGGCAACGTGTCATGGATCTTATATTTTAAAAGTTTTTGTATTAAATGCAACATGACATGTTCAATCAAGATGCATCCATCAAATCAGAACATGCTTCATTACAAGCACTGGCATTACCTGACGTTCTTTTCTCTGACCCAGTGTAATTGTCACAATCTGTAACCTGTCATGCAAAATGTTTCAATTAAATGTGTTTGTAAACAAAAGACTTGATGGTTCACTGTTATTCAGACAGCTGGTGTGTTACAAGAATCTTTCTAAACATGAAAATAAACAGTTTTGGTGGTAACAGATAAATAAATTAAGTCAAAATCTCACCTTGATGATCACCTACTGGGTGCAGGAGATTAGCTACATACTGAATAACACAAAGTTGTCCCAAACAGAGGTTTGGGTATCCAAAAGTGGGAAATGTTATTCTCTCTTCTTTTAGGGGGAACAGTGTCTATTCACACTCTGCCATCCCAGCACAGGCTGTGACTACATTTGCATGCATACACTAACTTTAAGTGCATTTGCATGCTATTGTGGTGTCCTTAGTCATTTAAATTAGATCACTAATTAAGTAAACATACATTTTCATCTTAAACTTTAGTCATTCATGATTAACAAAATCCAGAAAATGTAGATCTTCCTTCACAGTATTATCCATGATCAGTTCCATTTGAGAAGGGAGTCAGATAAAAGGAATTAAAACCAAAGAAGGAAAAATACATACTTGCTCATTTACTTTCTTCCATCATATAATTTACTACTGTAAAACTATCTTAAATTTCAGAAAATCTGCGAGCCAGCAATGGCTTTACAATATAAACCCAGAGCTACACATCAATAGCAAATCAAAGAGGTCAGTTGCAACTATTTAAAAGGAAAACTCTGGCCCTCTGTCCTGTCTGCCCATTATTGCAGGATTATATTTTTCCCAGTCCAGCTACTCAGTAACTCTCAGATCCATTTAGTACAAATCATCATGTACATTGCACAGCATATGTAGCAGGTGGCGAGCATTTAAAGTACTGTCAGTAACCACACATTTTTTCTTTGTGTGTTCAAACACATTTAATGCCAACTCTCTGCAGACACAAACTGTCATGTACTGGCCTATCAACAACATGCCATCAAATGCTTTTGTTCCCTTCCTATACCTCCTGTTAATTAATTTGGTAGAACTACCTCTCCTAGATTTTTATCTCTAACAGGGTCAATTTTTTCCTTAACATCTCTACTTAAGGAAAATATTCAACACAATCAGAAACAGCTCCATGCATGCAATAATCACGACTAACAGCCACATTTACGGGGAAAAAAAGGGAAAAAAAAAAAAAAAAAAAAAAAAAAGAGAGATAGAGAAAGGACAGAGTGTGAAAGCTTTAATTCTGGGCAGTGAGATACAAACTTTAAAATACTACCAGACTAGTAGTCTTGTAAGTATCTTGATTGGTCAACAGAAGCTATTTCCCTTCTTATTTTCATCTTTACTTAGGGATATTATGTATTATATTATTTACTTAAGTAATTTATATTAAGACTCTTGCAGGAGAGTAATGAAATATTAAAACTGTTACAGATATTTTGATGTCAAGATCATCTATTTGCCTCAGTGTTTCAAAATACAGAACATAAGTAGGACATGTAATTTCTGTATGGGTTATTTATTTTGCTGTTTTGGAGTGGTAACCAAGTTTCACCTTTCTCACTAGGATTAATCAGTCATAACTAGTTAGGAATCCCCTGGTGATGAGCATCCATCCAGATATACAGGCTGAAAGCATTAGAGAGGTTCAGATTTTTTGAAAGAAATGAAAAAACTCTAGTTGGTAGTTAACCCAAGGGAGGTTTGCTCCTAGATTCATATACAGAGACTTGGTGTTATGCCCTGGAGGATGGCAAGGATTTACATCCTTTCTAACAGGTACATATTTATTATAACTCAAGACATTCATATTATACATGTGAAAGGTTGGTTGGTTTTTTCAGTCTGTCGTATTTTTTCTTCAGTCACACCTCTCAGCGAGCAATTACGCATGTTAATTGTAGTCCATGAAGTAAAGAGCCCTTTCTTCAGTTTTCAATAAGTAGTTTTTCAATTCCAGTAGAAACTCTTGGTTTTGTATAATGAAACAGCCCAAATAGGAATTATGCTTCCATTTTCTCCATGCCATTTATTGGACCATACAGCTTCTCATACTCACCACTGGCTTCAATTGGGCTTTATACCAATTTTTGCTCATACATTTGCAACCCCCTCAATACCAAACCTCTGGAGCACCTTTTTCAATATTGAAGTGTGAGGAGACAGAGCTGTGGGCTAACTCTATTCACACCTGGATTCACTTATGCTACACAGGAATGACTACTTTTTGCATTGGAGATCAGTGATTATAGTACACTGCAAAGGTGCCAGAGACAGAGGTCAGTAGCCTCATCAGAAAAAGATGTGAGAGGTATTGTCCAGTTGATTAAATTCCAATAAAAGTTGCAAATTGCTAGTTCTGCCTTTGAAAGGTCATCAAGATGTATTATAAGGATTCTGAATGAATCCCCAGGATGCATAATTAAGCAATCAGATACATTGTATTATCCATTTCCATAAATTAACATCTGAATCAGAATAGTGTGCTCACTCAGTGTGTCACAGAGGAAAATGCAAGATCAAGAGAGCCACTCACCAATCAAAATCCTTCACTTTCCTCAAGGCAGTCCTTTCTGTAAGGTTAATACAACATTAACATTAATGAAGTCATATTTTTACTTATTGTAGCTGATCACAAATATTCTTCTGCTACATGTCATAGCTTGTCAGTGGAATTTGCTTCTGTTCCACAGTCATATGTACTCAGTTTTTCTTACACCCATATTTTGGGCTTCCACTCAATGAGGGAGAAAAAAAGGCTGAAGCAGTTTCCACCACAGCTTTACTGCTTCATTTAAAAAATTTTATTCCAACTTGCAATTTCCATTATCCATGCAGTTTCATCTACAAATACAAAATAACTTTGGTAAGGCAGCAACATTAGACATGTTTTGTGTCAGTCTTTATATTCAGAACTGGAAAAAATATTTATTTTATGTAATTGTTACATTCCTGATTTCCTAGAGTATAATAGGTTTCAATAAAGATTGTGACCTTTTTTGCTTATAGAAGCTTCCCTTGTGTCATATCATTCATGAAAGAAAAACTAACAAAAAGGATACATGTGGAATGAAACCTGTGTCAGCTCTCACTATAAAATAGTTCTAAATGTAACATAGTAAGAATGATCATGGTGTGCTACCCACATGGCAACACAAAACCATAACTTGTCACATTTTTGGATAAAGCTATAGTTTTCTGCAGTGATTGTACATTCCTAATTATTAAATATATCATGTGACTATGTTGATTTGAACAGAAACCAGAAGGAATGAGAAACAGTAAATAACAACCCTGGCCTCAGACTGTTATAAAAATTTACTCTTAAAAAGATGCAGAACTTCACTTCGTGTTTTCAAACCACATACTTTTCCCCTTCTAATTCCTTAATATAATGGTAATAGGAGTTCTGAAGGGTCACTTCCTCTTTTAGTCGTAATTTGAAGAGGGGAATACATGTATGTGTGTTTAGAAACAAGTGTCAGTTTAGTATCCCTGTTGCTTACAGACAGCCCTCCAGCTCTTTCATGGCAGCAAGGCTGGTTGAAGGAACTTCTTGTTTCACTGCCAATTGCATCACTGTGTCCCAGAGCCTCTGCTTTATCCCACAGCTTCTGACTCCAACAACAGACCTCGATTTTCTGCCCCCAAACATACCTGTTGCTGTCAACTTCACTTGTTGCAAGCAAGCCACTGTTTACTTCCTGATAGATAAATTTGTTTCAACTGGCTTTAGGCAAGGAATAGTTCAATCAGGACACTGTATTTACTAAGAAGTCACCAGCTGCTCATTAGTCTTTTGAGATAGTAAAGCTGCAGTGTGATTACCAAGTTAACTAAGGTCTGGTTTTCTAATCAGAGGACACATATTGCTGCCTTTTCAAAGGAGCAGTGCCCTTACATAGTTGAGTTGGTTTTTAACCAGAAGTGAGCTGGAGACAATTTTTGCCTTATATAACTGATGGAAGCAAAAGTATTAAATGATAAAGTCTAGGGGAAATGGAGCAATTTTTAAATTTTAATTTTATATTCCTATTAGTTCTCTTCTAAAAATACAGTAATATTATATTACCAGCACACATTTATAGAAATATAATACACACCTTCATTGGCTTTCATGTCTATACCAAGAAAAATTTAGAAGCTGGGTTTAACATCTGAGAACTATGATATCATGGGGCTTCAAGAGACAAGATGCTATCTCATGGCATATCGTTACATCAGTCAGTCTGCTATCCAACCCATAAGAGAAAGGAGATAGCTGTCAATGTCCAGTCATTTACTCCTAAGCTTTCCTTCAAGGCAATTAGATCTTACTACTTGCTCCCCAATAGTTAACATGTAATAATTTTGTCCTGGCATTGGGGCATGCTGCATAGCTTTTGTTTGCTGTCTAAATCAAGCCCAGAACAAACATGGGATGCCAGAATAGAATCACAGAATGTTTGTGGTTAGAAGGTACCTCAGAAGGTCATCTGTTCCAACCCCCTTGCTCAAGCAGGGCCACCAAGAGCCAGTTGGTCAAGACCTTGTCCAGACAGCTTTTGAGTATCTTCATGCAGGGAGACTCCTCAACCTCTCTGGACCACCTATGCTCTCACAGTAAAAAAGCAGGTTTATAAACTGTTGCATTGTGATGCTGTTAGTGAACAAGGTGGAACTTCCCAGAGCTGTTTACTTTATTAACAGTATTTTTGAAACACATCAGTTGGACTAGAGAACAGTCAAAGAATACTTCTTAAAAGAAATGTGCAACTGTAAACAAAGTCAAATAAATACAAGTATTTAGACTAGCTTTGAACTATTCAAAGGAAAAACTCAGAATAAAAACTGTTTATGAGACATTATTTCTCCTTTTTGGTGCTAGCCATTCTAGCTGTTAGTTAGAGACCATGTCCTCAACATTTGCTTGATCATAAGGAAAGCTCAACACCTTTATCAATAGTGGAAAGCAAAGAAAACTGAAATTAAACATGCAAAATGCCCTTCAGAACCCAGACACTACTATAATCTAACTTTTTTGTATCTTTCTCAAAACAGCAACTGAAAAGCGAGACCATGCAATTTCTGATATTATATTTCTCTTGACAGCGGAAGATCCTAATCTGATCCATTTGCAATTTACTTTGATGCTTCACATAACATTTTGTCTTAACAAGGAAGCTAATTTGCAACAGCTGTATGTTGACTAGTTTGGACAACAGTCAGAATTAATAGAAACTGCATTCTGAAATCTTGAAAAACACCTCTTTGTAAGTATTTATTTTTTTACTTGAAAGATTTTATTTTTCTTTTTGAAGAAGTGTTGTACACATCTTTGAGGAAAAATTGCTGCTATACAAGATAAATAGGTTCTTTCTTAGTAATCAAAGCAGATAACATCTCCAGTGGACATGAAACAGTGTTCTGATACTTGGAGATGCACATACACAGACAAGAACATAAATACGGACAACAGCACCTCTGACAGAACAGTCCTCTTTTCAGCAAGCTGCCAGATGTCTCTGATGGGAAACACAACAAAAAAACCCAAACACTGCATTTGGCTCTGCTTTGGCATCCTGCGGCACCAGGAAAATCCAAAGATAAACTGGGACAGGGAGTCCCCAGTACCACAGGATGGGATGGAGCCTGCAGAAACGGTTTTAAGAATCTGACAAAAGACACTTGAGAGGACACTTTAATATTTAAAACCAAAACTAAATAATCTCAAACAACAACAACAAGAAACACACCCCCAAACCAACAGGAAGGAATTGCGTTGATCCTCACTGCACCACAAGCACCACTGAGGTTCATGTGAACTCCCCACTGCCAGGTAATGGCACATACAGAAGAGGTTTCCCAGCTATAAGCTGTCCCTAAAGAGCCTCTTCAATCAAAACAATCCATGGAAGCACATCCTTTTAAACCTGGATCTCCTAGAACAATGTATGCAGGAACTGAATATTTGTTAGGGTTCCCATAACTCTCTTCAGTGCAGCACCATAGCCATATGAACAACATGCCAAGTTCTGTGCTTCATTCATGCTACATTTACATACACACAGAATTATTCTGTACAGTCTTATAGTATAATACAAATATCTTCTACAGAAGGAAGTTCTTTGTTAGTTTATGTTGAAATTTCCTGTCAATCGCATTGTCAAGTTCCCCATGATGACAGATGAATAGCTTCCGTAATTCCATGGTACTACTTTTTTTGACCCACAATGGCATGACTTATTACTTAAGACGACTGCTGTCTTCCGCAGCAGAAAAAAACTGAGATCCATATACACTCTCCTGCGTAGTTAAATAGCTTGGTGTTTCTTCCTTCCTGATTAAGTTTTCTTCACTTCAAATCTCCTGTGATAAGGGCACCCCATAATAAACCAGGAAAATATTTAATTTCACTCATTCCTCTTCCTTAGTGCTCTTTGCTTAAGATTTATTTTGCCTACTGTAATTACTGTATTCTTTCCTTGATGCCATCATCTGAAGAAAAATTAACATGTTTATACATTGTGAAAGATATTAAGTGCACAAGCCACATAACTGGTGTTTTGCTGTAGCCATGAAGATTTAAACTTTTCTGTTTATACTACTTGGTTTAATTATTTTTTTAATGTTTGCTTAATAAAAAAATAGCTGTACATTCTCTGCTGAAATTGTATAAAAAGCAATAGTCACCTTACACTCAGATGTCATTTTACAGAGAGCCCTGTGAGATTTGCTGTCACCAGTATTTTTGAGTGAAAGGGAAACAGCTGCTGCAGAAAGGAAGAACCAGTTTATATCCACTAACAAACTTCTTGGCAAGGAGAAAAAAGGAGAGCACAAAGAGGACAATGACAGTATGTTGAGGGTATTTATTGGGATTTGATTTATCTCTCAGAGTACAAAACCCTTATAATGGCTAAGCATGATGGAAATTGAGAAAGCATTTTTATCTCCAGCACTGAGGATACAAACACAAGAAAGTTTATAGGTTAGATCTATATATTCTCACTCTTTTTCTTGGAAATGTTTCAGTCCACACTGTAGTACAACTAAAGTACGCTCCTTTTAATACTTGTGAAAATCATCTACTTAACATGCTGATGAAACCAATCGTTGTTAGTCAATAAGAGAAATATTATGTAGGGAAAGCACTTGCTTTACCAAAAAATACTGATCACTGTTGACAGTGTCAAAATATTGACATAAGTCATTCACTTCTGGACCATTTGCTCCAAATGAGTGACAGATCTGAATTCCTTCATATTGTGATAACACATGGCTTCTAGACTACCACCTTCAAGTATCATTTACATAACAGCACAGAGAAATTCTCAGAACTCTCCGATTTGGAATTAACAATAATAAAACACTTCAGAGTAGTAACCATCATACCATGAAGTATGGTATTCTTCTTTTACAGATAGCAAAACCAACTTTACTCAGGTCTACAAGACAATTAAAAAGAATCTTAAACTCCAAAAGTCTAATAACACTGAACCAAGCTTCATGTTGTTTGATAAACTGCTATTCCCCACTTGCAGATATGAATCATTTGGCATGACATATTTTATCATACTAAAGAAAAAAACCATAAGCAGATTAACAGACAGTGTCTACTTCTGATGTCTGCCTATAATAGCTTTGTGATCCTCTTCTCTAGCTTTTCAGCAAGGCTATAGCAAGGCTCCCAGGTTGTTCTCCTGCAGTAACACCATGTACCCAGGTTGGGATGTGTAACTGTGGGGTTCTGAGACCTTTTCAGCTGGGTGGAAATGCCTGTCTGAACCACCTCCTCCCCACACTCTTTCAGCTCTGACAGCCACCCCTCCCAGCTGCTCCTGGCCTCACCAGCCTCTCATCAGCTGCTCCCCTGCTCCTGGTGCTCATGGCCGGAGCTACAGCCCACCGCTCCTGTGCCTTCAGGTCTTCAGTTGGGACACACGTTAAGGACAACATGAGTCCTCCTGCCTCCTAGGGATCCTTAAACACACTTCTGGTTCTCTGATTCTTCCACATGATTCACGTTACATCTCAGACTTCAGACTGCCACATCAGACAGATGCAAAGGTGCATCCAGGTGCAAGTCAGGTGCAAGATCAATCCAGGAAATCCAGCCACAAGTGAGGAAACAGGGCTGGGCACTGGAGTCACCAGTAACAGCCAGGACTGGGGTCCCTACTCTGAGCCAAAATGGGTCTCCTGAACCCTTGGGCAGGGGTGGGAGAGGCCCCAGGAAAGCTGGGCAGGGCCAGAAAGGCCTGTTAGTGCCCTCAGGGCCCTGAAAATACTTTCTTCCTTTCTTAGGACTAAGGTTTTAGCATGTCGCAAGCTGCTAAGACAAGGGTGGCCACTAACTTCACGAACATTTAAACACAACTAGCATGTCCAGTCTTTCACTTGTGATGGTAAATTTTATAATTGTAAACTTTTCATTACTTATTTAGCACACTTCCCTTTTTAAACAGACATGTCTACCAAAAATAAACCCAATTCCCAAAAGATGCCTAACATCTATAAAATAAACATGTTTCATGATTGCCCACTGGAACGTCTTCATTTACCTCTTGTTCTCTCCACCACATGTCAATAACAGAGCTCGTACTGAGCTCTAAACCCTTCCTTTGGGAGAGAGATATTCATATCCCTTTTAGACCTCAAACATCAGGCCTATCCTAATCACTGCAAAAACTTTTTTTCTTTACTATTCATGGCATATTTCATATTCTGAATGGTAAGAGTTTTATCTTGGGTTTGTCTTTTTTTTCCCTCAGCAAAATAATACCATGGGGCTTAACTGTCTATAGAATTTTCCCAGCTGGAAAGAGTTTTTTTGGATGTAAAATTTATAAAGATGTCAAATATATTATCAGATGCATTTTCTTCTGCAACATTCGGTGTTCTAAAGTAATAAAATTTAGCATGCACTGAATATTTTCATTTTTCACAGAAACCTGTAAGAATATGCAGCTCTTAGGAATTTGTGAACGGTGTGAAAAAGGTCTCAGGCCTCAATTCACAAGGAGTTTATGTGTTGCCATAGCTAACTTTTAAGCATCTGACTGGGAATTAAATCCTTAAAGCCCATACATAGGCATTTTGGCTCTTTATTTGGTGAGTGAAAAATCAGACCAGTCTCAGCAATCCTTCTAATACCTAGACACTTACAAAGACAGAGGCATGTCTGAAATCCCCCTCTGCCTTCGACTGGTCTCATTTCTGTGTTAGGGATTAACAGCCTGGTCCTGTTCCTGCACTTGGCTACTTTTAGATCTCCCCTTTGGGCAATAGAGCTGCTTCATATTTTTACTTTCAAAAAACTGTAGCTTGAGGAGGAATAAGACCACATCTCTCATCTCCCAGGAAAGTACTGCAGTCACCAACCTGAGAGCTCCCATTATCCTCCAGGAAATTTGTGTCACCACATAGGTCACAGTGAAAGACTGATAGGGATGGAAGTAGACTAAGAGTGAGGTTTGGTAGGGAGGGCTTGCAATTGCTTTTTATGCTGTCATCACTAATTCTGAACAGCTTGTGGATTAAAGAGACATTTGTCACTGAAACCTCTGCTTTATCAATACTAAAAAGCCTATACTGTATTAATTTCAATATCTTGATTGACTTTCAAACTGCTTAATGTAAATTTCTGTTAATTGCTCCAATAAACACTTTTCTGTGAGTGGGTAGATACTTTTCTACTTGTGATGTTTTAGAATTTTAGAGTACTACTGCTACTGAGATCTCCATTAAATCCTCCATATGACTTCCCAAAAACAATCATTTAAAAGATACCACTCAAAGCCTGGGCTGGAGCCCTATGTCAAAATGGGACATTTTTAATTGCTGATGAAATTTCAGGCTATCCATCTACTTGAAAACGTATGTAATCTCTGTCATTAACTTCAGCAAATACTGCTGAAAAATGTGATCTTAAGATTTCGTCACTGCTTTATATTTAAAGATTAATTTTTTCAAGAACTAATTTTCTACCTACAAAACATGATCTGCCACTGTCAGAATAACTTGAAAATTATATCCGTTTCTCACGGTGTAAATCTATACCATAAATACCTTTTTTCTTGAAATCACAGGAATACAGCAGTGTCCCTTTTTGCACTCCATCAGTATAGACTATGAAAATGGGTTTCCTTCATGACTTACACATTCATCTGTTGATAAATCATCTGAGAAACTAAAATCAGTTAAGAGATATTGGAACTAATACTTTCAAAGATCAATTCAATAGAAAGAATAATCCTAGAAAATCAGAAATTTACCCTGTAATTAAATCACTTGACAACAATCTATAAGTTATCTTGAGCACCACATTTACCAAGTATATTCTTGATACTGTTAAGATGGCATTTCAATATATTTCTTAGTGTATAATAGTATTCTAATACAGGTGAATCATTTACAAAACTATTCAAAGCCAGTATAAGTACACCATAATTGCAGGCAAAATTTTAATACAGAAGATAGAAGAAAAAGACAGTAGGTCTAGAAGATACTAGCTGGGAAAACAAATATCTTTACTGCAGGTCTTCTCTTTGCGACAGAAAGAGAAATTAATTCGATGCATCATACCTGAGTCTCAGGCAGCTTTACGTCAAAAATCCTAACACTGTCACCACATCTCAATTCTCTCACTGCAACAAAACCACTGGAAGTTGAACTGCAAATAGATGCAATTACCCTGGTGAATGCGTCCAATTTTCTGTACCAGCTTTCATTCAAGATGAACAGAAGATTCACTCAGTCTCAACAAGCTATAAAATAAGTCCGCAATATGACAGAAAACAACAAAAATACATTCAGACCTAGGCAGGGATTTCTGTGGAGGAAGTCTAAAAGCTTGCACACAACCAAAGAGCATAAAGGTTACCAAAGACTTCTCAGAATACATTAAAAGAAACTTCAGTGAGAACACAAAAGTAAAAGCCAAACCCCAGTGGAACTTAATACATGTTTCTTTCAGTTCTTAATGAATATTAATGGGAGAGACGAATGCAAGTCTTTGACATTAGAATATTTTCAGAGTGTTGAAAGACTTTGTTTGAAAGTAAAATTATTTATTCACTAAAGAGTTGATCCTGGACCCACTGAACATATTGTTAAAATTACCTTGGTCTCCATGGGTATGCCCTGCAAGTAATCAACAACCATTTTGATAGCACTGTGTTAAAAGGGCAAGTAAAAAGAAATATAAAAATGCCAAAAATGAAATTAAATCAAGATTTTGATGAATAACTCTATGGTAAAATATTTTGGGATTTTTAAGAAACAAAGAAATACCCACAATTGGTCTGATAGCCCAACAATTTTACCAGGGTTTGAGCATGGAAATACATGTTCAGGTAAGTCTGTGGAAACCACGACTGGTGTCCAGTCAAAAGTTGTCTCATGGACTTCAGTAGAAATGTTCACTAGAAGGAATAAAAGACAGTGACATAGTAACACTAATCAAATCTCATAACCCCAAACTGGGATAGTGAATCATACCTGAAGTGTGATTCATACCATTCATCATAAACATCCATGTTGCCATTGTATTTAGCAGAGAGCTGCTTAGAAATGTGGCCTGATGTTCTTCATGAGTAAATCTGTTAAATCCCTTCTTCCTCTCTCTTTTCATCCTTCCAGATGCAGACTTCACAGAGCCAACATGTTCTCAGGTACTCCTACCATTTCCTTCACAGAACTTTAATCCCAGCAACACTTAACTGGGGCTATCCACCTATCTCTCTGTGTAGTTGTGATGATTCTCTCCACATCAATTTTACCAATCAGTAACCACATAAAATTCAAGTCATGGTCTGGTTCAAGATACTAGTCACCATCCTTGAAAGATCAGACACCAGCTAATGCAAGTCATGAACTTCAAAGACTTCACACAGCAAGTTATCTGGGATATTCAACCTACACCCCCATCTTGTAGCTTGTTTTGTTAGACACAGAGGATGACATAGAGGATGACATAGAGGATGTCTCTAGTAAACTGCTGGAATGAATGAGCCACGAGAAGACAAGGACATATTTTCTAGATCCTCCTTTGATTCCAGACTAGAAAACATTTAGGCCTCCTTTGTGGCTTGAGTTTCTGCTCCTCCTCACTCAAACACCAATAAACAGTGACTGACAGAAGCTTCCAAAGAGCTTGTTGGAGTCCTAATTAAAACAAAAACAAACAAACAAACAAACAAACAAACACTAAAAAACTTCAGTACTTTATATCCAAAGGACTCCCATTGCTCTTGTACTGGAGCAGTGTATGCTTGAATGGAAATTTACTGTCTCGTATAGCACCACATAAAATGTGTATACCAACATTATGCCAGTATTTGAGGGGCCAAATTACCATTTAAAATATAAACTTCTTTAAAGAGCTAGTGAACCTAGCAGGGCAGTCCACCATTCTTCCTGGTAAGTAACTCAGTCCTTTTCACTATCTATTTCTTGTGGAATTAAATTCTTCTTTCTTAAATGGAGCAGCTTAATCCCAGCTTAATAAAGATCCAAAATTTCCTCATGAGAACAGTTGTGCCTACCTGCTAGCTCTTTTCTTCTTTTTCAAACCTTTCCAGAAGCCCACATCAGTATGGATATCAATAAAGAATAAAGTCTGCTTCCAGGAAGGAGACTCACAGCTCTGCATTCCTTTACTTTTGACACGTGACTGGTTTATTAGACACCTACCTGCATGACAGATAACCCTAAGTCCCAGCACAGACTGACTCACACCAGTTTTGACCTGTTCCCCCCCCCCACCAGATGCTCATTTCCATCTGACACAAGTAGAATCAACTGTATTAACATTAGTTATGACAGTATTTCCAAGACAGCAGTGAGTCCATCCTTGCATAAACCTTTGGGCACTGATTTCTGATGCCATCAGTCAGTACAAACAGTGTCCACACCATCAGTGTAAATCCAGTATAAGGCACTGTACCCTGGCACTGCTTGTCCTGGTTTTGGCTGGGATAGAGTAAACTTTTCTTGAGCTGGGAGGGGTCACAGCTGGAGTGCTGGGCTCAGCGTGGCCATTGGAGTGTTCCGTATCATGTGATGTCACGCTCAGTATATAAAGGAAGCAGGTTCTCTCTCGCTTCCAGTCTGTGCACAGGATCCTCATCCTGTCGCAATGGATGGCTGGGAGTGGGCTGTGTAGGAGTGGGCAGGTGAAGAGTAAGTGCACTGTGCATTGCCTGTTTGTACTTTGAATTGTTATTGTGGTTCTGTTACCAACTCTAAACTGTTTTTTATCTCAGACCACAAGTTTTTTTCTTGTGTCTCCTGCCCCATTCACTGGACCGGGGAGGGTGAGCAACCAGCTACTTGGTGTTTGGCTGCCAGCCAAGTTCAAGCCACGACAATGGTTCAAAGAGAAATGTTTCACATTTATCAGACAATTATACTCCTATCAAAATCCAGATAGAAACAAAATACGACATTGAAATTCCTTGCCATCCCTTATGGTAAAGTGTGGGTTGTCAGAGCTCACTTTGGGTTTACTACTCAATGTGAATTTAGTGGATTCTGATGTGCCACTACACTCTGAAGAAGGCTGTGCTTGGGAAGGTAGCTGTCAATCAATGTCTGGGGGAAAGGGGAGTGGAGGACAGGGAAGAAAAACTACTGGGAGACTTGGTTTGGTTGCAAGGCAAAAACTATGAAGTCTGGATGTCAGTAAACTAACAACTCTCTCCTGACTGCATGTGGTTGAAGATGAACAAAAGTAGATGGTGAGCACATAACTGAAAAAGGAGATTAGGAAATATAAGTTTATGGTACATACCACTGCCTTTAAAATGTAGCTATCACAGGGCACAGACATTTGCACCCTTGCTCTTACTGCCTGTCCACCAACCCTACTTCCCACGTACTCTTAGCAGAAAAGACTGAAATCTTTCTGATCTTCATATTCCTGTTCCATGACCAAGTCTCAGAAAACTATTAAAAAAAAACCAAACAAACAAACAACTAAATAAACCAAGACAACAACCAAACTTGCAGTTTGGAACCCTAGGAACACATTCCTTTTAGATGTCTTCATCCATACATGCTGTCTGGTGAAGCCAGGCAGCTCTGTCTCTCGCCTGTGTATCTCAGTTTTCCCATGCTAGAAAAGGCCTCAAACCACACTTAAGGATCAGTCATGAAACACAGTTTCTAGTATCTTTGAATTTTGCCGTTTACAGCAGTCAAAAGTCTCCATCCCTATGATTATGACCAGACAATATACAGCGTTTAAATGCATTTCATCCTCTGTCAGCTCTTATCCCTCATTTACTAGTAGACTGGGTAGTAGGTAGTATTTGAGAGATCCTATGAAGAAGATGACAACCACATGAGGAAAACTGATTAACAGACCAAAATGAACATACAACCTCAGGTATCTCCCAGTTCAGTCCATTAATGAGGAAAAAATTTCTCAGAAGGGGTTTTGATGTGCTGAAATAAAGTGCTGTTAAAGCAGAAGAACTAAAGCATGAACATATAACACCGGCACTGAGTAAGACTGCTAGTATTCCAGTAACAAGTAGAAAATTCCCTACTCTAACTGGAAATGGGAATACTGTCAAAAGAAGTGCTCAGCTGTGCAGGCTGTTATCACAGGGAACACACTAGGAGGTAGAAAGCACAGAATCATAGGGCTCGTGGGCAACTCCATCTCTCTTCGGACAGCAAAAGGTTTTAATTTATTACTCTGAAGCAATGAGATACCAGAAAGCTCAAACTAAAATTGGTCATGGGAATGAAGACCTCATCCAGAAGAAATACACGGGAAGTAGATCAATGTAAAATCTCTTTATGTTGCTTCTGTAAAATATTTGAGGTCATTTTAAAATTTTTTTATTTTCATCCCTTCTTTTTTATTTGCATAAACCTAGAATTGACCTTCCTAGTGACCTCTCATTCCACACTTTTCTGGCCCAGCAGCCATAAGTCCTGCCTCTGTATTCACTATCAGATGATTTTTCCTCACACACAATAGTTGGTTTACTTTTGATAATAAAAAAAATCTTACCCTAACTAAATTATTTTCACAGGTAAGTGACTTCTAGGGAGGAAAACATATCTGACCATTTCATGTAGGGAGGCATATCAGATTTGACCCAGTCTATAAACTAATGCATACTTGCATATGCATGAAAAAAATCCATTAGCATTAGCAGAAAGTACAGTAATTACTATTAAACAGAAAATGTCATTATCCAAATAGAAATTATATTAATTACAGTGGTAGAACAGAGGTAACTCATAGGAAATCTGTATATTCAATACTATATTATTCACCAGCCCATATAATTCAAATCACAAGTCATGATTTGTAAAGCTTAAATGTCTATTCAAATCATCACAAAGAGAAACATTTTGAACATGAAATGCCCTTGCCCAGTCAATCAACCACCTGAAACTCTTCACAGCAGCTATCCCTTACTGAATTACATAAGAACAACACTATAAATCAAAACCACAAATGATAAGGAACTGCCAAGAGAAGCATAAAATAAATGTAACATCTAACTCTTCATTACTGAATCAGTGGAGGAAGCAAACAGAAAAACATGACAAAATGCATACAATCTAGAAGACTCCTTTCATACTATCTCTCCCAAAGTGACAGCTTCTTTACTGAAAACCTCTAGTACACCTGGAAGAGAAGAGTTGTGAAAATAGTGTTTGATACCACATTTTTCACAAAAGACAGCATTTCTAAATCTCACATAACACATCTAACGGACCAATGGGACTAGAAAGAGAAAGGAAAAAGAAAACTGAATGTCTGCAATTTTTGTGTATGGGTGGCTCCAATCATACAGTTATCAGTTTAGATTCCTGGACTAGATAAAACCTGAGGAAGTGTATATAAATTCTGTATAACACACAAAAGCACACTCTACTACTCGCTTTGCAATACCTGGTTGGCTGTGATAAAGGAGTTCAGTGTCAGCAAGTGCAAATCGCATCTCTTTTATAGCATGTTATAAAAATGCATGTTTCAAACAACCCCTCCCTTCACAGGCTACAGATATCATCCTAGTGCAATTTGTCTATTTGTGCAATTTTGCTAGTGTTGGCAGTAAACTGCAAAGGCCTCTTATGGGGGAAAAAAAAAAAAAAAAAAAAAAAAAAAAAGCAAACCAAACAAATCTTAATCGGTGCCTCTCCTGTGAGAATAAAAGCTGATTTTTCCTTTGGTACCCAGGAGTCAGCAGTTCAGTGATGCTAAGCGTTAATACAAGCTGTTTACTTTCAAAGTCTTTACTGCCTGTTGAACTGTCATAGACCTGTCATTCCCTTCACTAGATAGTTCAGAATTTTCTTCATACTTCTGATCCTTTGAAACATTAAACATGAAGATGCCCAGCTGACCTTTGGTCTAGAAAAAACACATAAGAGCCAGTAAGCAGAGATTTGACAAAGGATATGGACACAAATCCTCTCAGGTGCAGGCAATAGTGCTTTCACAAAGAGAAGAAATAACTGTGGCAAATTCAGTTACAGTTATTTAATGTAATGTAATTCTGTGAACCATACAATCACAGCAGTCTTATTAATTTAAGCTCCTTCCTTTTGATACCAGGCATCACCACCTAAGTTGTTCCTATATGCTGTTGGGCAAGGACCTTTACAAGTAGGTGTTTCTGTGGTTCCTTCCTTTTTAGAGGATTGAAATGATTCACACATCATCCAAGTGAACTAGGAGGGTGAACTGAACCTAGAACTGCAGGAAAAGGTGATTTCCAACACCCTCTTGAGTCGTCCTGCTTATCGGCAGTGATGCTGACTATTTTGAGCTTCATTCCCAAATTGAGACAGATGAGCTTGTCTTATGCAGGCAAAGAATCCAGACAAAGAAGGCAGTTAGGCTTATGACCTGTTTGCTTCACAGGGAAGACATGGGGAGAGGGGACATTCGCCATCTGAGCTCTTCTAAACTCCTATCAGTTGCAATGAGGGGCTTTTAATTGCATTTGCAAAATGGTTAGCAAGGTGGTAGAGATGGTCTGGCTCAGAGCTTGTTCTCCCCTTCTGTTCCCCATAAATCTGACGTGTAGTTAAGCTCTTGGTTAGCAAAAGACTGTCCCTGGATTGTAGTTATCCAGTTATAACAGTAATGTGAAGTATCAACTGTGGGAACATCTAATACTTACACCTGCAAATACAACTGCCCTCTCCTTTTTTTTTCGATCAGGGAAAAGTATATCACAGTCTTTGAAAAGAACTAAGAAAGATTTTTTTGTAAGTCAATGAAATTTAATTGACACGGGAATTCTAATAGATAGGAATGCAGTTTGATGTTCTTTGTCTGATTCTGCTTATCTAATGTCTTTTGGAAACTGTAACTGTAGCAGACAAAGATGATATTCCTGCTTCCCTTTTAAGAAACGAATCAGTTTTAATGCAGGTGTTCAGAGTTAGATTAGCTCAGCACTTGCATAAACAAAGTATTTCTTAAAATACCAACGAAAAATAAAGGCAAAGTATACACTTTCCTGAAGGACTGAACATAAACCCATAGGATTACTGGTATAATAGATAAATAACTAACCCTTGACAGCACAGGCAGCTCAAAATTCTGCTATCTTCATCTTCTCTGCCTATATACCCTTGAGCATTTGCTTCTACAGGGTATACCATCAGAAAAACAGAGAGCCCTTAAAACAAAGAAAGCAAATCTCACATAGTAGTCCTGGCTAGAGAGGGGCCTCCATCCCATAAGATTTGCTTGAAATAAGAAGGCAATTAGTGTGATATCTATTTTAAAAGTACTAATTTCAGAAGTCCTGATTGCTCTCTATAAATACATCCAGGAATATTTATCAGGAAAGGAGAATAGCTATTTAAAATAAAGAACAAGGATCCAGAATATATGGGTATGAATTAACAGTGTATAATTTTAGAATAGAAATAAGAGAAAAAAATTAACAGCACTGGAGGTAGGAGACATGACAGGGCTCTACAGAAGACAGTGAAGTCTGAGTACAAATAAACTTCAGACTCAAAAAGGTGACATTTATCGAAAGGATTGCAATCAACAGCCCAGTGTCTGAGAAGAGAGCAGTGACAAGTGGCATTCCTCAGAGGTTGGTATTGGGACTGGTGCTGTTTAACATCTTTTTTGGTGACATGGACAGTGGGATTGAGTGCACCCTCAACAAGTTTGCCAATGACACCAAGGGGTGTGGTGTGGTAGACACGCTGGAGGGAAGGGATGTGCCCTCTAGAGGGACCTGGAGAGGCTTGAGAGATGGGGCTGTGCAAACCTCATCAAGTTCAACAAGGCCAAGTACAAGGTCCTGCCCATGGGTCAGGGCGATCCCAAGCACAAATACAGGCTGGGGATGAGAGGATTGAGAGCAACCCTAAGGAGGACTTGGGGGTGTTGGCTGATGAGAAGCTCAACACGACTCAGCAATGTGCTGAGAAAGCCAACTGTGTCCTGGGCTGCATCAAAAGAAGTGATACCAGCAGGTTGACTGTTTAAGCACAGAGGGCAACTGAGCACCAAGCAGCCACTGGCTCGCTCCTTCCCCCTCAGGGATGGAGAAAATAAAAATCTCAGGGATCAAGAAAAGAACAGGGAGGGATGACTTACCAACTGTGGTCGCAGGCAAAAGATAGACTTGACTGGGGAAGAAAAGGATATCAATTTAACTTGAACACCACCATCACAACTTAAGTTACCAATCAAACAGAGTAGGTCAGTGAGAAATACAACCACATCTTAAAAAACACCTTCCCCCCACTGCTCCCTTCTTCCCAGGCTTAGCTTCCTGATTTCTCTATCTCCTTCTCCTGCAGTGGCAGAGGGGGACAGGGAATGAAGGTTGCAATCAGTTCATCACCCATTGTTTCTGCTGCTCCTTCCTCCTCAGGGGGGTACTCCTCACACTCTTCCCCTGCTCCAGTGTGGGGTCCCTCTCATGGAAGACAGTCCTCCACAAACTCCCTCCAGCCCCAGTATAAGGACATGGCCCTGTAGGAATGAGTCCAGAGAAGGGCTATGAAGATGATCAGGGGCTGGAGCACCTTCCTTATGAGGACAGGCTGAGAGAGCTAGCTACAAACACATTACAACAATCTCTTCAAGCAGAACTATATATATACTGTAGTTATACTGGGGTTTTTTTATATTATTTATGCATATATGGCTGCCATACTTAATTTAAACACAATTCTGCTTCCAATTGTTTTAAATCAAACTAAATGTTCAAGTTAATATAATATTTTTTTAAAAATATTATCCTTTTTTTTTCTAAATGGAAGCAAAATAAGTTTTTAACACTAATTTTAGAAAAGTATATGGTCTACTGTCAGCATTAAAGAGTTGTATTTTTTTCTAAAATAGATTACATTCGTTCTAATAATGGCATGGAACTTAAACAGAAACTTGAAACATAACCAGAGTCTAATTCTGGAATAAGAGAAATACCTTTTACACTGTAACTTCTTAGAGAAGTCCTAAAAATCTCAAAACTTTCTGATTACATATATTGTTTTTCCAAGATCACACAGCTGTCTAATGCTATAGGAAACCATTGCATGGAACTCAATCTCTGGGCAGGATGTAAATTAAGGTGTCTTTTATCTATCATCTATGCCATGCCAGTGAAAGTTCACTGAATTTAATGATAGAAATTTTAAGTCCACACTTTTTTCACCAAACTGTAACAGCTGAATTCACATGAAATTTCACAGACTTAGACTTGGCCGTTTTACTCTAAGGATACAGCAAACAATATATTCCATTTCAGGAATGAAAGAATCAAGAAAATATACAAGAATCAACTGAATATACAGTTGAGCTGCTAAGAGAGCTTTGTCTAATGAGGCACAAAGTAGTCCCATACACACCACCTGCTATCCAAGTTCCACCAATATATATTTGAGCCTCTTCTATAAACATTTTTTAGGGATTGTGAGTTTTGTTGATGAGTAAAAGTTTCCATTAAGAGGATAAAGTCATGGTTATAGGAACCATGAGATAAGAAGCCTTAAGTGGTTCAAGAGGCAAAGGACACAAATTGAAACAGGGGAGGTGTTATTTACTGGGAGGGTAACAAAGGACTGGCACAGATTGCCCAGAGAGTTTGCTGACTCATTCACTGGAGACATTCTAAAGCCATCTGGACACAGACACAGACCTGGGCAACCTGGTCTGCGCGACCTTGCTTGAGCAGGCAGATTGGACTAGACAACATCCAGAAGTCCCTTTCAACCTCAACCACTCTGTGATTCTGTTACACACTGGTTTGTTTTTTGAAAATCCTATGACATGACATTTGGGGGAAAAAAAAAAAAAAAAAAAAAAAAAAAAAAAAAAAAAAAAAAAAAAAAAAAAAAAAAAAAAAAAAAAAAAACCAAACACACAAACCCAAACCCTGAGGTAATATTCTTCCTGTTGGAAAGACAAATATTCAGGAATATAATAGTCCAAAGCAGCTTTTCAGCACTTTCTGTATCCACAAACTGTCATGCTTTTTTTTCCACAGTGGGCTCCTGCCTCAGGCACAGGCTAGCCATTGATCATTTAAGGAACTGTGGTTATACAGGAAATGAAGCCGTTCTCGGCACCTCAACTTCATTAAACATAGACACTGGAGACTGACAAAATCAAATATTATTAAGTTAGTTTCAAAGGATCAGAAGAGTTGTTTTATTAAACAATTAACACCTATCACCCATCCATTTTTCCTCTCCAATTATTTAACATGAACAGTTGATTTCTTATCAAAACTTCCACTTTTGCCAAGTTTCTTCACTGTTTGTGAAATAATTAGCAGAACTCTTTGAGACTTGAAGGGTAAGTATTGGGTCACACAGAGATGTTGTTTCATTCACTGATTTATCGTTTTGGGTTTACAGATATGAGAAATCCCAGATTAACTAAACAGAAAATGTTAATATACAAAGTTTTTTGCACATTATCAGTTTACTGTGCAAATAGTATTGTGAATTACTTCTTTAGACAACAAAACACATGAGATTAAAATTAATATCTTCATAAAATAGCACAAAGGAAATAAAAATATTGGTTATAGAAATGTTGTAGTAAGGTTTTTAAAAATTATTTTTAATAAAACTTTAACCAGAGCTGCCTAGAGATTTCTTATTTTTACAGGAATCAGACTAACAGCAGTTTATAGCAATTGTTTGTAATGTTGTGTACCATTGTATAGGCTATTCTCAGTGGTCCCCAAAACAATTATAATGAACTGAAATAATTCAACTTCAGTTTATCCTCAAACGCATACAGCCTGGAAAAATGTAAACATATATCCCTCTAAACCCTCAGGAACACAGTAAATAATTTAAACCCTGTTCCCAACCATCTTATAAATCAGTTTTTCCCCTCACAGTACTTTTATTAACTGACTCTTTTCATTTTAGTATTCAGCATTGCAGAAATGGTGTCTCTACACTAGTGAGCAGAATTTATCTTGAAAGCAAGTCATACAGCATTAGAAACATTTTCTTCAAAGCGATACATAACAAAATACCTTCTTCTGCATTTTCAAGAATAGTTTAAAAACTGACATTTTCTTTAACTGAAATGATACTACACTTTATTTTACACAAAGTATGCCTCTCTGGTCATGCAAATACTGGATTAGTTTACTGTTTTCTAATATTAATATTGACAGGAAGTAACGAGCTGTAGCACAGCACTTTTAAAATTTAAAATCTATTCTCTAGTCAGTGCCAAGTATAAAAAGAATTTATCACTCTTTGACATATTTCCAAGTTAAGTTTTTCTACACATTTTACTTAAATGAAAAATGCAAGGTGTTCTGCTTCTGGTGCTTGATAACTTTATTCTGGGGTTGTATTGTTAGTTTGTTGTGCAGGTCTGATGGCGTTTAAAAGATGAAGCCAATAAGATAAGCCTTGGAGCTTATTTTCTCCACATTTATAACTTTAACTGCCGCTTTACCTGAAAGTATTAGAGCAGACAGTTCATTACTACCTGAAAAAGGGTACTACATTGTATGTGAGGAGGTCATCTGAAACTGATGACTTTTAAAGGTCATACACAAAATGAATTTTGCTTTGCTGAAAGTCTCTCTCCTTGGCACAGTAAAAATCTTATTTTAAGAGCAGCTGTAAATGTTGTGTAAGTAGAAATGAGAGATTTCAGCTACCTTTACCTGCTTTCACTCTGCCATGAATTTACTTTTGATCCAATTGGGAGAATACTGGATGGCAGGGGGTGATAAAAGTTTCTTTTATCTGGATCATCATTTGAGTGGTGAATTAACAGTTTCTATGATTTTGTTTCATTTTTACTGTTCATTTTCATAAATCCCCTGTTACATATATACTTTGGTAATGGAAAAGAATTTTTTCCTTATTTCTGTAACATAGAGGAGCTTAAAGCCTGCAGGATTTGTGGATGTTGCAGACTCAAAAATGGACAGATAGGCTGCAAAATAACATAATAAGGGATGTTTCTTTAGTGGTAACTTCAGCAATTTCCCCCATTTTTTTTCTATCTAAGGCTATGTGAAATTTATGGAATGTCAGATAACACCTGACATTTAAGCAAACACATATACAGACCCTCCTTTCCTTCCCTCATGTACTCACATCTTTGTTTCAGTGGATTCCAAAGCTTGAATCTTTCCCACCTAATAATTGTACTTAACTAAATCACATAAATTAGAGATTGCTGGTCCTCAGCACCCTCTATAGTCAGTAGAGAATGACTGCACTGTCAGAGCATGAGTCAGATTTTTTTCCATTATCTTCCTCACTCCTTTTTCAAGACCACTTACAAATCTGGGTCAACAAATACTTTCTGGTTAGACCTGGACCACCAAGTCAGAAGGGAGAAAATGTTCTTGCATATCCATGTGCTATTTTGACAGGACATACAACATACAAAATCAGATACATTTTAACACATTCCAGGGTTGCTAAATACAGCATTTATACTTTAGATACTTACTGATGGTGGGAAAGAAGGAGGCAGAAAAGGCAGAGAACAGTTTAATCTAAGGAATGTCCTTCAGGTCCTACACAAGGCATGCAGAGTTTTGGAAAGCAAAGCAGCCAAGACTGCTGAAGGAGAGAGTATGATGTATCATATACCAGGAATGGCAGAACGTTTGCACTGCACTCAGCCATTATATTTAAGGGGCAGTATGCATTCACTGACATAAATATAGGTTCCTGGGGCCGGGCTGCAGTACACTGAACAATCAATAGTGCCAAAAACCCTGGGACACTGGATGATGTTTGATCTCTGACTGTGCTGAACTGGCTGCTATAAGAAGCCAGTGAAATGGTCATGAAGCCAGAACAGCCAGAGAACTGCTTCCCAAACAGCTCTGTAACCCAGAAGAGCAGTCTGGATCAAGACTACTCCTGAGCATATCATACAGAGAGTATAGTAACAGGTCTCAGGTGTTACATATGGATACAGATTTCTTCTAAAATATACAAAAAAGCTTCTGCCTGGACTGTATGATGAATTTATGAATCATCCAATTGGATGTCATTCCATTTTGGAGCATCTGGATGCTGCCTGTCCTTTCCTGGCAGCCTCTGCCTGAGCCCAGTTGACTGCTTTGCAGTTTGATTTGACTCACACCTTTCACTCTTTGGTCTTTCTGTTTGCCCCTTCCCTTCCTTACCCACCTGGCCTATATTGGCTGCACCTGACCACGAACTGGCATTTCTGTGCCGCTTCAAGTATTGCAATAAACCCATTCACGTTCTGCCATCCCATCTCAGAGGGTAAAACATAGCATCCCTGCAGACCTCCTTGCTCACCCAACATTAGACAGATTTCACCACGGATTCTCTGAAGGGGAGTGATGAGACTACCAAATGTCTAAGGTCCTCACCTGTCTTTTCCTGCTCAGACAAAACACTATGCATGACAAAACCTTATGGAGATATCACTAAAATTCAAGTTAATTTTGAGCATCTTCCTACCTGCATTAGAGAAGTTTTGGTGAAGGACAGATGTGACTGCCACAACCTATCAGATATTTGGACCTATGAAATCCTAAGGTTTTGGGTAACTAAAGCTGACTGTTGTCTATAGGTCACAAAGTAACAAATAAATGAATCCTATCAGTTTCTACTGTGTGGCTTTGCCTATGTAGGGTTAGAACATTACAGCTTCAAAGCAGAAGTGCCAAAATATCTCAAATATTTATATAATTTTTGAAAGAGAGACAAAGAAGAATTGTAAACTTCTGGAGAATGCCTTATCTTATTCCATTTCCACTGACATTTCTAAACAAGTGTTTGGATAAGCTTTCAGTATGCACACAAAATTGAATTAAGAAAATTTTTCTCCATACCGATATTCATGCAATATATACTCTGTACCAAGGACAAAGTAGAGAACGGAGGCAAAATAAGAATTCATCTTTAATGCCAAAAACTCTGACTAAGGAAATGAAAGGCCCTTCATCTTAACAGCACCAAAACTCGTTGTTTCCAAGTACCTTTGATCAAAGCTCTGCAGCTTGTCTAGAAATAACTAGAGACAAAATCTCTTGGTCTCTGTCAATTCAAATAGCTGGCAAGAAAAAAGTATGCAATTTTTCATTTCTCCTGCTAAGTCCAGAAAAATATGGCACACAGGCAACATTATACCCACCACATAAAGAAATTATCTGCAGGAGGTCTTATGACACATGACCAAAAAATGAGTATTGAACTAAATTAGCATAAAATTGATAGGCCCAAATGGAGTTGAAAGGTTATGTTCCATTGAAAGGTGATGATCATGACAGCATGTAGTCATGTTAGCAGAGGAATATCTACCTGACAATCAGTGACCTGCTGCATCACACAGACACACACCAGTCTATGGGACCAGATGGGATACACCCGAGGGTGCTGAAGGAGCTGGCTGGGGTGCTCGCCAAGCTGCTTTCCATCATTTACCAGCAGTCCTGGCTGACCGAGGAGGTCCCAACTGATTGGAAATTGGCCAGTGTGATGCCCAGATATAAGAAGGGTCGGAAGGATGATCTGGGAAATGACAGGCCTGTCAGCTTGACATCGGTGCCCGGGAAGCTGATGGAGCAGCTCATTCTAAACACCATCACACAACACATGCAGGACAACCAGGGGATCAGGCCCAGTCAGCATGGGTTTATGAAAGGCAGGTCCTGCCTGACAAACCTGATCTCCTTCTATGACAGGACGACCTGCTTATTGGATGAGGGAAAGGCTGTGGACGTTGTTTACCTTGACTTTAGCAAGGACTTTGACACCGTTTCCCACAGCATTATCCTGTCAAAACTGGCTGCTCGTGGCTTGGATGGGCACATGCTTTGCTGGGTAAAAAACTGTCTGGATGGCCAGGCCCAAAGAGTTGTGGTGAACGGAGTTAAATCCAGTTGGCAGCTGGTGATGACCAGCCGCTAGGGCTGATTTTGGAGCCCAAGGCTCGGTTTTGGAGCCACTCCTGTTTAACATCTTTATTGATGATCTAGATGAGGGGATCGAGTGCACCCTCAGTCAGTTTGCAGGTGACACCCAGTTGGGTGGGAGTGTTGATCTGCTCGAGGGCAGGGAGGCTCTGCAGAGAGACCTGGACAGGCTGGAGCCATGGGCTGAGGCCAACTGGAGGAGTTTCCATGAGGCCAAATGCCGGGGGCTGCCCTTGGGCCACAACAACCCCCAGCAGCGCTACAGGCTTGGGGAGGAGTGGCTGGAGAGCTGCCAGTCAGAGAGGGACCTGGGGGTGCTGATTGACAGCCGGCTGAACAGGAGCCAGCAGTGTGCCCAGGGGGCCAAGAAGGCCAATGGCATCCTGGCTTGTGTCAGCAATAGCGTGGCCAGCAGGGACAGGGAAGGGATCTGACCCCTGTACTCGGCACTGGTGAGGCCGCCCCTCGATTCCTGTGTTCAGTTTTGGGCCCCTCACTCCAAAAAGGACATTGAATGACTCGAGCGTGTCCAGAGAAGGGCAACGGAGCTGGTGCAGGGTCTGGAGCACAGGTCGTACGGGGAGCAGCTGAGGGAACTGGGGGTGTTTAGTCTGGAGAAGAGGAGGCTGAGGGGAGACCTCATCACCCTCTACAGCTACCTGAAAGGAGGGTGCTGAGAGCTGGGGATGAGTCTCTTTAACCAGGTAACAAGCGATAGGACAAGAGGGAATGGCCTCAAGTTGCTCCAGTGAAGGTTTAGACTGGATATTAGGAAGCATTTCTTTACAGAACAGGTTGTTAGGTGTTGGAATGGGCTGCCCAGGGAGGTGGTGGATTCCCCATGCCTGGAGATTGTTTAAGAGTCGGGTCGACATAGCACTGAGGGATCTGGTATAGTTGGAAACTGTCAGTATTAGTTAATGGTTGGACTGGATGATCTTCGAGGTCTTTTCCAACCTAGACGATTCTGTGGTTCTGTGATTCTGTGACAGTATGTGGAATAGGTCTATGCAGACAGACATGTGCCTTTCTAATGAAATACCTCTCAGAACAAACCCACCATTAAGAGTGATACATGAAGACTCTGTCAGGGCTTTAGAACTGGTTGCTTACAGTATTTCATGGCTAACTTTTTGTAGAGCATGTCATTAACATGGAAAGAACTTTATCTATGCATAAACAGAATGTGTGTTCTTATTCCACACCTGAAATGAGAAGATCATATTCAAAATACAATTTTATATCATTCTTTTTCTCTCAAACCAGCACTCAGTGATCAAAATCAATGCCCAAGGACAAGAGTAAATTAGAAGCTACCTAGTTCACTACCTTGGGAATCTATGACATAGCTGCTAGTCAAAAATTATTTTTAAAGGTTTCAGGAATACAATGATCATACTGCATTTCCATGTAACAGACTTCAGTCTGAATTCCTCCTAATTTCTCCTTTCCTCTCCTATTTGAGCAAAAAGGAGTGTCTGAGAATTCTGACAGGCTTATGATGACTTGAGTTGTTTAAAGCTATTGCTTCTTGAAATAATTTTTGACAGTGACAAGGTGTAAGAAACCAGGATAACAGAGGCTTTGATAGAGGATTCACTGCTTACTTTTAGAATGCAAACTCTACTTTACAAACCAATCTACAGTCTAGTCATATACAAACAATGCTATGTTAGTTATGTCCAAGTAAGGTTGAACTGTCTAAATCATGGCCAGTCTTGGTCATAGTCTTAGTTTCTATTTCCCCTTCAATTGATTAGTAAAGCACTTCACTATATTAAATCAAAATATGTCTATCTCATCTTCAGACACACATCTTATTGTCACTCTCAAGCAATAGAATTTTGAGTAATATGTGATGTGAAAACTTGCTGCTTTGACTTATTAAGTAGCACCTCATAGCCAAGAAATACACAGATAATTTAAATACAAACCCTTAAGACACAGAATCAACTGAAATGTCCATAATGCCCTTCTGAATGAATGCTGGGTTTGTTCTGTGTATTGTCTGTGAAACAAGGGGAAAGACATTCTGAAGAGAATAAAAATATGGTAATATTCCAATGCATATATCCTACAATTAGGGAATCCAGGCTATCACAAAAAATACCTAGCAGCCTGAGAGATAGAAGGAAAAATGACGGTGCAAGTGTGGGTATGCTAATACCACTGTAGGTTAATTGTTCTTCAATATGCATGGTTTAGACATTTAAATTCACATCATTGACTGTGCTTAATGTTGACAACATTTCAATAATATTGAGTGGGACTTAACTGTTGGATTTGGTGTTTATAAACTAAAAGATCATTACTTGTTGTCTTGGAAACTGGTAGTTTTATTGTTGAATTTTCTACCTACTGTTATTTAAACTCCAAGTCATTCAAATAAAAGATGAGTTTAGATTGACCTTTGTCTCCTGTTTTGAATTTTGGAGGTAAATTTGCTCAAGTTTTCAATATACTTGATCACGTCAGTGGTAAAATAAAAAACTCACTTTCCTGAAGCTGTTCTATAATCATATTGTTGTTTCTCTGGTTCCCACCTCCCCAGTTCTCAGCAACAAGCTGTTCTGAAACACCCAGATTCTACATCCCAAATACCACCAGCCTCCTCATTCTCTTCCAGGTAAACTATCTAGCAGCAGTTTCACATTCCACTTCTTATATTTTTTTGTGTGTAAGAGGGGAAAAATTGCTGATAATGTATAGTATGGGTCAGCATGTTTTTGATAAAGACAGTACAGAATTATTAAAAAAATTTTGAGATTGCAGTAATTTCCAACAAGAAAGCACTTTAATATCAAGATAGCTATGTAATGAAAAGGCAGAAAATCAACTGCTCAGTGGGTCTGGGATTTCCAGAGGCATAAAAGGAACAGAAGAGATACATTGCCAGCTGTCTGAACAGGACAGTAAAGTTGCTGGAAAGCCTGGCATACCAGCTCTGCCTTCCTGACCAACTCCTGGGATAGTTATGAGTGTTTAGAGAAGAGAGAGAGGAAAATATTGTATTATAAATCTAGAGTATTTTAGGAATGGAAATACTGTGTGGGTTTTTTTACTTTCATATAGAAACTAAAGGATATTCCTGTGAGAAAAAATAAATGAACTAAAAACAGAAATAGAGACAGAAACACAAATAACCCTTTAGATATAAATTGATTGCTGCTATTATTAAGTGGAGAAAACACTTCTGCCATGAAAAGCGCAATTTTTGCTACTGTAGGAGAATTTAAATTGAGCTGTTAACTTTGCATATATAGCTGGTTTTGAATCTGAATCATAGTTGATGGGGGACTGCTTAGGTTGGGAAGTGAGGTGGTGAAACTGCCTGAGAGCATCTCAGCTGTGCTCAAGCCTGAATCTTAATTCACCAACCAATTACAATGTCAAACCTCCTGTCCCTTGCACCACTGATGCCTCTGAAAATACTCAGGAGCAACCCCAGAGTAAAGAGCCACAGAAAAGCCAGCCTTCTCAAGCAGCCATGAGTCTTGTGGGAACCTGTCAGCGGATTTCAGGAGTCACTTTCCACAAACTTAGTTTTCCTTTATGACTTCTAAGATAAGCTTCCAAATAGCTCCTAGTCGCCTTGCAGAGATGTAACTCTGGCAGTGATATTGCCATTGCTAGTAACAGGATATAAGCTTTGTAAAGAGTTTGCAAATCCTCAGAACAGAAGTTTATCGAGCCTGCTTTGTGTGAACTTTGTTTTACTTGTTTAAGCTGTGAGAGAAATATCTAGCCAGTTGTCTGTATGTAACATATTTTACTTTTCTTTATCTGTGTATAGTACAACTATAGTTCTAAATGCATAGCAGTAACAAAGATTTATTCCATGTACAATGAGATATTTATGACTAACATAACAGAATCATAGGAAGATTTGGATTGGAAGGGACCTTAAAAGTCATCTAGGTCTAACCCCCCTGCCATGGGCAGGGACAGACTAGCCCAGGTTGCCCAAAGCAACATCTGACCTGGACTTGAACACTGCCAGTGAGGGGGCAGCCACAGCTTCTCTGGGCAACCTGTGCCAGTGCCTCACCACCCTCATTGTAAAAATATTCTTCCTTGTGTCCAGTCTAAACCTACCCTTCTTCAGTTTAAAACTCTTGCCCCTTGTCCTGTCACTACAGGCCCTGGTAAAAAGTCTTTCTGTTTTTCTTACAAGTCCCCTTTACATATTGAAAGGCTGCAAAAAGGTCTCCCTTTAACCTTCTCTTCTCCAGGCTGAACAAACCCAACCCTCAGCCTTTCTTCACAGGAGAGATGTTGCAGCCCTCTTTGATCCTTCTTGTGGCTCTCCTCTGGACGTGCTCTAATGGGTCCATGTTTTTCTTGTACTGGACACAGTACTTCAGGTGGGATCTCATGAGAGCAGAGATTGAGATAGAGAATCACCCTCCTCAGCCTGCTGGCCACGCTTTTTATGTAGCCCGGGATATGACATATGATGCAATACAAGAAATACAGGTCTGGTATGACTGCACAGGCCTTCGGAAGTGGAGACACAGAATGTGGTACGGGGAAACTTGGGCAAGGGGTGCTAAGAGGTGGGGCACAGGCTTGGCACTGGAGGGTCCACAGCTATGAACAACTCAACTATGGTCAGTTAAAGAAATGCAGACCTGGAGCCAGACAAAAATGGTTTTAGGGGTAGCAAAGAGAACAACAACATAGTTTCTAACATGAGTAAAACAAGAATACGTAGGAAATTCAGATGTGACGTGGAGCTGCAGACCAGTGAAGAAAGAATAAAGGTGTAACAGCGTGCTAGTAAACATTAAAATGACCCTGAAGCTAATTTTGGACATACCAATTTAGTATGACACTGGACTCGTGAAAGCGCTTCATTGCATCTTCGGTTCATACATAAAATCTCTAGTTACTGAACCTGATTTTTAGAATAGGCACTGCAGCAAGGCAGAGGCCATGGACTAGACTGTAGCACTCAACCTATCACATTGCACAGATCAGGCCATAACCCTGATTTGGATTCCAGTCTCCTCTCACACAACCTATGGGAAGAAAACAGGAAAATCCCAACATGTGCTCAGCCTTAGTCATCCCTTCCTTCTCTAGCTGTCCATAATGCTTTCTCCAAATCATTTCTGTTTTATGCCTGTCACCACCATGTAACATTGCAGATCTAAGCTTTCATTTCTCTTTATTTAGGTAACCAACATGTTACACTTATTAGCAGAGAAAGATGTTTACACAAGAACAGAATCCACTTGTCTATTTTAAATTTCTTTATAAAGAATATAGAGCTAAGCATGGTTTTGGCAGAGCAGAGAAACCCACACACTCCTGATACCATTTCAGAACTGATTAAACCACCGGGCATCAGCAGAAGCAGGCTGTGGTGCCAGGAGAAGGTTTTAACAAGACTATTTGTTAAAATAAATGTAGCAAAACAGATACAATAGTCTAAAGTAAAGTATTTTTGAAATTTCAGTAACATTTTATAGACTTGTAAGAAAGCATGTATTTGGTGAGCAAGTGGAGAAGAAGAGTGGTAAATATTATATAATAGGAAACAGAGAGTGTGTCAAGATTTTCACATCTTGCTCTGGGAGTAAGGAACCTCTTTGGGCACTGACTAATATAGAAGCTTCAGTCTGCAAGTGCTAGTCCATCCCCTTCCCAAACAAACATGGGATGTAAAGGAGTCTATCACAAGTATCATGTAAATGTAATTTTTCATGATCCAGATTATCAACATGATTAGAAAGAATGGTGTCTCTTCTGTATTAGAGTGTAGGACATGCTGAACATAAACAAATAGCAGCTAGTCTGGAAAAAGCAAACCCCAGTCAAGGTCAAGGAAACATAACCACAGCCTGCGGGATGTTTGATGTGTACTTTCCACCCTTCCCAGCCTTTGCAAGGCCTCAGCTGAATTACTCTGCTATGGAAAACAAAGTTCAGGAACTAAAAAGCATGAGCCTTGACAAAAGGAGTACTTAACCTGGGTAGATACACAACAGAGGAGAAGATAAGGGAAATAACTGACAAGTTCATAGTCAGCAAACAAAATAAGCTACCCCCAGTGTTACCATTTGGTTCTAAAGAAATAATACTTGCATCTAGAAATTTAATATACTCCAAAAGTTCCCAATACTGCATCCATTTTCTTGGAGAATGTTTTCAAAATAAAGTATTGGTCAATGTTGTCTGTTACTCTTTTACAGACATTTTCAAAGGAAGGAATGGAAATAACTAAAGAAAAAGAAGCAGCTGTTTTTTTGATTAAAAGTACACTGAACAAGGGGTCATTATGTTCTTCTTGAAAATTTGCAGCAAGAAAACTAGATCATCAGCTAAAGAAAGGTAAACTAGAATTTTATATGACTACACTCAAAAAAATCAAAGGCAATTTCGGTGAAGCCAGGGACCTAAATCAAAGCAGCACTGTGATTCTACCTCCTCATAAAATGCATTCCCTGCAGTCCCTAACTGACTTTTATTTTCTTCTGAAATTTTACATCAATTAGCTCACATTCTGTTTACAGCATCAAAGTACTTCCATGCTTTGATAAATCACAGCTGCGATGTCAGTGGTCATTGCTCCTTGAATGAACCACATAGATGTAAAAAAAGGCAATTTTGTGGGGAGTTAGAAATCAGGAAAACATCTTACTTCACAGGAGCAACTAAAAAGGAAGGCAGCATATGCATGAATCATGTTTGCTGAAGGTGCAGCACATTATTCTTTTCTGTGGTTCCATTAATAGTCCAGGTCCATTTTCCACTTCTCCCAGAGCTCACTACAGTTGCCAACCACAAATGATATTTTGGGGTCGGTTCATTTTAGGGTTTCTCTTTGTCCTCAGATACAAAAAATCATTTACAAAAGGACAGAACAAAATCATGGAAGGATGTGTAGGGCTATTGCTACTATATGTCAGCAGAATGTTTCTGCACAATATGTTTTCTCTGAATAGGCAGGGAAGGGGAGTTTGGCAGGTAGATAGCAATGGCAGATGAAATGGCTAGCTGCCCAGCACCCTTTCTGTGGATGATGGATGCCTGTGAACTCCTTGCCTACTCAGAGCACTTCTCAAGCTACAGGCAAGGATGCTTCTTTCAGCATTTGTAAATTTTAGATAAAACGCTTCTAACAGTCAGACACTCTGCTTCCAGTTGTTTGGTTTTTGGTTTGGTTTTTTTTTTTTTTTTTTTCCTGGGCTCTGCTAGAGCTCACATTAACATTTTAGTTAACCTGCTAATCTCTTAGCAGAAACACAACAGGCCACATTAAACAAACAACAGATGGAAATGTGAGAGACATAATGTCTACCCGATGTGAAATACCCTGCAATTAGCAATGACTTGAATTGATTTTTTGGTAACAGTCCTTCCAGAGTCATTCAAGTTTTCTTCCACAGATGCATTCTCACGAATTAATTTAAATCAAGTCCAGTATCTCCACAGTGAGAAGTGGGGGGTTTTAACACACAACATTGTACACTGTACCTTCAGTGGTTCATACCTACTGTAGCTTGACTGCTGAAGTCATTCCCTTTGCTGCTGTCTTTCACTGTTGGATTATTTGAAAGACATTACTCATATCAGGTTATCCTCTTTCAATAAAATCCACCTTTTTTTTAATTTCTTCCCACTCCAGCAAAGCTCAGAAGCCAGCAAAGAAAACTGACTTTTGGTACTTATTTGAACTCTTGGGTCTGCTGGGAGAAACTCCTACTAACAAAGAAGGACAGATGTCTTTCCCTAACATGAATGGTTTATTTTTGTATCTGCCTGCCCGAGCACTGTTAACTGTTAATATTGACTATTATATCTGGGGACAATTTGAATTAGTGCTTTGCACTGTCCCTGGCACAGCAACCAGGAAGAGCAGCTGCTGAGGTGGCTTGCTGTAGCTGTAACCCAGTGGTGAAATGTTCTCTGCAGATGCTTCTTAACTACCTTTTGTCTTTATTTTTATTTTTCCCCTTTTCAAGACCACAGCCAATTGCTCAGTGGTGTATCAAGACATCCAATGGAATGTTCATGCAAAGGCAAGCAAAGAAGAGAACAGCAGAGATTCATCTTGCAGGCAGGGAAACAGCCAGGTGGAGCTCAGGGAAAAAAAAAGTAACTGCATATTCTGGAGAGCTCCTCAGTAAACAATTACTTGGCAAATGGATGCTATCAACTGCTCTGGTTCAACTGGATAATGTACTATCTGGAATTCAGCTATTCTAACAGGAACATCCTTTATCCAGGCAAAGTGCACCAAATCAGTCACAGCTTTGGAGACTCCTACAGCAAACATGCCAGAGCCGCTTGATTAACTGCCAGTTCAGTTTGCCACTGTCTAGAGGACTGCAACCTTTTTTCTCCAGTGAGAAATGGTAGATTCATTTCTAAAGCATATGCCAGTGCATAATGACACTATTAGTTCATCAATCTAGGCTTCTTCTCCATCTCAAAAGCATTTTCTACAGACCTTCAAGAGATGGCAGTGAATGGCTAACAGTAGCTCATCATTCATAATCACTAAATTAGCATTCAGCTAAACTGGATGCTGGCCAATGCGCACTTCTGGAAGCTGTCCTATGGATAGCAAAATATCAGCCCAGCAAGAACTCCTCACATTCAGGGATTCTCCAGCACATAGTCAAGGGGGAAAAAAAAATACATATATCTAATCATTAAACATCAATATAAAAACCTTCATGTAAAAAAAAAAAAAAAAAAATCTTTAAACTGAAAAATGTATCTGAGGTAGTGAACAACTGCATCAGCTTTGCTCAGTCTTTGCTGTGGCAACAGTAGTGACGGGCATACTTCACAGTTATTTTGGATATCTCAGGACATTAAAACTGGGATCTAAGTACTACTGAAATTACTACCATGTGCACAGACACAGATTTGGAGTATTTCCTGGCATGCCATGGTGAAACATGGAAATCACGAGTTTAACCACAGATGTAGTGCCAGAAATCTCAGATTCAGTTCTCTCTTCCTATGACTGTGCCACTTCCTATAGCAGTTCATTACACAGGTTCTAGTGACATATTTTTATTGATTCAGAGACAAAGGATTAGTGACAGAGTGCTACAAATTCTTCTGTCCCTGGCACGTAATTATTCCTGAAAAAAAATAATAGCTTTCATTTATCTAGAATAAAACTTTTGAAAAAGGAACTCAATCACTTAAAATGTGCCTGGTAGTTCACCTTCCTGCTTGTTCTGATATAATTAAGAGATAATGTCAGTGGAAGAGAGGGTTGTTGTGGGACCCACTACAAGATATATAGCATAGTATTGATCGCAAACTTCAAAACAAAGTAGTTATTTTCAACGTGAGTGGACAGTTTTTGACAATTGTTTGTTGCTAAATCTTTATGTGTCTTTCTGTCTTCTTTATTTCTTGCGTAAAACAGTCAAAGTTAAAATAACTTGATAATGTAATACAATTAATTTCCAAACTAGAAAATAAATCAGAAAATAAATCAGACTCTGCTTCTTTCTTCCCCCAGAAAAGCTTTCACTTTCTTTTTGTTTTTTTCCCACTGAAAACTTAAACAAGGGAATTATTCATAATACATATTTTTTAGTAGCATTTCACTAGAGTAGTGTACTATTTTGGAATGCTTGATGACACTAATTACACAAAAACAGATGCTTAAGTGAACATTATTTCATAAACACTCATTACAGTTTCACACAGAATGTATGTATGTAATATAGTTTTCAGACAGGAAAGACTATCTTTAATCTAGTACACAGAAGAAAAAAAAAAAAAAAAAGCCAAGTATGTAGCAGCATTCTTCTGATAACAAGTGATCAAAAGGGAATAATATGGGTAGAATATGCTATTCACTCACTTATTAGAATTCTACATTTGAGATAGCTTGGCATGAAAAAATAAAAACAGGGTAAAAGGGTCTTGTTTTGGTCTTTATAGTGGTTTTGCCCTTACATCTTGCATTTTTCAACCTGTTGTATGTTTTGGTACTTGAATCTGCTTCTGATAAAATTAGGCTTTCCATATAACAATAGCACTTTATCCTCTCAACTGAACAAGCCAGCATGCTAGAAGACAGATGCCAAGAAGTACGCGATCTGTTTGTAGAACACAAGAGGGTGGAGTGCTTGTAACCTCTCCAGATAAAACTGCAGTGTTTGGCATTTAGACTGATATTTTTTTTTAAAAAATACCTTTGCATATGTGACATTCATAGGAATTGACCCTGAATGTAAAGGCCATAAATGATGGTGACTTATTCTAAATACATTAGCTGAACATACAAAACTTAGTGTTGCAACACATTTTTAACATAACCACAGATGTACAGAAAATAAAATTGGTCCCAAAGAAGTAGAGAAGGTATCTGCAGTGTGCAATGGTATAGGCAATGTTACTTTGCCATATGGTAAAAGAATCATCAGACTGGGCAAATACAAAGAAATATAATAACTTACATGCATACCACATAGTGAGTTAATTTGTTATTGCTTCCCTGATTACTATGAACAGACATACAGAAAACTGGATGGTAACCTGATGCCTAGAGAAAAATCAACATACATCTCACATAAAAATAACATGTAAATACAGAATTATTTTTGGGGTGTTATATTTGTGCCAGGTCTTGCTAAAAGTTATTCTGTAAAAGATTAGTTAAAAAAGGAGAAAAAAAAAAAAAAGAGCCATCATGTCAACAGTTTCCAACCTGGAAGAAAAATTATCACAGCACAAAGAGAAAAGTCTATAGAAAACAGAAATCCAACAATCTGTTCACAGGCATTTCAGAAGACTGATATGGTATAGACAATATTAAAAAAAGAAAACTTAGAAGAAAAGGAGGGGACTTATAGAACGGTTTGGGTTGGAAGGGACCTTAAAGATCATCTAGTTCTAACCTCCTGCCATGGGCAGGGACACCTTCCACTAGCCCAGGTTGCTCAAAGCCCCGTCCAACCTGGCCTGGAACACTGCCAGGGAGGGGGCAGCCACAGCTTCTCTGGGCAACCTGTGCCAGTGCCTCACCACCCTCACCGTGAAGAACTTCTCCCTTATATCTAATCTAAATCTACCCTCTTTCAGTTGAAAGACATTACCCCTTGTCCTATCACTACGCTCCCTGATAAAAAGTTTGTCCCCATCTTTCTTATATCCCCCCTTTAAGTATTGAAAGGCTGCAGTAAAGTGCAAAAAGCACAGAGAAAGATCACCAGAGGAATGCACAAATATCAGGCTCAATCAAGCAGCAAGATTAATAATGACGGAGAAATTTGTTTTATCATACCATCAATCCTCAGATCAAGAAGGCTCTTTACTGTAATTAAGATTAAACCCCCCACATCTGCATGAAAAAGATGACTCTTCAAATCAGTCTTTTTACATGATTACAAGTTTGCTATATATAAGGAACTAAACCATACTAGGAAAACACTGTGCACAGCATACATACATTTATGAAATGTACAGCTTATAAACACTAAAATAATTTCATAGAGGCCATTTTAAAATCCCTTTTTCTGTCCTAATAGATGTTTCTCTAGTTCAGCTGTTTGATCTACATACCAGCACCAAGCCAGAAGAAATGTAACTATCAAGAAAAAAGCATTAACAAGCATCTATGTTTAAATTAGAAGAAACTTGATGAAACTGATTACAATCTTGAACTTTTTTTTTTTTGCTGAATAATGAATATTCTTTTGCTCCTCTAGTTGTCAATCTTTACAGTAAAGCTAGTTACAGACATTAATATATTTCCCTTGCCAAAATCATAGCAGGATTTGAACAAGTGATCATACATACCTTCTATTAATTATTTTTGGAGTCTCAGTATGATCAGAGATGAAAATGTGTTGGGCTTGTGGGTTTTTTTTCCTCCACTGGTAATGTAATCAGAATTTTCCAAACTGAGGCTGGCTGACAAAAACTTATTCCAAGGCAATATCTATTTGCATGGCTTGAATATAAGCTACACACTTGAATTGTCCAGGAACACTGAAGGGAAGAGCTTCAAGTGTGTCTATTTAAGGCTTTTTATTTATTTCAAAAAGTTAAACATCATGCCTGGCAATCAGCACTTAAAGTCATGCACAGAAAATTAATGTAACAGGTAATGTTATGAGATAACTTTTACAATTATATGAAATTATTTTTGTGTTCAAAACAAAGTGAAGAACAGAGATTGCCATCTAACAGCTGCTACAAGAGCATATATGAATATTGGTTGGATTAAATTTCTGCTGCTCTAAACTTGTTTCCTTCAGTTCAAAAGTCAGGTCCTGATAGCAGGCAATACAGCTGTGGTGTTCATTAGGGATGCTTCTATGTACCTTTTTACTGAAGAGAAAGGAGCCAGAGGGGCTACCACTGTCATCACACATGACACAGTGTCTGGTCTTTCTGCTTGGCTGCCTACCACCATCACCAATATTTGGCAGAGAAGACTGAGTAAAGCCACAGAGAGCATCAGCCCTTCTAGACCTTCCCATCCTCTGTAAAGAATACTGAAGCATAGCCAACTGACTGTTTCTACCCTCTTCCAGTTCTCCAGCTTTTGGGCTCATATGATGTATGCCTCCTTAGAAGCTGGAGAAAATGTTCAAGTTCCTTTGCCCATTGCCCTAGTGAAGGCTGTACTTTTATATGTCACTCACTCCTGTGTCACGAGATGAATCAGATTATGAGGTCGATACTCTGCTGAGGATTTGCCACTTTACTCTTGATGGGGATAATACCACAACCAAAAGACCATAGGACATTGAAAAACATCTGAAAGAAGATAGCTAGGCATAGTCAAGATTAGATTCTTATTTTACTGAGATTGTGCTGCTTTCTGCTGAAAACAGAGGGTTCATGAATCGGTTAAGGAGTACATCAAGACTTCACGACTCACCCAACTCTTCATCAGTTTTTGCTGGAAGGCTGGGGCCAGGTTAGACTCCATTTAGTGTGAAATCTGACTGCTGTTCTCAGGACTCTTCCTCCCTACTTGTGGTGCATCTGTGTCACTTCGAAATAGAGAACAGGATCTCTGTATAGGTACTACATATCAAAAGTCAGTTCCATTCAATCATCCAAATGGCTTTGGCTCTCTACCAATATCCTGAGTGATCCTTCATGTAATTCTTACATTTACCACAAGGTCTCCCCAGTGATGGCACAAGTTGCCCAATGTCCTACAAGGACATCCTCAAAAGCCCTTCATGGTGACCAGGTTTGTAATATCTTTTAACAGAAGATCTCCTCACTGAAGTCTCACAAAACACATTCTCCATCCTCTAAAAAATTAGTGACACTACATTGGAAGTGAAGATTACAATGCAGAAGATAAGAATGGAGATGTATTATTATTACAATCATTCCCACTTGGCATTTAATCAACTTTTAAAAAAAAACATTCATTAGACTTTGTAAATGAAATGCATCTCTTACCTTTTGAAAACTTTATTGAATTTAGCTGATTTTTCTTCCATAAACTTAGTAATGTAGTTCTAGTCTAATATCGACATGACTTGATAACTATAAGGTGTTTAGTTTAGTCTTTATATCTTAGATTTGGCAAAATTATTTTTTAAAATATTGTCAGGTGAAATCATGTTCTTAACAGGTAAATCCTTAAACATGTTTCCTTAAACAAGGTAAGTTGCTGAATTTTGATATCCTCAAAGGATATATGTCAGCTACTCATATTTCCTAACCGCCAGCTCAGGAAAAGTCCCAGTGCTACAGCTTGGCAATTACAATCTTCTATGAAATCAAAATAATACCGTAATCTTATGCAATTAAAATCAACATAAGAAAATAATTTCATTTTTCTTCAAATTAGGCAACACAGTGCTTGAAACTCTTCAAGAACACAGTCACTTTCACCTGAAAAAAACTTTATCTCTTTCTATAAAGCTAAGTTAAAATTAACACACTCTATCTCTGCCCCTCATTTAGCAAGTGGGACCAGTTTCCTTCCAGATTCTTGAAGGCTCCTTTGTTCTATTACAAATATCTGCTCAGACCCAAAGCCTACCTTCCACTGAGCAGTATTTGGGGTTTAAGACTTATTAAAAAAAAAAAAAAATCCGTAATGAAACTGACCTACTCCCACACAAAATGCTGTCCTGCACAACATCCTTGTCTCTATAATGAAGAGATGTGGATTCGACAGGTGGGCCACTGAGTAGATAAATCACTGGCTGGATGTTCGCACTCAAATAGTTGTGGTCAACTGCTCGATGTCCAAGTGGAAAGCAGTCCTCAGGGGTCAGTATTGGGACCGGTATTATTTAACATATTTGTCTGGGACATGGACAGTGGGATTAAGAGCACCCTCAGCAAGTTTGCCAATGACACCAAGGGGTGTGGTGTGGTGGACATGCTGGAGGGAAGGGATGTGCCATCCAGAGGGACAGTCTGGAGAGGTGGGGCTGTGCAAACCTCATGAAGTTCAACAAGACCAAGTGCAAGGTCCTGCACATCCGTTGGGACAATCCGAAGCTCAAATTCAGGCTGGGAGATATGTGGATTGAAAGCAGCTTTGTGGAGTAGACTTCAGGGTATTGGTGGATAAAAAACTGACTATGAGCCAGCAATGTGCGCTTGCAGCCGAGAAAGGCAATCCTGGGCTGCATTGAGAAGCACAACCAGCAGGTCGAGGGAGGTGATTCTCCCCCTCTCCTCTGCTCTTGTGAGACCCCAACTGGAGTGCTGTGTTCATCTCTGGGGTCCACAATGTAAGAAAAACATGGATCTGTTCAAGGAGGTCCAGAGGAGGACACAAAGATGATCAGGGGGCTGAAGTACCTCCCCTGGGAGGACAGACTGAAAGAGTTGGGGCTGTTCAGCCTGGAGAAGGGAAGGCTCTGGGAAGACGTTATAGCAGCCTTGCAGTACTTAAAGGGGGCTACAGGAAAGATGAGGAGGGACTCTTTATCAGGGAGTGTAGTAGTAGGATAAAGGGTAACAGTTTTAAATTGAAAGAGGGTAGATTTAGAATAGATATTATGAAGAAATTCTTTACTGTGAGGGTGGTGAGGCACTGGACCAGTTGTCCAGAGAAGTTGTGGCTGCCCCCTACAAAGAATTGTTCAAGGCCAGGTTGGACGGGGCTTTGAGTAACCTGGACTAGTGGAAGTTTGAATGACATGGCAGGGGGGTTGGATCTAGATAGTCTTTAAGGTCCTTTCCAACCCAAACCACTATGATTCTATGATTTTAATATTATAAAGTGAATGTGGCCAATATTTAAAAGATTAAAAACTAGTCCAAGAGATCTTGAAATACACATAAATATGAAATTCTGTTTATTCTGTCACTGAACAGGCTTTTTTCCTTTACTGAACATCTCACAGGTATCTCCTCTTGGATCATTCTTGTTTAAAATTTTAATCAGTGATCAGAGTAAAATATAAAATCATTGTTAGAAAAATTGGCAGACAACACAAAAATTGTTGGAGAGATAAACAATGACATGGACAATTCAGTGACACAGTCCAGTCAAGTGTGCTTGGTAAGTGCATTTTATACAGCTGAATGCAACACCATGCACCTTGAAAGGACTATAACTGACATCTATATCATGACTGTGCACTGGAATACAGTGACCATGAACATGTGACAGGGAATATATGCCTTGAACAATATCCCCTGAGAGCAAATTAGTGCACCACGTAGCAGCTTCTGGTGTAAGATGTAGCTCGTATCATTGCGTGATGCCACTGATCTGTTATCATGGTAAGCGAAGAGCACAAGAAGACAAGGAAAAGTGACACCCTTCCCACTGCCAATCTGATCATGAAGTAGACTCTGTAGCTCTCTTTTCAGCAAGAAGCTGCTGCCATGCAACAGTCAGTAGATGATAGAAGTAACATTGAAATCGTTGATGCTATAATTTGCTATCTCCAATAATGCCAAGAGGAGACAAAAGCAGCAGCAAGAAAACAACAAATGCTCTGGATTTAATTCATGGCAGATGTTAACTTTCTCTGCTGGAGTAACAAATAACAAGCATCTTTCCATCTTTATCAGACATCAGTCTGGATATCAGACTGTGATTCCCAGGAAGCCAAACCAATCAAAGGCGGCTCCAGGTATAACAGAAAGGCACTCCTGGACTCCTTGTCAGCTATATCTCAAATCGTATTTTGACTGCTGCTGAACAAGATGCTTGCAGTATTGTGTTAGAGGACATTGTTTTTTGAATGTTCAGCCTGACAGCTAGAGCTGACCATGACAGAATTGGATTTGAGCACAGAATTTTACAGAGGACACAGTAATAATTATACTGATCTCTTCACCCATGCACAATAGAAAAAGCTTATATTCAATAGTTAATGCAGTTGCAAGAGAAAGAATTGCCTTAAACATATCATTTTATACCCATCAGCCAATTAGTTGGACTTGGGCTATTACCTAGTTCAAAAACTTCCTACATGTATTAAGACATCCAGGCCTTACTCCAGAATCAGATCATCAATTGCTATTAAACACACTACTGGATTCTAAGGTTGATTCTGTTCAAAGGTCTATTGTGCACTCCCTGCATTCACTCATCAAACTCTCTAATGAATGCTAAGTCAGAGAGAAAAACAAGACCTAAATGCAATATATTGCTTTGGAAGTAAGTGCCGGCTGTTAACTCTTTATTAAATGTCTTGATTTTTTCCCAGCTGAGTCCTTGTCTTACTATCTCCTCTCAACTGTGCATGATAAGCACATGGCCAACCACACAACATCCTGCAATCTCATCTGAAGCAGAAATAGCAACCCATATGAGAAAAGCTTCTTATGAAATGCAGCTTAGTCAAGAGAAGCACTAGAGAAGCATTTCTGAATTCACAACATGAGTGTGACATGAAGCATGATTTCATCACAAGGGCTCATACCAGTGAATCTATCATGCCATGCTGACTGACCACAAGTACTTAGCCTAATGAGGAACAACAAGCAGTACAGAAAGAAGGGTAAAAAAAAATTATGCTTTACTTTAGCATGGTAAAAGACAACTGCTGGCAGAATATGGACTTTCAGAAAATTTTCTAAGGGGCAACTCCCCAGGTGTTTCGCTACTGTAAGGTACTGTATATATGGAAGACTGTTTAATAATCTTATGCTGGCATGATGTCCTTTGTCATAGTAGCAGCGGCTGGGAAAGAGGTAGGAACAGTACAGATAAATGACAACCTCAGCCCTGAGACTACTCAGCAGTATGAATCTGAGTAGCTGTTTAACAGTGAAACCTCTTTTGGCAACATAAAATTCTACATGAGGTAGATTTTTTAATGTTAGGGGTGCCAAAAGGTATATTCATTATTATTGTTCTTAGAAATAACCATTGATATGATGCATTTCCACTGCTGGGGAATGTGTGCAGCTATACTGTAGTCTAAGAACTCCCTAGTGTCAATTTAATAGTATGGATTGTTACAACCCAATGCCCATGGCTTGTACTGCTTAGTTTACTAATAGAGAGACAGAATTCCTTCATCTAAGTTTATACATCTCTTTCATATCACTTGCTCACCCCCTGGCTGGCCTACTTTTCTTTCAGAAGGATCCTGGAACTCCAGGTGCTGCCTGAGTTGCTTGAATTGTGTTACTGATGTGCTGAGACTGCATACATTTACTTCAGGAGCACTAAATCAGCTTACTGGGATCAGGTTTCTACTACTCCATTAGTTAAGCTTGTGTAAAATTAAATCTTTTACAAAAATATATTAACACTGATTTCTATCATATCCAAACTTACTGTTTCAAACTGGAAGTTTGAAAAAGTGTTTTGTCAACTTGACACGTGTTGATTAGCATTAACTTCAAGTACTTTAATATCTTGCATCAGCTAGGATCAGTATTAGAGGACAAAAATACGTCCTTTTGTTCAACCTTTCTAAATATTGGCATTTTAGTTTTCTTCTAGATCTCTTGAATTTCATAAAAATGTCCAGATTTATTTGAAGAGCCGTTCAATCTGCTCTTTTAAAACTCCTGTATGCAAATTACCTTGGCCAGATGATTTAAAAATATTTAGTTTTAGCAGAGGTTCTCATATATTTCTGAGTTATTCTTGGAATAGGATGTCTTTTATCATTATGATCTAAATAAATCAAGCCATTTTTTTTCTAACCATAGATTAGAAATATTGAGTATTTCTGTCATCTCACCAATAAAACTAGCAATTTGTCCACCTCTGTCTAGTAACAGGTAACACTAACTGGAGACAGATAATAGGTATAGGTAATATTATAATAGATCATAAAATAGCATGGAATATATAACACTAGATGGAGCGTCATTTCTTGCTATAATGTTTACCCTGGTGACTGTGCATTTTAAACACTTATACTCCTTACTTGTAACTCCAGAGCAGAGCCCTGTGACATCTTCCTGTTCCCCTTACCCACCCTGTCCTTGTCACTCTGACCACCCAAATCATTCTGCCTTCCATCTCTAGATTCAGTAATACTCAGGAGCAATGACATGAAGGGCCACTTTTCTGGACATAGCTAAAAGTGATTCTAACCTGTGCCCTATTACATACACCATGTGCAGTTTATGTGGGCTACAGAAACATGGGTTTTATGTGAAACCAATAATTTATTGTTAGTCTCATTATAATCTTAACATTAAAATAAAATAATTATTATCAATTCAGGTATATCCATTATAGAAAAAGCAAGCAAGAACACAAAAGAAAATTCCACTGAAAAAAATCTCAAAATTATACAGTTAAAATTGCCACACATGCATACATACACACTCCTACTATGTCTGCTGTTATACTAGACATTTACTGCACCCAGTCCCCCTCATGAAGAGGATGAAAATCATCAGAGAAGGATACTGATATTAATGTTGGGGTTTCTTTTCTTCTCACTTCAGAGTCTGACTGTTATTTTTTTACATCAAGATGCACTACACCTTACTCTGTTTTCATGGTCCATAATTCAAGACCTTTTCTAAATGTACTATATATACTGTATTTTATATATGCTGGGTATTTGAGGCTTGTTCTGTTATCCTTAAAAGTGGTTTTACTGAGCTCCTAAGGTTGAATTACTTTAATGACTAATAACTGACCACTAGTGATTTGTTTATAGCCTCTGGTATCTTCCTGTTCTTGTACCTTCAAGGCCTCTGCTATCATCCTTCACTTGTACGCCAATTCACTACATTATTATTCTAGGCTCATAGACAGTTCGCTGTACACAGAACTGTGTGGTATTGCTACCTGTTACTTGCAGAAGGGCATCAAAATTATTATACCACTACACAAGTGCATAATGCTAGCTAAAGCTAAACAAGTTACATAATAGTTACCTGGTTGTTAAACTACCGTTGTTTTAGCTAAACAAGCTAAAATAGAACTCTAGATAGGGCAGGACTCCAGACAAAATAAACGTGGTAAGTTATAGTCCAGAAACCTTCCAGAGTCAATAAAAAGTCTGTATTCCATTATCGGCAATGGCACCACTGTATTTAATGGGCTGCTCAACTATACAACTGTCTCTATTTAGTCACCTAAGTTACCCTAAGGTCTCTATTTTTTCTGCGTCTTTCAACGCTTTCTCAACTTCTGTCTTTAAGCCCCCAGGTAGAAATATTCCACAGACCACTTCTAGGTGATGTTTACTAAACAAAGCCTACAAAAAACCAACCCATTGAGCTCTTAAAGTTCATACTCCAGTATGCTGCTATGTAAGTAGAGGCTTCTCAACTCCATTATGAGGATGTCAACAGACCTCTGTCACCCACACAGTTGAAACTGTACTGCTGCTCAATGCTGGTGAGAGAGCATGTCATTGAAATGCAGAATCAATGACAAAATAACAGCGGTCACTGTAGGTGGAAATTAAAAAAATATGTATAAGGCAGTTTGATAAAGGCTGAGTCTGTTGTGTTTCTAGACAATTTAGAGCATACAGCTATGACCTATATTGTAAGCTGCTTGCTCCAGCCCTCCACAAAGGCCAAACTACATTTTAGTGCAGAAAGAACAGCTTTTCACCACACAGAACTGCACACAGAGTACACAAAATGAGAAGGAGTGGCAGGGAAGGTATCAGTGACAACCAGTGAGCAGTGCAAACAGTGAGCAGTGCAAGCAGAGAACACTTTGGAAGACCTGTCACAACACACATCCAGAGTCCCCTATCTCTCTCCACACTGCAGAGACAGGACAGTAGCAGGGCATAAGGAGAAAGGACACTACCAGAAAATTTTTTATCTGCCACCAAAAATAGCAAGAACACCTTCGACTACTCAACCACGAGTCAACTAGAGGGCTATTGACTCATTTATCTGCAAGCACCTTGACATCCCAGAATTCATAATTGCAGCCAGAGGTGGCTTGCTACCTCAGGGGAAGATGCCTGGCAATGCTGCTTATTGGCCTTATTTTCGACCTTGTAGAATTCTCTTGGAGAAGTTTATTTGCTTCCCAGATGTACACAGGGACAGGAGTAAGAGATTTCTGTATTGACACATGCACTTACAGGTCACACAATGCCCAGCACAAGCACCATGTTCCTCCCCTCTCACAATCCTACACACACACGTATGCACACACCCACCAGGGACTCTGCACTTGGACATGGAGCAACACAGACAGCTCACCCTGCTGCAAGCATATAAAAACTTATTCTGGGCCAACCATGCTTTCACAGACAAGATAGGAAGATAAACCTCTGCCAAAACTCAGCCACTCCGAAGAGTCACAGATGGTAACTCCACGGACAAGAGGCTTTCACTACCAATCCAAAATTGGGGGCAAAGGAATCACAGCCAGTTCCTGCACTCTCTCTGCTAGCTAGCCTTCCCAAGGGGGAGGGACAGCATGGGAACAAAAGGCAACTGCTGGACTGGCTGCACTTGTAATAGCTGCTTTTACAAAGCCTGTACAAGCACAGCACCATTCAGTCACTCTCCTTTCAAGCCTCACATTACTCTCAAGAGTCCCAGATGTTAGAGAGGGATGCATTGGCATAGCAGCCTTATAAAAATGAACTACACAACTAAAGCAACTAATGCCTTTTCTGGAGGCATTGTAAAGGGAGGGAAAATATAGGTGCTTCAAAGTGATTTTGTCATTTTCTGCAATAAGTTCAGAAAGACAACTCCAGATACCTAACCAAGAGGATGACATGGTATCATGTTCAGTATCTCAGCAACATTATTTACTTATTTTGTGCACATTGCAGCAGAAATTACAAAAAGGCAAGGACATTTTGATAAAGAGAATGCTGTGAGCAATGAGATCAGAACTGTAAGTAAAAGGCATTGACAGTGGCAGACATTGCAGTGAGCACGCAGGCTCAGTCATACATGGCATTCTTGGTGTTCTCTGCCTAAGGAATGCTTTTTAGATATTCCACCATGGGGCAGCACCTGACCTAGTTGCAAGCCATTACACAACCCAGTGGAAATGGGGGCTTGATATACTCCGTTCTTGTCAAATACCTGAACGGCATTCTCTCTCTGACAGGCAAATGAGACCTGTTGTGCTTCCCTGTAATTTTCAAGAGTCTGGTGGGAAAGAGTGGCCACATCATGTACTATGCAATGCATATGCTAGACAGAAGCATAAGAATGATACTTGCTGAAGCAGCAGCTCCACAGATATCTACAACCAAATTATGCAAAAAAGTATAAATTCTCTGTGAGAGAACTTTATGGTATAAGAACATTTGATCAAAAGAGTAAGTTAAAATATTAATAATAATAAAAGCAATAATAAATGAGACCAATGTGAAAGAAGGGAAAATACAGCATAGAGCAGTTAGCACTTGTAAAAACATATCAATTTCAATCCCCCAAAAGACATAGAATTAATCTCTTTCTTCTGCCCATGGTAAATGCTGTTTAGGACAGTCTGGTATGTTTCTAAATGTCTCCAGTGGCACTGAAAGGAAAACATACATTTCTAGTAAAAGCACTGGATGCCACTGATCAGAGACTTTCCCTTGTACACAGCAGAGCAGCCTCCATGTTAATAGGATTCTATGAGATTTCAGTCTAACAGCAGCTCCCTCTTTACACTACACAGTAATGACTGGCATCCTGCTGATTCACAATGCTACTAGGAGATAATGAAGCATTTGCTTGCTAGAAAGTTACAAAAGCATCAACAATTAATGCCAATGAGAGTTACTTCATGTCCGTGGTTTGTTAGAGGGGGAAGGGAAAGAAAAAAAAAAAAAACAAAAAAAACCCCACAAAACAATAGGTAATGGGAGACTACTGGGAAAAGTGGTATAACTTCTTGAAACCGGGGGAAACTTTATTCCAAGCCACATTGCTTTCCCATCACACGATCCTGCTCATCAGCATCTTAAACGGCTGCAAAAAAACCACATTGCCACAGCATATGACCCCCTCTTTCTTTAATTTGATCACTGACACTAATAGATTTTATCTTTTCTAGAACAAACAATTACAGTTCAGATATCAGGCTGTTCAGCCCTATAATGGGTTAAAATGTATGATTTTTTCAGGGTTTTACATCTCGTTTTAAGGTACAAATGTCACTTTTGTTACTTAAAAAAAAATATGTTTCCCCACATGCAGCACTGAACCTCCAAAGCCTGTTGAAAATAAACCTTCTCAACTTATAAGTAATATCCTCAGGTGTGTTTCAAGGCACAGAGCAAAAAATAGAAGCTGGGGATGAAGAAATTCCACTTCGAAGATCTCATCCTATATATTGGCTTAGATGCATAGGTAAAGGGCAGTACAGAAACTGGGACAGGGATTGAAATATCAGATCACTTTTTTCTTTTTCTTTTTTTTTTTTTTTTTTTTTTTTTTTTTTTTTTTTTTTTTTTTTTTTTTTTTTTTTTTCTGTATATCTCCTTCATTTACGAACATCTGTCCAACCATCTGAGTGCCTGTGCTCTACATTCACATTAACTCCCATGCTACCTCTTGTGTAATACCTCCTTGCACCCAGCAAGGAGCTTCCATTCTTACCAGTTTTTTAGTCTGCTGTTGAAAGGAGATCATACCAGTTTTACAGCTTCTCTTTACACCCTCAATTTACCCAGTCTTCTCCGATACACCTGAAGGTGCCTCAAACATGAGAGAAGCTGACAATACTATTATCAAACTGATTTTTGGCATGGATTGCCTCCTTGTCTCAACTGAGAAAGGGTTTAGGAAGCATAAATCCAGCTCCTAACCTGTCAGGTATCACAGCAGATCCCCATAGCCAACAGGTGAGTTCTGAACACTGTTAACTCAGGACTAATCTACATAAGGTACCACTCTGCAACATTAATATCCTCTCTTCCTGTCCTTTTTAAGGGACCTCCTCCCCTCTCTCAAGAGAGTTATTCTTGGAAAGAGGTTAACATACCATGTGAGTGGAGTTGCTTACCTCTTGCCTCTGAAAACAGACATTCTGAAAGAGCAATTTCCTAAAAAAAAAAAGAGGAGGGGAAAAAACCCTTAAGTCATATCTTGAAACTAGACAAATCAAATTATTCCCGAAATTTAACTTCAAGATCATGGTTTTGCAAGTGGCATTACAACAATCCACCAGGAAAAATGTCTCATATTACCTCAAGGTGCCCATTTCTGCATTCCAAGATCACAGCTTGGTCCAGTAGAGTTTCTGCAATTTATCCTAACTCAGTTGGGAATTCCTCAGGCCAGTCTACACTCTCTTCCAAACAAACCCACTGCAGTCTTAGCACAGAATCACAGAATTGTCTAGGTTGGAAAAGACCTCGAAGATCATCCAGTCCAACCATTAACCTAACACTGACAGTTCCCAACTACACCAGATCCCTCAGCACTGTCGACCCAACTCTTAAACACCTCCAGGGATGGGGACTCCGCCACCTCCCTGGGCAGCACATTCCAACACCTAACAACCCGTTCCGTAAAGAAATGCTTCCTAATATCCAGTCTAAACCTTACCTGGCACAACTTGAGGCCATTCCCTCTTGTCCTATCTCTTATTACTTTGTTAAAGAGACTCATCCCCAGCTCTCTGCAACCTCCTTTCAGATAGCTGTAGAGGGCGATGAGGTCTCCCCTCAGCCTCCTCTTCTCCAGACTAAACAGCTCTTGAGAAAATTTAAGATTTTCAGCTACATGGACAAGCTCTTTACATAACACACAAGGCATTTCCTCACGTACTGTGCATGCAGGCATGGCCCTGGACAAAATTCCCCTCCAACATCATCTTCTCATTAAAACTTGTTTCACAACCCAGAATTTCCCTTAGGGCTGTGTTTGAGTCTGTTTGTACCATAAGATTAGCCTTGCCTGTATTCTCTTGTAAACCACATAGTTCAATGATCAAAGCACTCAATGAAAAGTTTGTGCCACTAACAGGAGTTCTTGATTTGTCATATCATTCTCTATTTTCCTACTCTTCTCCCTCGAATTAAAGCAATTCCCATGGACTCTGAAACTGGAAGAAACAGGAATACAGGTAATCTACACACAAAGGATGAGGGATATATTCTTAAACGTACTGCTAAAGCCAAGTCTTCTCCAGTGCTCTGAGTTATGTAGGTTCACAATATGAAAGCGTGTAAAAAAATCCAGGATGTTTTTTCATCTGTGTCCTATAATAACCTTCTCATATGTGGTCTCAGGGGGTACCCCATAATTCACATCTGATCCAGATTTCAAAACTGGGGACTCTCTCCTGTACAGGACATAACAAGTCCTCATGTAAATATGAATATAAGCCTCAGGAAGCATCAAGAATATTCATCCTTCTAAGTGATAAGAAGTCTCTTGGATCCAGCCTGATAGAGCAATTTCTTGTAACTACTCTTATACACTTGCCAAGTGACAGATTTCTCAATAGGTGGTCCAAACCCTCAGGGCAACTTAGAAAGTTACAAATGTCTGACTGCTTTTGTACTTATACACAGAAAAAAGATCTTGCACTTGAAAAGCTTTTTCTTACCAGTTAGCACTTTCAGGCTACTGGCCAAGATTACTAAATCCATTAACATTGCTATCTGCAATGTGAATTCATCCCTTGAATGATTATCTTCCCTCAACTCCATGCCAGGGTCACACTGAACACACATAACTGCATTAGAGTAAACGGAGATTTTTTTTTTAAAAAAATTGTGTTTCCTTATTACTACAGACCTAGTACTTGTCATCAATTCATCTGACAAGTGTCACCAGAAACCGGGGAAGGAGCAACACCTGAACGCAGGAGCAGACACAACTGTCATGCCTGGGAGGCTGATCTCTCTTTCTATTGCTCATGATGCCTCCTCTCTATGACAGAAAATTGAACCCTGCAGACAAGACAAAAACATACCTTTGGAAGCAGCTATTACGACTTGATTATGCTAGGTCTCCGGGGTTATTAATACTTGCTGCCTGTGCTTGCCATTAACTCCCATCAAGTTTTAATAATACTTTCTGAAACAGAACTGGAAACATTTCTCACATCCAAATTAACACCTGATTATTTTCAATCTAGTGAAGCTGGAATGAATACAGAAAGCTTTTTTTTTCCCACTTTCAATCTTAGAACAAATAAAGGTGGTTTTATAATTAATCACTGTGAGAAAGCTATTTTTCAAGTTCTTGATACTTCCTAAAATTGTGCATGGCTTTATTTTGCAAGTATTCTGCAGGGATAATGGCAAATTGCTTACCTTAAATGCCTTTCAACTTAATCCTAAACATCAGTTTAACCAGAGTTTGACAGTGAATTAACTGTTTTAACTTGGAGTTAGGGAAGGTACTATGCAGTAGAGTCAGGAACAGTACATTAGCTACTCCAAAGTAGCCTGGTGCAGGTCTCCCATAATAAGTATTAAAAGCGGTTTTGTGCCAAACATGTGCCACAGATCATCAGTAAAGGTTCTCTGAAGATTCAAACTGGTTTTATAAAATCTCTCTGCATTACAGGTCTATAAAAGCAGGTGAGATGAAGTGCATTTTGGAGATCCCTATTTTTTGCTCTTGAATACATGACGAGACTAAGGTTACTCACTAAGCTCAGACAACAAACTTCTAGACTTCCAGAGTTCAAATAAATGAATGCAGCCCACAACAACGTAGCTATTATACTGTATATTTGTTGTCTAGATTATCAACCTGAAATATCCATGTGAAGATAAAACCCCAGGAGGCTGAGGAAAACAGTTGTTTTGTTCCCATTAAGAGCACAAGAAATAAGATTAGTCATTCCAGTTGCCTGGGCTGTACTAGATTCTCTGAAATTCTTTTCTGATTTAAAAATAATAATAATCTAAAAATATTGTATGTTATTTTACTGATTCTTTGAAAAGTTATTAATTTAATAATCAGAACACATCTGCACCTCAAAACCCATCAGGACAGCAATCAAAAGCAAGTTTTATAAACAATTCAGTTATTTAACAGTCCTTTATGTCATTAGTTTCAGGCACCTTTTCCAATTATGTACTGCATGACCTTACACTAAATGAAATGGCCTATAACATTTAATGCATGTTGGTGGGTTGATGGAAGACTAGAAAAAGAGAAGTATTGATTTTTAAAATGTTTGCTCTACACAGCATATATTTTTCCTAAGTATAGTCAGTAAACATGACTACTTATGACAAGTGTAACAGGTTCCTCGGATCACTGAAAGCACATTTAAAACTCACATTTCTGCACTGAAACTATGACAGAAAAAGGTCTGGGTTTTTTTCCACATAAATTACCCAGTATGTGGAGAAATAGATGCATATCAAATTGGAGCAACACAGTCACTAACATAGAACTAGAAGGGTTGCAAATTTATAACTGGAAGATGCAAGAGCTGCAATTAATTTCACAGAGAAAGTTATTTCAGCATAGTTTTATGATTTGCTGTCTTTTTCTTTTCCATCAAAATCTCCCTTATTCTTTTGATTTATCTGGATATTTTCTATGGTGCCTTCTCTTCCCTCCAGCCTTTGAAAGACTGGTTGTCAATGTACTGCATCCTCTGTCTGATCTGCTATTTCGAAAGCTTGTTCTCCAGCTGCTGCCAGATACTATGTATCTGACATAACAGATACCATAAGGAGGATGAAGTTAAGAGATTTGGTAAGGAAAGGGTTGAGGAATATGACAGATCAAAATACCGCTGGGACAGGAAGATTTGCTGAAGTCTGTGGCCACAGGCTTGCTGCCCTTCAAATGGTGCTATCTGGGTAGAGCCATGACAGAAAAGTACTGACCCACCAGGAAGGTCTGAGTTTTCTTTACCGCTGGCGAAACAGAAGAACAGGTCTTTGATAGATATGTATTAAAATGCAGGTATTTTTAACTGTGTTACATACCTCCATCTTGAGCTGCAACCTCAGTCCATACAACATTACTTGAGGTTGAGGGTCTCCTTATATACTTTCTATTTTCTTTCCAAATGCATCTGTTGCCAGTCAAAAGTCAGGGGTTTTAAAGGAAGGAATTCTTTACTTGGCCCATTGTTATAACAGTGCCTCAGAAACCTCATGCCTTCAGGTGGTCTGAAAACACATATCACTGTATTATTCCAGATGGAAAATTGAAGAGAATGATCTAAGCTTCAATTTCAGTTCCTGGAAGTCAGCTGCACATGCTGGGATTCAGCAAGGACTAGACTGGGTATCAGCAGGATGAAAGGAGTGAGGTACTTGGAGGGTAGAGAGAAAGTAAGAAAGAAATTTACAAGTATGGAAAAGCAACCCAAAAAATCTCCTATTACTAATGAACAATTTAGCTGGTTGTACTTCTAACTTCTGTTATAGACTGTTTTTCATGTATTGTTAGCTTAAGTACTGTCAGGGAATTGAGAGCTTGTACTCATTCTCTTTTAATGCACAGAAAGTTTAGCTCCTGACACCCTGCTCTTGAGCAGTACCATTGGCCTAGACAGACTGCCAACACCCTGCCCCTGGCTGACATTGGCAACCCAGGCAGGATGCTGCCCACATTATTCAGGTAAGGTACGATTCCCTCACATCACAGTACCACTGGTGGAGCCAAGGGGTGTCACAATTCCTACCCACACTAAAAAGGCATTTGCACGATTCACTGTTGAGGCCAGAAGACCCTGACACCAAGTGTCCCTGAAAGTCATGGCACTATTTATGATCCTGTGTTTGCTATTGGGGATTTGGTGAGATAATTATATGTACATCTTCCAGAAAAAAACCCAACTCATTTATAAACATTTTAATTCATCAGCAATATTGACATCATAGCAATGACATCTCAATACTAACATTATCAACTCTGGTCACTGAAAGCAGAATGTTTTTAATTTTTTTTTAATTTTCTATTTAATACATATATCCTGCAGTTCTTTGAAGAAAGGGTCTTTTAAAACTCTGTGTTTATGGTCAAAAAAAATCTGCCTTTTTTTGCCAAACACTGTTGAACAAAAAGAAGAGCTTTTCTTCATAAGGACACCCTATCTCAGCTGTCATCTTCACCAGAAGCAGTGGTTTCATCCTACTCAGTTTTTGGAATTATGCACAGGAGCTGATGCACTGTGTAAGGGACTTTGTAAAACAAAATTCTCAGTGTCTGTACTTTCAAGTTATCAATAACCTACTCTGCAGTTCGGCAGCTGTACTATATATTGCTTAGTTGCAGGTTCTTACTCCTGTAAAGAATGGATATAGTATCACATTTCTACTTTGAAATACCATGAGCCACATTAACAGAGCAGCACAGGAATAGTGCATATCCAGCTTTTTCTGCTGGGGCAGATTATGCACAAGATGCCCATGAAAGAAACAGGAAAACATTTATGTATGATTTTATAAACTGCAGCAACAAGGAAATGCTGTGTTTCCTTTCTGTAGGGATTAAAAGGCGCTCAAGGAAACAAACAACAATCTGTGATGCTTCAGGAACAACTTGTCATATCACCTCTTATCTATTTATCAATGTAGTCCTGCTCCACATAACGTCATTATACAGTAGTACCCTTATGGACAAATCATGTGGCCAAACTACATTTTGGCATTCTTCAGAATTATACACGTGCTTTTGACAGCTAGTTCATCCTTTTGCAATAGCATGCTCAGCCTTCCTTTATCTTCTGGTCAGTTGAAGTGGGCAGCACAAAAATAGCCAGGCACCTTTTTCAAACTGCAACTTAAGACAAAAACTTTGAACCTAGATTTCAAAGACTTTCTCTGCCTACATAGTCAGGTATAGCGTTCTATGAGCCATTTTTGTAGCCACCAGCTGCAGGTTTGGAAATGCTAGGCATCCCTCTGATCATTCTTCACCTCGTCTCCCTTCTCTACCCTTCCCAGAAACAAGAAAGAGTTCCTGTAGCAGGTAATGCTAAAAACAGGAAGACATCCTTTCTGCCTGCCAGGACAATGTATAAGAACACAGTAACAGTGGAAAATCTTTTACAGAAAAGGGATTTGTTTTTTCCCACAAAGATATCTCCAACAACATTACAGAAAGAAGACAATGCTTTCCTAAAACACTAGCCATTAAGCTCTTGGGGACTAAAAGAAACTGAAAGGGGCACAATTCTGCTGTTGAAACAAGGTGTTAAGTACCATCTGAAGCACTTGAAGGGTGCCTACATCATCTGTTTAGTGAGCAACATAGACCCTGTTTAGGTGTGACTTCTGTGTATGTCCACAGCTGGAGTTCTGTGTGTTGCAATAAGAGGCAATGTTGGTACACATAGGAGAAACAGGAAGCTGCACAATGGAGGCCATGCACAATGCCCCTTCTGCAGTGAAGACACAAGATACTGAAGTTCAGGTGGTAAGGCACCAATCCTGCATTGTCCTAGCAATGACTGCATAGAAATACAATATAGGAAACACCTATAGATTGTGCCCCTCTCTCTCATGTCAAGGAAGCATGAAAAGGTGAGGAAGATTACTGAAATTCAGACACTGTTTCCTAAGCTTTGGATGGAGACAGCTTAGCAGGCTTGCTGTTATATAGCTGAACTTCCAAGACATTGATTTGTAGGCTTTTATATCAGTTACACTGCTCAATTCTAAATTGTTATTGAACAGGTATTTTCACCTGACCACCAGCAATGGTAAGTCAGAGGCCAAGCAGGCAAGAGGTTCCAGTGGAACTCCCTGGAGACCTTGCAGACAATTGTTTTAAACCTTTTTCAGCTGTCACACTACCCAGCAGAATCACAGAGATAACCTGGGCAATTGACTGCTTCTAGTTACCCACAAAGTGGCTTGCTATTGACTAGAAGCACATGAAATGTTGGCCAGGAAAAGGAGGCTTGACTACATCTGCCCAGAACATGATGAGCAGATAACCTGGTTGGACCTGGATAACAAATGTGCCTATTTTTCTGAAATACACCTGGGCAGAGCCTGGAAGGTGACATAAACTGCAATATGTAGCAACAGCTAGTTGGCCTCAGTGATGGAGGGAGTTCAAGAGCTGGGCTGGGACTACAAAATTAGCAAAGCCATTAGAAAGCAATAAATAATTAAGGCAATAGCTGCTTGAAGGGGCATCACCATACACAGATGTCTAAGATCTACAGAAGTGCAAAAGAAAGTGCAATGAAAGGAACCACCATGTGTAAGAGTTAAGCTGTCTGCCATGGATGCAGCACATAACCAGTAAGAGCAATCACCTTGCTTCCCCACTGATACATAACCAGACTAAAATGGACTGGTGGGCTGAAGCTCTGATTTCTGTGTACATGTGTATGTTGGGGGAGCAGAGCAGGTGTGGTGTGCTCATAGAGCAGGAATTGCTACCCATTTGTTATATCTATCCTACCAAGTAAATAAACATATTTCACTGAATGGTATACTTCTCTTCTAGCAGCCACCCCACCCTGACTGCAGTGACACTGGTGCTCAACATCGAGCTTAAAAGCAATGTCTTTAATTAATTCCAAAGCTTTTTTTACCAATATGTCCAAATGAGATAATAAAGGTATTTGGAGTAGGTCTACTAAAAAAGAATCTCATATTTAATCTTTAGTAGGCTGTAGTTTACCTCAGCCATTCACGTGCTAATGCTATGAGTTTATCTTGTTTAGAACATGAGCACCGTGCTGGGAGGTTCCTGTTCTCAAGGAGGCAATTGCCCTCCATTGCCCTCCCTGCTAGGGAAGTAAGGAGCTAACAGAAGGAGAGGGTTTTGCATAGTAAATTGATGTTGCAGGGAGGCATTTCCAGCATTTACAATTTATCTTTAGCAAACAAAGGGATGAGAATATTCAGGTCAGGGGAGCTTTCTCTTCTAAGAAGACATGTACACATCACTGATATGAAGAGCCAGGTACAGGTGAGAATACTCAGACTGCTGTCACACACATCTTTCCTGAAACAAAGGGGTTGAGAAAATCTCCTTTAGCAGATATTCGGTCATTCAAGCAGCTGTGATTAGTTCCAGTAAGAATTATGTTTTGCTCTTGCTTCATTACAGCAACTTCTTTTTTTCCCTGCTGCTAAAATCTGGACTGCTGGAAGAAAAAAGAGAGAAAGGCAGAGGCAGACATGGACACTCTATCTCAGTAGCTGCATGTAAGCTCTCCTCCTGTGAACAGCTTCTAACTTCATAAATGCAGAGTACTGGTAGGCCTTCACCCCACCCCTCACTGTCCAAGCTTGCTGAGCCTCCCCAAAAACAGCCGGTCACCAGTCAAAGAAATCCTTTCACCTCCCCTGCTCTTTTCCCTTACAAATTTTACTATACTGCTCATTTGAATTGGAAGCACATAGCTCTCCTTCATTGCGGTTTGTTATGTTTGTCAGGACAAGTTCCAGTCACATTCTCAGCAATGTTGGGGGCGGGGGGGTGTTGGCCAATATGGGCTTTCACAAAAGCTCCCCTTAACTGTATTTCATTTTCCAATTATGCAGTTCTTTTTTGGCTGGTAATTGTCTGCAGTGCTGCATGGTTTTTCCTCTCTCTCTGGACGGATGTGTTCCAGCACTGTACTTTGTGTCAAGCACTGTGTTATGTTTGACCAGTTTCTCTTCCCTCTCCATTTCTTCTGTTGATGGATGTGTACCAGGCTGTGGTACTCTTTGTCAATCTATTCCACATTATTCATTGCTCTTCCTTCTCTTTTTACCCTTGAAATGAGAACTCTTTGTGGATTAATGTCACTTCTGCTTTAAAAGAACGGTCTTGCCCTGCTATCAACCACATGCTTAGACACAGAGGCCTCTGCAGGTGTGTCTTCCTCCTTGCTGCCCATTCACCACTCCTCTGGAGATCCTGTTCAAATGATGCCTGCATTCCCTCTTGCATCCATGCCATGTACCCTCACTTTTGGAAATGTTCCCCATACTTACCCACAGCTGCTGATGGAGATATGGGTTCTCTAGTAGGTCTTCTCGTCCTTACAGCCTGCCAAGCCACACACTGATGAAGAAACATGCCATGAGTTCACATGCCCACACTCGAGTTGTGCCCTCTGTACTGTTGCTCCAGTAGCTGGATGCTCATGGCATCTGACCAAGATGCTGCTCTTGTCACACTCACTCCAAGGTCCCTCCCCACAGTCACAAATTTGCAAGCTTTTTATTACTTCTCAAGATTACTTGTTTTCTCCAAAAGATCTTAGCAATTTCCTGGTTATTATTTATTTGGGGTGAAAGTCATCTAAATCAAACTCGTTCATTGTTATTTTCTTCCTAGTGCTCTCAGGCTCTGGGCAAACACCATTCAGAAGAGTTTGGGGTATTCTGTTCTCTCATTCTTATTCTTGTTGTACCAGCTGGTGTTACCCAGGTCATATTACCAAGAAGGTGCCATGCAGATTCCAACACACATTATTACATGTAAAAGACCATAGCTAGCAATCCTTTCTTCCCACTGTCCTATGGAGGCATATATTATTCCTGGCAAAGGTTATGCATTTTCAGCTGTCATAGATGTAGTTTTCTTCTGAGATTACATCCATAAATGATCCTGCAGAAGAGTCTACAGAAATTACAAAAGAGGTATTTAAAATAGGGAATTTCTCATTTTATATATTTTTACCACAGTATCAGTCCTAACATGGATTCTGACTCTTCAAAGGCCAGAAGAGAACACAGAAAGCAACTGAATTGCAAAATAAACATCACAGTAATGTCTTCAAAATCCAGCATGGATTCACAAGACAAGTTTTTTTTTTTCCTAAAATGACACTTCACTAACAATAATTTAATATATTTTTATTAATTATAGAGTTATCACCACTATCACTAATAAGTCTGCAAACAGCACTTCAGATTCTGAGATCTTCCCATGCATTACATGTGCTGCAAGCAGTTGCTGTTGTCTGGGAGTAGAGCTGTTGCAGAAACTGTAGTCCAGCCACAGAAAAATCTTTCTTTTGCACCTTCACATTGCTAATGAAGGACAAAGCAGTCTCCAATTATTCACAAAGTGTTTGAAACATTGGCACCTACAAATCCCACAGCCATCACTGCTTGCAGAAAGTCTATGAAAGAAATGCTCCATCACATTGTGGCATAAGAAAAGTGCATGGCTGAATGTGATCCTTTACTGTCTGGGTAAGGTTGTATTACCCAGTGAGAAAGGGGATTCGTCCCATCAACCACATGCAGATAAGCACTATGACTCCATCTATTACTTTTGTCCCTATATGGGAAAAAAAAAAAAAAAAAAAAAAACACAAAACAAAACAAAACAAAACACTACAATAAAATACTGCAGTATTCTTCAGATCTAGGCTATAGGGAAGCCTATAAACACTAATATTTTTCAAACAGGCATGACCCAGCATGTCATGACAGTATATATACCTTCTTTATCCCCTACATTATCTGAAGAAAGTGGTTAGAGATGTCATGATGCTTGTATTGGCTTTATGTGGCAAGGGGGCTGCAAGAGGGGTCTCTGTGAGGAGAGGATGGGGGCTGTCCTGTGCTGCACACAGCTGGTTCCAGATGGCTCCAATGGAACCACCATGAGGCAGAGCTGAGCCTAGCAGACACGTTGGTGGTACCTTAAGAAAGGGCAAAACTCACTGTGCAGTGGAGTCTAAAGAAAAAAGAGAAATGGCACTGCAGCTACCAAGAAGAGAGAAGAAGGTGGGAGGGGGGGCATGGGAAGAGGTGTACCACATGCTGGAGCAGTGATTCCCCTGAAGCCTGTGGAGAAGACCATGGGGAAGCAGGTTACCACCCTGCAGCATATGGGAGGACCATGTTGGAGCAGATATCCACCACTGCAGCCCGTGGCAGACACCATGCCAGCACAGATGGATGGATGTGCTCTGAATGAAGTGCAGCCTGTGGAGAGGCCATGCAGGAGTGGTCTTATCCTGAAGGATTGCAGCCCATGGAAAGGCCCACACTGGAGCAAGGGAGAAGTGGAGAAAAGAGGGGCAGAGATAAGGTGTTACTAACTGACCACAACCCCTACTTCCCATCTCCCTGTACCACTTGGTGTGTGGGAGGAAGGACATAAAGGAGTCAGGAATGAAGTTGAATCTGGGAGGAAGAGGGGAGGGGAGGTGTTTTAGTTTTTGATTTTGTTTCTCACCATCCAACTCTATTTTTAACTGACAATAAATTAAATTAATTTTCCTGAAGTTGAGTCTGTTTTTCCCTGGATGGTAATTGATAAGTGATCATCTTCCTGTCTGTATCTTGACCCATGAGGTTTTCTATCTTACCTTCTCCCTCCATCTGGTTGAGAAGGGGGAATGAGAGTGGCTGAGTGGGCATCTGGCAGCCAGCCATAGTCAACCCACAACAATGCTTGACCATGGAAAAGTAAATGATGATGCACAAGGAAAGTTTGCAAAAGTGCAGAGATTTTCACACTGACAAAGAGAAAATCTTGTAACATAACAGTATGTGAGTCATCCTGGTGGAGGCCATAATCCTCACTACAGAGCTTCTTTTTGCTTCCAGCCTTTCTTCATTTTGCTACTCAGGAGCTCTGGAGGACTGCATATATGTGAAAATCACCTGTGCGATAGCTAGTTCTAATCCATTGATGCTTCAGGCTACTTTTTGTTTCCAGGCTCTTTGTCCTAGTCCTTTAAGAATGCTTTCTCTTTGCTTTCTTCTCTTCATCTGCTCCATGCCAAACTCTGGCATTTGCCACCTCCTCCTCCACCTTGCCCCAATTGTGTTAGTGCCTCTTTTTTTTCTGAACTCCTTTAGCAGCAGTTGCTAAACAATTCTTGTCTAGTGCCAGCACTAGCCATTAAAACTTTAATGGCTAACATTAATTCTTGTCCCCTTTGCAAGACTGAACAGCTCACTACACTGCATTTCATTCGGTAAACTGTTACCTTAAACTGCAACAGCACCTCAGTACCTCATTAAAATTATCATAGAAAAAAATCCAATCATTTGCTAAAGCTTTACGACTTCATCTCACCCACAATGATGAAACCACTGAATCTGGGCTGATAATGAATAACAGTAAACAATTGCATAGCTGCTAGCACATTACATTGTGCTAATCTCCTCTTCTGTACTTTTCTTCATAGCTTTCTGGTTTTAATTTTACAGCACTGAGCTTGCTTTACAGGCAAACTAGCAGAAATAGCTTGGTGAATGCTTTCTCCCTACCAAGAAAATTCAGAACTACCCTCTCATTTCGAGGAAAGAAGAGAAAGTGTGGGGTTATTCAGGCTGAAATATTAGTAATTACAATCTGTCATTGTCTCACTGCACATTTGGATTGTACTATTAGCCTCTGAGTAACACTGGGTAACACTATAAAATACACAGTAATTTGTAACTTTTCTTGAACCAACAATGATGCCGACTTCATCTTGATGGCAGAAAATTATCTGAACAGCTCCTATACATTTACATTTTGAGTTATTTCTTCTGGTTTAATATTGTATTTTTTTAATAGAAATTATTTTCAGTTCTCATAATAGCTTTTTAAAATGTTATACTTAAGTGTAATCTTAAACAGTTTTTGTTACTGGCTTTATGAGTAGCAACATCTGACTTCAGTAAAGGTGTTGCTTAAGCCTTGCCAGAGAGTCACTTCTCAGTTAATGTGTTCTCTATTATAAGAGCCTGCTCCACTCTATATTCATATTGTTAAGTTATGAATAAAGTTTGCTCAAAATTCTGAAACATTTAAGGGTTTGTAAAGGTTTCCATCACTCAAGAAATGTAAGTCAAAAGTGGTCAAAACATCTTCCCAACTTCTGTGGCAATTTTCTGATCATCAGAATTCTCCTTAAATGTTTAAGTTGTCAAGACACTTGGACAGATTCAACTGAGAGGTCTCGTAAGAAGGCTCAGATATCAGAAAATGTCCCTCTCAGAGCTATTAGTAATACCACATTCTTTGCTCATAAAGTCGTAGAAAGGTTTGAGTCAGAAGGGGCCTCTGAATATCATCTAGTCCAACCCCCCTGACATGGGCAGGGACATCTTTCATTAAATCAAGTTGTTGGACGGGGCTTTGAACACTGCCAGAGATGGGGCTACTTGTTCCAGTGTCCCACCACCATCATTGTAGAAACTGTTTTCCTTGTATCCAATCTAAGTCTATCCTCTTTAAGTTTCAAACCATTACCCCTTGCCCTGTCACTACAGGACCTCATAAAAAGTCTCTCTCTGTTTTTCTTATAAGCCCCCTTGAACAAGCTCAACTCTCTCAGCCTTCATAGAAGAGGCATCCCTCTGATCATTTTCATGAAGAAACTATTATGCTGTTATTTGAATAGGCCCAAATAAAAACATATCGACAAGTTTTCCTGTTTGAAATAACATATATCAGAAAAAGGTAGTTTTGATACTGAGAAGTTTTTTGTGTATCAAGTAGATTGCCTTCAGGGTTTTTTTTTTTTAAATAATTTATATTAGTTAGAGCATGCAGTTAAAGACTCAAAAGCAAAACCACAGCAATGCATTCTCACATATAAGCCCCACTATTTCAGAAGCAAAAACAAACAAAAAAGTATGAATCTTGAATTCCAGAATTTGTGTCAAAAATTATAGTTTTCTTATCTGAAGATGTTACTGTATCTCTTTATATGTAACACTGGTCCTTGGATAAGAAAATGCAGGAATATCCTAAACTTTCTTAACTAGTTTGAACTTAACTAATCTTTCTTTAGTAGTTAAGTAATAAGATAAGCAACCCAAAATATAATTCTTTTTCTATATTTTCCAGGTATCATGTATCTAAAAATCATTTATCTCAGTTTGAATAGAGGAGTTTTAAGTTTGACATGACCTTGAAAGATTAAAATACTTTTACTGATTTCTACTTTGACATCTATATTTACCTGTCTTTTTTACATAGGTAGGATGAGTAATTGTTGTGCACACAGCAATTTGTGTCAGTTTATGTAAAGCACTGCTTGTGCCTTTGTTCGTGCTGCTAAACCCATGAAACATGGTATTTCAAACAAACTGCCAAGTCCAGAATGATAGAAATGAGAAATCTTGCTGCAGGAGTACCCAGCAGTATCTCAGAGTCAGCTTCAACATCTTGGTTTCCCAGAAACCCTCCTTATGCAGAAAATATATCTCATATTCATCAGACTGCTGAATACAGTTCTGTATGTAGAAGACCATAAAAGTCTGAGATATTGTTCATAATGTCTAAAATATATTTGATATTGATAAAGTTTGCCACCAGTGCATAATAAGAGCATTTTAATATGGCAAATTTATCAGTCAATGAAAAGAATCTATGAGTTTGAGAATCTTGCAAGTCATTCTACTTCCTACATCTTCCACTGTTTAAGCAGCAAATTTCTCTGCAGAGCTCTCTGGGGAATTCCCACCTTTGTCTTTCTAAACTGTTAATCCCAATCGCATATAATTTGTACCAATTCTTGGTGTTTTTATCCAACTGTAAGAGTCACTTTTGTCATGAATTCTATGCACCATGAACCATAATTACTTCAAACCATGCAATCAATAACAAGCACAAATAATTAGAACTCTGGCAGAGCTTCTGCTCATGATAAACTCACAGAATAAATGTTTTTATTCATGAATCACAGAAACTCTACTCCAAAACTCTCCTTCTTTGTCTGTTACTGATCTGAGATCTAAATGCTGATGTAGGTTGCTCAGGTTGATCCTCAAGTTGAACCTGGAGATGCCAGCCCATGAAGGGATCTTGAACTGATGGAAATTTCCACAAAATGGAAAGATTCCAATATTCTTAAATGCTAGTGACACAACTTTGTGTGCTGCAAACTATCATCATGTTCACCTCACAGGCCAAGATGCCACCTCACTGTTTCTAAAATGATGCCAAAAATCCTCAGCAATCAGCCTAGACTCTGAAGGACTGGATTTGTCTTGACCTGGGTCTAGGGCTCTAGATAACATTGAAGTTGAGTTGGAGAACAAACTCAAACTCTACTAGTGCTTTTATGAATTGATACACATTAGGCTGTCACCCTGCTAACACCTCCTCTGTCTGAACAACTGCTGAAATGAGCCTATGGGCATAACTACCATGACATATTTCAACAGGATTATCAAAAACTGCATTTTCTCAAAGCTGAGCATACACAGCTGTTTAAAGGCTCTTTGGTGAGGCCAAAGTAGCTGGCTTATGGCTGTCACCATGCCAGCTCCTCCCCCTCCTCTGGTGTTTGAACATGGAAGGGCCTCAAGCTGCATGGTCTCCCAGCCAATTTCTTTGTTCCCACCCCTTCTCAGGCACTCTAGCTCCTAAATGGTTTATTTGGGAACTGCCCCTTGGAATGAAATTTGTGTAGCTCCAAATTTATCACAACAAAACCAAAAATTAAACTCTCTTGCTGCACAGGAAGAATGTCCTCTAATACAAAAAAACCCAAGAAAGTGGGCAATTAAGAAATGTAGGGAAAGCAAATAGAACAATTCATGACTAGCAAAGGTAGATTTATGGGGATTGATCTGGCTGTAAAGCCTGTTTTCTTTAAAAACAATCTTATTCATCAAAAATAACACTATTCATCATCAAGTTGAATGAAATGTAAGTATGCAGAAAGAATCTGCATAGTCCTCACTCAAAAAAAATCAGAATTATTTTAAGGAGAAAAATTCTTGTAATATTTATTAAGAAAAAATTTTTATATGCGCCTTATACTGCAAGGTTTGTGTCAGAATAAAACTGACTTACCTTGTCCTTTATAAAAGGAGTATTTTAATACTTGAAACTGAGCCTTCAAAATAATACTAAAATTTATGATAGAAGGGACCCATGGAGACCACATAATCAAACATCCTGCTCCCGGCAGGGCTAACTTCAAGGTTAGGCCAGGTTGCTCAGAGCCTTGTCCACTCAAGTTTCAAAAATATCCAGAAATGAAGATGCCACAGTCCTCCACTGACAACATTCAAAAAAAAAAAAAAAAAAAAAAAAAGTCTTTACTGTAAGGGAACAGTGACATTTTTTAACTTCTTAGTTATGGTCATCATTACTCTATACCAGTAATTCTCCAGTATTTACAAATACGTCTGAAGATGGGTACTACCAATTTTTTTACTTCCAAATACACAGAAAAATATGGAAAAAATAATATCCCCAGCAGCCTGACTGGCTAGGAGCGATGGTTGGATATGCTACTTAATGATCCGCCTGGAAAAGGTGGATTAAGCATTTACTTACATAGTGCTCTACACAGGTCTATTCCTCCTTAGGTTTTTCAGCAAACTTTGTCTTCTTAAAAAGTGCAGTGAGGGAGAAAGGTAAAATCAGAGACCTGAGTATCTCCTGTACACAATTCCCATAAAACAATTGCCTTCAAGGCTTTCAGTACTCCTTCACCCTTCAGCACCTATAGTAAAACCTCTTATTAGTATAGCCTAAGTTAATAATTCTTATTTCCAGCAAATGTTTGCAAGAAAACAGCATTTTCTGTAATTAACACTTTTCTCAAACTTTTTTGTTAGCAGAGAACACCAAGTACACAGTCTTTCATGCACATACACATTTTTAAAAAAAATCAATATAGTAAGTCAATAGTTCTTATTTTCTGACATTCCAATTCAAGTTCCCATTTCTAACATTTTCCTTTGATATCGAGTTTCCTTTAATATTAGCTACAAAATATTATTTCCTTTTTATGTGTCACACATGCAGTAAATATCTTAACTTCATCTGTTTTTAAACATTTTAATTACTACAATTTCAGATAGAGCATGATATATTTAAGAAATAAAATTGTTTCAGCTTTACATCTCCCATTAACCATTACACTGTGAATCCACTAATTACAAGTTACCACTAAGATTGCTAACAGCTGATGTCAGTGTAACAGAGCTGCAGTTTACCTTACTATTTTTCTCAATTGATTATGTTTTTTCTGTACACATCACTGTGTGCATTCTTTGTAGTTTCTCAAGAAAATGCAAAGAGCTAAAAACCCTGTTGTTCCTTCATTACCTCCTTATTCAATGAATAACATTCAGGTACGTTCCATCAATTTTTTTTTTTTTTTTTTTCCACAGAAGTGTTAATTAGAACTCCTAAAGATGACTATTTTTTTAATATCTATAACAGGCACTTTATGTCTTTGGTGCTTATAACTAACACAAATCTTCACTGTTCATGACAGAGGACTCTTCAAACAGGGAGTCATTAACAGCAGTGTTTTCTGTGAGACAGGTATTGGGAAATCAAACACTGTTCTGCAGTTTAGAAAACAAACATTTAGCTATCACCAAAAAAAAAAAAAAAGTTTCTATTATAGAAGTTTCAGGTGCTTTTTTTTTCCCCCCTGTTCTTTTCCTCCATCTCTCATATGGGTACTCATTGAAATCCATCCATCACATAATAACTTTGCACTCAAGTTTTAGGCTTCTTCCTTGAATGCATATTGCCTACATTTGGGCACTTAGGCTGAATTTTGCTGCATACCAATACATTTCCCAAAGAGGGAAATGGGCATACAGAAAGGTCAGGTTGCACTTCAGTACCAATCCTACTGACAAGATATACATGAATTCAACAAGATTGGTTTCATACTGGGTTTTCCATAATCCTTAAAGCCACCTCAATAAATTGCAGAGGCACATGTCCCTCCCCACACTAAATCCTAATTCCTATTCTACTGTGAACAGCATGCTAACCCAGTCTCTACCAAAAACCTTCATTCTACAAAAGGTAGAAAATGCTTCTTTAATTTTTAGGGCAGTTTCTCCCTACACCACCATCATGCATGCCTAGACACTACAAGGAACTTGGATCCTTGTGAGTGCAGGCCCAACAGCACCTGCCCACAGTAATCTGCTTTCACCTAAGAGATGGCCAAAATCTGCTTCAGCCAAACACTTGAGGACTATATATTCAAAATTGAGAAACTAA
>NW_020799097.1:21233085-21236425 GCF_003259725.1 Athene cunicularia
GGGGGGATGAACTGCTTACCTAGTAAGGCAACCCATCACCTTGAAAAGAAAGTCAGATCTCCTCTTTGTGAAACTAAATTTTATGCCAGGATTCTACGTTCATCACATTATCACATGGAAGATCTCCACTTCTATCACTTCTATGCAGCTAGCTGAGGCTCCAGAGCCAGCCTCAATAAAAACACCTAGAACAGCCACTGGGGTTCACATTTTAAGTTCCTCCAGGGAGCATGGCAGAATCTCCAAGCAATCAGAGCCCTGAGAGAATTTCTTTGTCCCCATAAATCTCAAATTAACCTTAGATAAGAGTACTAAATATGCTTAGAAGGCAGCAGTGACCAAATACACCAGACATTCTGCTTAGTAGAAACATGTCATAGGGCACTACTAGCTAAACCCAGTGACTGATCAGGCTTTGTGTGTATGGCATGGCTGGGAAGTTCAGATTCACTTTGGCTGCAGCTCTCTTGTTCACCAGCTCTCTCAAAGTCCAAATGCAGACTTCTCTTTCTCACTGGCAGGACCAACAGTTGTGGCACACAGCCTAACTGAACCAAAGCACACGCTTTCTCATGCACAGCACAGTGTACTGTGCATGGGGCAGACTTACCTGAAGTAGCATTGGTTTACAGCAGACAGACAGAAAAAACAGTAACAGTTTTCAGTGTTTCCACAGAGATGCCCAATACAATTCTTTAAGTCTTACTGGTGATATTTTCTTGAAGAAAAAGCTCTCTTCCTGCATCTTTCCCCTAACAAGTAGGGTCTTACAGAAATCTGCAGGGTCTTTACCCACAGAACGTATTTAGCAGCAGGGACTAAAGGGCAATTATTAACACCTGCAGGAAGCATAGGTACTGTTCTATAAACTTAATGGGTATGCTGGGCTTTTTATGAGGATCAGGATCTGTAGCACAAAACTTCTTTCATCTGAGTTTCTCAAAACCTGTTTTGTGAGCACTGCTTCAAATACAGTGTTCCTGAAAAAGTAATGTACTGAGGAAAAACAAAGTAAGAGTGCCACCTTCTGTTCTTATTAACAGAAGACTGTTGAATGTGAGTTTCTTTTCCTCACCTTCCACTACACACTGAAGTATGTTTAGTCTCACGACTAGCTGAATTATACCAGTTTTATTGCATATGTATTTTGACGACAACACTCTTTAAACCTGTTTCTGGCGTTCACCAGGAACTGGTTAATGTTTTGCATTGAGCTTTTAGCAACTTTAGTTCAAATGACAGTCACAGAAAATTTTCCAGCTCCCAACATGCAAAAGCAAAAAGCTGCAAGATATGGAGAAAATTTACTGGGCAAGTAACTTGTCTGATTGTTCTGTTCTTTTACTCTTCCCTAGGAATCTGCTACTGGACACTGACAAGTACATACTAATGTTGTACTGGTTCAGTAATAGTCTATAAAAGGAATGCTTTCCTGTAACAACCTTAGCCTGATAACAGCATTAAAACAAAAAACAGAGGTAAACCCCCAAAAATACCCATTATCTGCAAGAAAACAGCAATAATGAGTAGTTAACATATACTAAATGCATTATTTTGATTTTCCTTGATATGTTAAACAGATCAAATAAAAAACTATTAAATACACAGACAAGTATTTAATTCCCTCAGTTTGAACAGAAACAAATGAAAATAAATATCACTCATTCACAGGGGAAGAAAACTCTCACAGGTTTCTTCAAGTACCACATATTCTGCATTAGGCCTTCTTCCTAAGACTGCCTTCAGGGGTCTTGTTTTCTATCTTATGGTCTCCAGTAAGGAAAAACATCTGAGTCCTTACATAACTTTAATTAACTGAAGCTAACATACTTAACTTGAACAGTTCAGGTACATCTACATTAGCAGTTTAGTGAGCAGCATAATTTCTTAGGTATGAATGTGCTGAGTATCTGTGCTCAGTTACAAGGAACACTGTGCACACAGCCTGTGCACACACTGTGGCTTCTAAGCAGAAAGCTCCACACTGGGATGCAATCCAAAGTGCCCAGTGTCAGTGGGGACAAAAAGTACAGCCTTTACAGCAAGAATTCAGCAACTCTGAAGTCCTACTGCTATATGCAAGCAACAGCTCTGGAAACATTTATATGCCTTGTCCTTCCTCTGGAATTGGAGGAACTCCAAAATGATCAGGAAGGTAACTGGAGATCAGTCACAAGATTCCACACCTTCCAAAAATAATAAAAGACAGAGTAGCACATTGGTGGGATCATCACTGCAAACTGCTAGCTGACAGGCACAAACCTTCTGGCATTTCTACTTCCAAAGAGGTCAACTTTAACACAGTATTTACCTCATCAATGTAAGTGATCTTATACCACCATTACATGTTCACCAAGGGCAGCTACCTGAGGGCCAGCACCTTGATTCTGTCACAAGATTATTAATCTGGTGAACCCAGTCAGTGAAAGGACCAAAAATTCTACTGGGAGGTTGAACAACCTGATGGCAGTCTGTCAAGGTCACAAGGAAGATAATCTCTGCAGAGACCCATCCTACAAGAATCAGTGTTGCATCAGGTGAAAAGAAATATTAAGGCAACATTTGAAAAATTGGACAGAAATTAAGTCTCTGATAAATCCAGGCAACTCCATACCTGTTACAGAGAGCTGAAGAATTTTGTCTGAGAGAAGGAAAACAAAGCTATTGCACTACTCAACATGCAGTCTCTGGGGCCTAGAAGAGACCAGAGGACCATTTTGAGAAATATTCAAAGGCTTTGGAAAAAGGAGATTAACCACTCTCCCTAGTGGGAGCGTCCTACTACTCTGGAGTCTCAGAATGGAATTTCTGAAACAGAAGAGACTGGTAATGTTAGAGCTCTGACTTTGACTCATAGTACTGATGGAAGATGGTTAATTCCTGCAGTTCATGACTTCTGAAAGATATATTGCTAGTGGTGAAAGCCTAGATCTAATCTTTAAGGAAAAGATCTCTGCCTACATCTTTTCCCTAGCAACAGCTAATGACACAATAAAGCCATGTTTCTACATAGCTGCAGTAGTTTGACTTAAGAGATAGGGGGAAAGGAAGGCTGAGCAGCTATTTTCATATGATCATACATTTAATTTGTTTTCATTAGGACAAGAGTGAAGCAGTTTCTCTCCCTGCCCTTACGTGACTGTGTGTTCCCCATACTCATGTAAATGCAGCATCTGGCAGTGCATTAGGAGAGTCTGTTCTGAAACCATAGACAGACAGTGCTTTTAAGCAGGGTAAAATTTAATTCTACTCCAGAGAAAACAGCACTAACAAGGAAAGGATGCTACAAAGAAGACTGCAAAAGGGTGAATGTTGAAGGTGCTGTTCCACATATTGCTGG
>NW_020799097.1:21236475-21338953 GCF_003259725.1 Athene cunicularia
CAAGATATTTGCTGGACTAAGCAAGGTTTTTGTTTTCATTTGTCTTCTGGTCATTTATGATGCAAGTATTTCCACTCCGCAGCACAAGGGACAGGGAGACACGTCCCTGCTCCACACACAAGGATTAAGCGTAACTCCAGTTGTCCGACTGAGGAAGCCCAATGCAGCACTTGAGACTTATTCCCACTTTTGGCATTTACACAAAAACACAACTTAAAGTTGGACTCCATGGGCAGTCTACTGACCCATCAAGAAAACGTGCAGGCCAGCCTCAGAGATATTTAACTGAAGTATAAATCCGATAATTTATAGTTTGGCCGACATCTCTGAACTGAGTTTTGCAGCTCGTGCTCAGGAAAGGCTCAAGAGATGGCTGGGGGTTGCTGGGACGGAGCTGGGTGAACTTGGCTGTGCAGCAAGAGCTTGCTCCCCCACCTGCACACTCAGGGAGATTTTTGTGAACAGAAGATGTGCTGGTCTGCCTTCTCACCATCAAATCTTTCTTATTATGAGGCTGTTTCATCAAGAAGGCTTCTATTACCTTCTCTGTGTGCTTTATCCTACACAGAGGGCAAAAGCTTACCTACTGTAGGCCCTGCTATTGGGTATTTCACTCTCCCTTTTTGAGGCTGCACCCACAAGCACACAGAGAATTATCCTTTAATTGATAATGCAGTCTCTGGAATTGATTTTCAGTGGTGCCCCAGGTGTTACCATATTTTGTCATTGTCCTTCCTCTGCTGTATTTTTTCTTTCTCATTTTGTATTTTCCGGTATGCCATCAAAAGGCACTGCAGGGACTAATTTATTTTTTTTTTTTTTTTTAATCTTAAAACAAATGGCTTTCTGGCAATACTTGTTATGGTACAAGGAGGGGAAGGACTGGACACAGAAAATAAAAATGAGAGGAGGGAGCTGGAGGAGGGGCTCTCCAGTTGTAGAATGTTTTTTCCCGGAAAAAAGGTTAGGATATAATTACTGGGCAGATACATATTTCTTGCTGAATACTTCTATTTCAACAGAATGTGTATTTTTTCCATCAAACCCCACATCTCTCAATTTGAAATTGGCTACCTTTTGCAACGTACAGCACTTCAATGTGCCCTATGTACAACCACTCTCATGATAATGTTTCTTTGCCAATGGCAATTTTAAAAACAGATATCTTTTTATGTGTTTCACTGTCCAAATATCACACAATCCAGAAACTGCAAACATTATGTCTTCAATTAAGAATTCTGCCATTAGGGCTGCAACTATTTGGTCTGCAGCTCCAGAAATTAGTCTTTGCCCAAAATGCTCTATGCAGTCTGCTTTTTGCATTCATCGTTGACTTGGAATTGTCTATGCAACTTGATCTTTCCTGCAGGTTTTCTAGGCATGATGTGTGTTAGCTTCCTAAACTTTTTGCTGATTTGACTCTCATACAATTCCCTTTACAGTGCCTCAAAGCTTCCATCCACAGAGTTGTTCCTTGTACAAAGATGACAGTTCAGGTTTGAGAGGAACTTCAAATCTCTGTCTCTACCATAGGCACCTACAAAGTTTAATGTGCAATTTTCATTTTCTCTGCAGTAGGATCTCTTGTGCAGGACACCTGATAAGGATGTGTTATCTCAGCACAGTTGAGAAATCCTCATAACTCAAACTCTGATAATTTCACTGAAATTTCCAACACACATGTGTCATATATAATCCAGGTATAGAACACTATCTAAAACCTCTGTCACATTCTTCCTAATAATGGACTTGTCAGCACTGGTGTGCTATTATGGGAGAGAACCTTGAATTAAAATACCTGCAATATCCCATTGCCTGCAAAGAGTGGTGTGTGAACAAGCCAAAACATCATCATCACAGCAACACCCCAAGCAAATCAGGGAAGATCAGCAAAGCCACATATCCCACCCATCACTAGAACCCATGAATCTGTAAAACCTCAAACTGCAAAAAAGTTGGAGAAGGATTAACTGACTGCTTCTCAACCCTCCTGATGCAAGGTGTTGTAGTGAAGCTCCCACACCTGTGCCAGAAAATTGCAACATATGAATATGCTCAGGTCATATGTTTTTAGCACACAGATAGTAAGAACAGGCCGATATGTACTAACACAGTATTGTCATGTCATGATGTATAAATGCTTACAGCTTTCCAATTATTGCCATATTTGAAAGTATCTTATATAAGTGATTATAATATATGTGTCTTGATATCTATTTCCAGAGATCAGTTCTTAGCTAACATGCTCAGATGGTCTGAGCCATTTGTTCATCAGAGCTATGGACTGTTAAGGACATGCAACAAACATCAGAAAGTGATGACCATGCATGGCTCCAGGATCAGTAGTTGGATATAGTGGTTTTCTAGCTCTTGGCTGTGTTTGTTGTGGTATTATCACCATTTTTCCACCCTTCACTCTTGATTCAATAGAGGAGAATGATAAGCAAGAAGCAGTAGAGGCCCCAAAGTACAAGGTTGATATCAAGTGTTCAGTCTCACAGATGAAAAGGCTGAGATCTCTCAGAACAATCATAAGTTCAAATAAATGTCTCTTCCAATTGCTGATCCTGCTCCTGCTGCTCCCTGCTCTATGCATCATGTACTTCCCCTGCATGTTAAAAATGAGGGGCAGGAGGGGCTAGGATGTGCCTTAAGGGCATGTCCTTAAGAAGAAAATACAGTGCTGACATCAAGTTCTGGAATCAGATCAGATACAATCATGAAAGTTGCCCTGCACATCCTATATACTTCTATTCCTTCTTGCCCTTTTATTACAATAGCTGTGTTGGAACTTAAATGCACTGTACTATGTGCCAGGTGTAATGCAGTCACACATCAAAGAAATGTAAAGATATTTAATTTCCATACCATCCAGTGGAATGACACAAGGTGATACTTCTGAGCTGAAAAACAATCAATGAAGCAATTCTGACAGAAGAAAACTTCAGAGCGAGTGAAAGTAAAGTGTATAATTAAAAGAAGGATCTAAGTCTGTCAGCACTGCTTTTTTCTTGCAACTACATTTGGCCTCTTCTACCCTGACTGGACAAAGACCCCAACAGAAGTAAAATCTGGTTGTTTTGCCAGAACACAGAAGGGCTTTGAAAAAATTCTGATGATATCTTTGGTGGGATTAGTGGAATAATTTAATAGGCGGTCATGTTAATAGGTAGAGAACAAAAAGACATTTGCATTTCAGACTGTCTGTATGGTTTGGGAATAGCAGAGGAAGAAAAGTAAGCCTGAAGAAGCCTGAAGCTATTCTGCACTGAGGAAAAAGCCCTGACAGAAAGTGGATGACAGAGATGAAGTTAAAGGAATAAGATTTGGAAAAACAAACAAACAAAAAAGACAAAAAAAAAAAAAAAAAAACCCACACCCCAAAACAACATACAAAAACATTAATGTTACTTCCAGGCTAATGCAATATTGTTTCGTGAACACAACTAAACAATTATTTTTTCTCATTTAAATTGTGGAATCTTGGAAACAGAATAATTCAGGTTGAAAGGGACCTTAAGAGATCATTCCAACCTCCTGCTCAAAGCAAGGTCTGCTATGAGGCCAGACTGGGTTACTCAGGGCTTAATCCATCTGGGTCCTAAAAATCTCCAAGAACAGACATCCCACAAGCTCTTTGGATACCTCTTCCATTTTTTTTATTGTCTTCATGGGGAAAAAGCTTTTTCTTATACCCAGCCCAAAGGTCTAGTTTTAATTCATGCATATTGTATCTCATTGTCTTACCACAGGAACAGAAAAGAGCCTGGCCCTATCTTTTTGATAAGCTCCTCATAATCACTGGCAGGATGCTATTAGGTTTCCCCTGAAGCCATCTCTCCTCCAGGCCAAACAAATTCAGTTCCCTCAGCCCCACCCAGGATAAATCCTTCAATTCCCTGAACATTCTGATGACCCTCTGCTGAGTTTTTTTCCAGTTTATCATTATTTTCCTTGCATTTGAGGTATCACAAACTAGATGCAGATGGAGTCTAAAGAATGCTGAACCCCTTAATCTCCTGGGTATGCTGTTAATGCAGCCCAGGAGACTGCTGGTATTGCTTGCTGCCAGGGCACACTGCTGGTTTGTGCCAGCTTTTTGCCCCAAGGCTCCCCAGGTTGTTCTCGGCAGTGCCACTCCCCAGCCAGTCAGTCCAGTCTGTATCACTGGGAAACCAAAATTTTAGACCAGTGAAGGTCAGACCTCTGGAGGTCATCCAGACCAACTCTCTTTCTCAAAAGCAGGGCTAACCTCAAGGTTAGATGAAGCAGCATCCATCATCTAAACCTGAAACCCACAAATGACATACACAAAACAATCCACAGGAAGTTTTAAATTCTATTTCTAAAGAAATATTATTATTATTTTCCAAGTACATCATAGCCAATAAAAGCTGGTACTATAAGAAAGTAAAGAGATGACAGCAGCTGCAAAAATAATGGAAGCACCCAAAAATAATTATTCAATAATGGTAAGGACAGGGAAATTAAAGGATTTTAGTGAAATGTGCATTAGAATGAATAGTAGACCCTGGCTCACTTCAGTTGCATTGGCAAGCAAGTGAAAATTTAAGACAGCTTTTGAGCACTATCATGAAAATAAGGAAAATCTTCAGGACAGATAAAAATCATGGTCTGGAAGTGACCACAGCAACTATGTTCATCCAGACTCCTCTCCCAGGCTCAGCCTATTTTCATACTGAAACTGCTCACGATTCTCAAAGCTATGGAAAGATTACCCAAGACAATCAGTACAAAAGACTACTCCACCAGGAACAGGCTGGGAGACAGGCAGGAGATGCAGAGATGAGCAGCCCCTGTCCCCACGGCAGAACTCAGTAGTGGGATCTTTGCAAAGCACAGAAATTGGGTATATGTGTCACTAACCCCCTTGTGCCTACCTCCTACATCTGCCCTGACTGAGGCTCTGGTGAGAGGCTGCCCCATTCACCAGCTTGCTCATCTTCTCCCCAAGAGAGACACAGAAGATATCCATTGATCCTTCCATTAGTCCCCCAGGCTACCTGCCATGTGCCCCTAGCAGAATCTCAGCTCTGCTCACATACTCGGGGTGGCAGACGGCAGGGTCCAGTACACTGCCAGACATGTATATGTTCATGATTACATTAGCAGAAAAAGGAAGAGATGGGAAACGGGGAATATGGAAAGGGGAGAGAACAGCTTGGGAGAAGCAAAAGGAAAATCAAAGGGCAGCTCTGGAACCATAGTTCTGTGAGAAAACCAGATCATCCTCACTGGGGGTCTGCATATCTTATGCTGCTGACAACTCTGATCATATCCTCAGAACCAAGCATCCCGTGGCTGGCAGAAGTGGCACGGAGCAGTTCACCCACCCTGCCTGGTAAAGGCAGCCAGCCATCGCTCTGACTGCACTGTCAAACAGAAGAATCTTGAAGAGCAGTGAAAGCCTCCCAACCCTGTGACTGAGTGTAACCTGTATGAAACCACCCACTCACACAAAGATCTTCACTACATTTGCCCAGATCCAGCTGATAAGATGAATCCCACATGAAGCAGTGAATAAAAGTTATGTGGACGTTGCTACATTATTGTCATTTAACTGTTTGGAACTGTAATGGAAGATGGATGCCCAGGTACATTGTTTGTTTGTCAAGGTTACAGTTGATGAGGTTGATGAGGTTGACCTGATGGCTCGATCTGGTCATAACTCACTGAAAGCAGTTGTCTGCAGTCACACACTGTGATTGTAAGCAACAGTCCATGTGACAAACCAAGGCCTGTACTGTGCAATCAACAACTCAAGTGCTCTTGAAAACAATATACTGTAAGAATTTCCAGTTCTGCACTGAGATCTCTACCTGGAGATCAAGCTCAGGAACACCCAATGAAGAACCTGAGCCTCACCAACTCCCAAGAAGACCCTCAAAGACTGGGTGGCTATAGATCTACATGCATGTTTTGGACAAGGACAGCAGAATAACTACAGGCTGTGATCCAAAAATCCCAACGTGTAACCTCTGATTTCCTGATCAGAGAATGCATCTGTTGTCACACTGACTTAACTCATTGCACTAAGACATTTATAAGCTATTTATATTTAGTATTTTGTATATTTTAATTCATGTTTGAACACAAGAAAGTTCCTCATAACCTTTCCCCAAGAAACTGCATGTTTAAATTCAGACTGTTGTATACTGTTTCACCCGCAAAAGCCTGAAAAGTTTAGATAGCTCAAGACAACCCCATCCCACATAAAAAAAATCCAGTTTACAATGGAATACACCCTGCAAAGATAGGACATTTAAAATATTAAATGCAAAGAATAAAATGGTGTAGGACATGTTTGCTCACCACAAGGACAGCAGAAATTTATTTTTTCAAAGGTATTTTAAGTATGAATTTCATATTGCAAAGCACTTTAAATTCTCTAAGGCAGAAACCAAAAATGCATTATCACACAAGCAAACCTATATCTTAGAATCCTAATGAAACAAGACTATTACAAATTATCTAACTATCTGCTAATTTGAAGACTCATCAGACATAATAAAAGAAATTAATAATTTCCTGTACTTGTAGGGAAACTCAAAACCAAAATTTGTTTTTCATTCTCATGAAGAATTGGAGCTGCATTTCCCTCAGTAGCAAGTATAAAAGGAACTTCCAAGTGGTCTCTAGTACAGCACCATAAGATCTGCTAGTGAACATCTAGGGCTACCACTAAAACCAAAATTTATCATTTAAGTTTGGGATTCCCTATCATAAATAGGCTTTTTTACCACCCAGCTTGTTTATTCAGCAACCTAAACTTAAGATAAACATTTGATTTTAGATACTTTCCTAAATAAAGGAGATTAAGTTTCTCAGTTGTAAAAAGGGAAAAAATTTCCTTTTACTAATATAATTTTTTAATTGAGGTTTCATTCAACCTACTTGGATAATACTGCAGTGTGGAAAGAAATTACATAGGAATCTGAATCTTACAACAGAAAACCGAGACTGAGTTTTAGAAACTATTGAAGTTACTTATAGGAACAAGAACAGAAATATTTATGTATTACCACTGGTGCTGTATATTTCTGGTTACTAGAGTATTTTTAAAATGTGGATCTAAATGTAGCATACCGGGTCTGTAAAGAACCTGTAAAAGGACAAATACACAGGCTTTTCCCTATGAAAGAGCAACGTATCTGTTAACCTTTTAAGCGTCTTCTCGTTCACATTTGATTTTCCACTAAAAATAAATGAAATATATATATGCCACACAAAAGGTCTGATAATACTTATGTATCTGCTACCACCTGCTGACAAACAGCATTATTGACGTTATCCTAGTCAATCTTAAAGAAGCAACTCCTATTTCCCTATAAGAAAGTTTCCACTGCTGCTACAGTGGCTGAAGTAAAAGCTACACAAAGTTTTTAATACACTATGTTGAAGCCATAACAAACCAATAATTTCCTATTCCCCCATCTTATCTGCATCACAGATTCAGCACTGACCAGCATATTCCACTCATAAAGCAGCTACTGTATCCTTCATTTCACTGAAGCCCTTCAGCTATTACAGATGGTTACTATAGTCAATTACAGAGCAATTACAACAAACTGATTCCTCACAAAAGTCCAAAACCATGTGATTTGTCACATCATCCATAAGACTTTCCAAATGACGCCAGTTTCTTCCGATGTTTCCCAGTCTACAATGTGGAACGAAAACACCTTTTTTCTTCCAGTCTTAAGAGCAGAATGATAGCAGAAATTACCACCTTTGCATCACCTTACTTAATTTTATAATGGTTTAAGTAAAAGCCTCAACTGGCCTCTAGATATTATTGTTGAGAAGATGACCAAAAACCTAAAGCACACCGAGAAACACATCCTTAGTTTCAGATATGTCACACTAGATTTGAGAAGTGTGACAGTGAAAAGAGACTAGTTCACAGTGACAACCTATATTTGGCTATATGGCAGACTAAATTAAAAGTATTTGTAATATTTACCTATACATGCGCTTCCATTTTGAAAATAGCCAAAACTTCACATCTGATTAGCCAAAGAATCAGAACAAATAATTTCATGAAAGCAGAATGTGGAGCTATATATGACAGTATGGCTTGTTTGACAAAGTTAATCCTGTTAAGATTCATGAAGTCTCCTGTCTTAATTGACTGGAACCTGAGTTTGAAATCTCTTTTTAAGTGATTGGTTTTTAAGATTGGTTCTTCCTGACCTACATGCATTTAGGAAAAGGAGTTATAAATGAAAGGTTTAACCTTTTAAATGCCTCATTCACTTTCCACTGTTCAGTTTGGGGTATTTTTTCATTTGGAAATAAAAAACCAAAACCCAGTGTTTTTCAATTGGCCTATGCCCCTGCCTAGACTGTTCAACTGGGGGGTTTTTTGGTCAGAAATTTCCAGCTGTGCTTAAAACTCTCTTTTACCTCCACTTCCATCCCTGAAGTAGGTGAAGCTGATCACCGAGTGTTACCAAGAGAAGGTCAAAAAGCCAACACCAATGCTGGGCCACTGATCCAAAGCCCCCTGGAATGCCTTGACACCAGCTTGAGTCCACCAAGCAGATCATGGCAAAACACCCTCTCCCTTTAGCTTCTTAACTTCAGTACCGAACGCTACAAACACAGCTAGAACTTATTAACTCTTTTCCGAAATTTAGGGTCACTTTTAAGGAACACAATTTCGGTCACACAACCAGGAGGGGTGGTTCTGAAGGTGCTACCCTCAGGAAAATCAGCCAGGCCTATCACGTACAGGCCCAACCACTAGCCTTTCCCTCTGAGGGCGTGAGGGAGGCCCTGGAAACACCACCTGTGAGACAAGCTGCCCCACTGCCGTAGGGAAAAAGATTAAAATCTCCCCTCATCCAGCCCCTCGAAGCGAACACTGCCGGCCAGGGACCCGGCGGCGCCCGAAATCTCGCGAGAAGTCGCCCAACGGCCGCATAGCGGCCGTTGGGCGGCTTCTCGCGAGATTTCGGCGCCCGCGTTGCCGCCGCCATGGAGGAGCCGCTGAGGAGCCCGCCAGGGCTGTCCGCAATCCTGGCGGTAAGGAGAAAGCTCGCCCGGGGAGAGGGGAGGAGGTGACCGGTCACCGCGGGGAGATAGGGAAGCCCGCGCTGGGGTGTTGGCTCCTTCCTCAGCTTGGCACGGGGTGGGGTGTTGAGCGAGGCGTGGGACTGAAACGGGTTTGTCGTTTCGGTGTGGGGGCAGGAAAGCTGCTCGCTCTGTAGCCGCCTAGTGATTCTTTCTCCTGCCATAGCCTAAACTGCTTTCATTCTGACTGTAGAAGACGGACTGGTCCGAGCCCTGGCTGGTGGGGCTGGCGGTTTTCCATCTCCTCTGCTTCCTCCTAACGTGCATCTCCTTCCAGCACTACCGGGTGCAAATAGGGCACTTCCTCTGCATGGGTGAGTATAGTGTATTCCTGCTTCCGTGGGCTGGCACTCGAGTGATAAAGAGCGTATGCATTGCTGTAGCAGTTAATACTGTCAAACAGCTTCTTTTGTTCTCATTGCCGTTGTTCTTGTGGGGGACTTTAACCTCCCAGATATCTGCTGGGGTCACAGCACAGCAGAGAGGGAACAATCCAGGAGGTTCCCGGAACGTGTGGAGGATAACTTCCTCACACAGCTGGTGAGTGAGCCGACCAGGGAAGGTGTCCTCCTGGACCTGCTGCTTGTGAACAGGGAGGAGCTTGTGGGGGAGGCAAAGGTTGGAGGCCGTCTAGGGTGCAGTGATCGTGAGATAATCCTTGATCATGATTTTTGATCCTTGGAGAAACAAAGAGAGGGGTTAGTAAAACTGCCACCTTACTAACTTTGCCCTGTTTAAAAGACTGATTAACAAAACCCCTTGGGAGGCTGCCTTGAAGGAAATGGGAGCCCAGGAAGGCTGGACATGCTTCAAGAGAGAAGTCCTAAAGGCACAGTTCCCATGTGCTGAAAAACAAGCAGGCACTGGCCTGTCTAAGCAGGGACCTTTGGCTGGATCTCAAGAACAGAAGGAGAATCTGTTGCCTTTAGAAGAGGGGCCAGGACTCTCATGAAAACTACAAAGATGTGGTGAAGTTATTCAGGGAGAACATTAGGAGAGCCAAAGGACAGCTAGAGCTCAACCTGGCTACAACTGTTAAAGATAATAAAAAATGTTTCTATAAATTCATTAAAAAGATGTGGATATTGTCTACCTGGATTTTCAAAAAGCCTTTGACACAGTTCCCCATAGAATTCTCATACAAAAACTGGCTGCCCAAGGGCTGGATGAACGAACGGTCTGCTGGGTCAAGCACTGGATGGATGGATGGTCCCAGAGTGGTGGTCAAGGGAGCTGAATCCAGCTGGCAGCCGGTCACAAGTGGTGTTCCTCAGGGCTTGGTGTTGGGACCATTTCTGTTTAACATCTTTCTTGATGACATAAAGTGTATCACCAGTAAGTCTGCAGATGACACCAAGTTAAGCAGGAATGTCGATCTGCATGAGGATAGGGAGGCTCTACAGAGAGATAGATTGGATCGGTGAGACAACGTTAATGGGATGAGCTTCAACAAGGCCAAGTGCCAGGTCCTGCACTTGGGCCACAACAACCCCCTGCATGGCTACAGGCTTGGGGAGGTGTGGCTGGAGAGCTGTCTGGGAGAGAAGGATCTGGGGGTTCTAATTGACAAGCAGCTGAACAGGAGCCAGCAGTGTGCCCAGGTGGCCAAGAAAGCCAACGGCAGCCTGGCTTGTGTGACCAGCAGAAGTAGGGAGGTGATAGTCCCCCTGTGCTCTGCACTGGTGAGGCCACACCTGGAGTATTGTGTCCAGTTCTGGGCACCTCAATACGAGAGAGATATCGAGGTGCTGGAGCAAGTGCAGAGGAGGGCAACGAAGCTGGTGAAGGGCCTGGAAAATAAATCCTATGAGGAGCGATTGAAGGAGCTGGGAATGTTTGAGGAGGAGAAGGCTGAGGGGAGACCTCATCACTCTCTACAGCTACCTGAAAGGACATTGTAGAGAGGTTGGTGCTGGTCTCTTCTCACGGGTGATTGGTGATAGAACAAGAGGGAATGGCTTTAAACTCCAACAGGGGAGGTTCAGACTGGACATTAGGAAAAAAATGTTCGGAGAAAGAGTGGTCAGATAGTGGAATAAGCTGCCCAGGGAGGTGGTGGAGTCACTATCCCTGCATGTGTTTAAGGTCATTTAGATGAGATGTTGGGGGATATGGTGTACGGGAGAAGTTTGTAGAGTAGGGCTGATGGTTGAATCCCAAGGGTCTTTTCCAACCTGAATGATTCTGTGATAACTGTTTTCTTCATATACTTGCACAGTGTATGGTTTTATACTTTGCAGCAGATAAAGTGCATGCAAATTAGTATTTCTCTTGAGTGTCTGTACATGATAAACTGTTACAGAAGCTGGTGTGACCTATAACTATGTATTTATTTAGTTACCAAGACTGTATGAAGTAGTGACTTAAAACTTTGGCCTTAGTGAGGATCTGGAATAAATAAGGTTTCTGCATGGTGAGTGCTGTGTGTATCACAGCTTCCTAGGAAGTTCTTGCTCTGCTGGAGAAACAGAATAGAAACTGTCTGAGAACCAGCAGTTGCTTTCTACTCTGCCTTATTCTTATGCTGCAGTTCAGCAAATACTTTCAGCTGGATTCATTTCTGGAGCAGATTCACCATATGCCCCACTGGCAGCTGTGGTAATGGCATGAGGAAGAGCAGGACTGGTTTCGTACATTGCAGTAACATCATGTGTTACCTCCAGGGGTTTATCAGACTGCAGCCTGAGAATCCACAGTGGCCTTGCCTAGACAGAGCTGTGTCTGTACGGCTGACTGGCTGAAGGTGTATGGTTTAATTAAGAAGGCATGGAGTTGGGTTTTACACAGCACTTCAGTTCTGTCATGCTTTCAGGGTAGTGAAGAAAGAATGAGCAATTGAAAGAGTTTTGAAAGCAAAAAGCCACTTGAAGACTACATGCTATTTAGTGAGCTAGTCAAGTTGGGAGAGGAATTATAGCTCTATCAGAACTGTAAATAACTTCACTCAGCTAAAGCTAGGGCTTCAATAACATTATCCCCGAAAAAGGTATTTAGAAATCTCAGTAATTTTTATACATCCACTTTTAACTGCAGAGTTTTAAATTATCTACAGAGAGCAAAATAATGCCCTGTTCGTGACAACATTAGGCCTGAAAGGTCCCTATAAGAATATAGGTTTTTCTTAAATTTCAGAATTTCCGATGACTTTATGTTTACCTTAGATTCTTTATCTGTTCCTGGTGTTACTAGCAGTAGTTTGATTGTCCAAAGTTTAACTGCATTGGAACTGATCATTGCTGGCTTTCTAATCCGGATATGATGTAAACTTCTTGTTAACAAGAGTGCATAAAAATATCCATATTGAGTCCAAACTTTGTTTGCACCTGAAAACTTGAACCACTTTTGATATGTTTGCAATATAAACGATTTTGTATTGTAGATAGTCAGGAGTAACTGAGGAAATTATGAAATTATCACATTTGTTTACCTTGTCAGCTGTGCAGCTATAGATATGTTTATATTGTGTTTAGATATGTTTATATTGTGCAGGACCAAGCAGACATAATCCAGACCATGGTAAAACAAGATAGCAGTCTTTTGTATCACCAGACTAGTTATTCAGTTGCCTTGTGTGTGTCCTCTTTAGCCACTGAATCTGGTTTGTTTTCCCTTTTTTTCTTGTGAAAAATGATACAAGGGCAAATTTAAAGTTTTGTAGTTGTATTGTTTTTCAGTTAAACGTGTGATTGCACTGCATTTTCTTACTGTCTTGAGGGCTCCATATTTGCATGTAATTGTTGAATAAGAATATGCTAGTTTTCACCTGATTGCAGCAGACTACTGTGCTGTACACCTATTCAAACAAAGTTTGTATTTTTACAAAAATGTTTATATATAATTAGTACCCTGACTTAAGATAGTAATGTTAGATATAGCAGTGTGACACAATAACATCTAAAATGATAACTTAATTCCATGTCAGTTTTGAGGAGTGCTGGCACTTCTTTTTCACAGAAGTAACTTAGAAGCAGTCATCAAGAAGATTCTTTGAAAAAATACTGTTTGGTTTTTTCTTTTTTTAATTCCTTTGCATGCTCTAAGCTCAGATGAGTAGGATTTTATGTTAGTTTGTTTGCAATATAGTGGGTATGTTTTGTGATCACGTTACACTTCTTAGTAACTGTATGGGATATTTTCAACAGGAATTGGTTTTGTGCAGTTAAATATTAAATTTGTAATTTGATCTTTTGAGGATCAAGGAGTTCTAATGTCTGGTATGTGTACATTGCAGAACTGATGGCAGTCTTTAAAAAAATAATATTTTTCTTTTGTTGTACAGTGGGCTTAGTGTACTGTGCTGAATATATAAATGAATTAGCAGCCATGAATTGGAGGTAAGTGTTTTCACTTTCATTTTTACATTTAAACAAATGTTATTCTAAAAATATTTTTTATATTGATCCCAGAAAACATCAATTTAAAGAGTCAGTCGTGCCTCATCAGTAGAATGTGATGGCAGAGAGACTGTTGCATTGACTAATACTAAACTTTTAAACAAAACCATACAGTACAGCATAGTTATCACTTGGCTTATAAGAAAATATAGTTTTTAATAGCTAACATGTATTTATTGCACCACTTAAAATTTGTGTTTACATGGATGGTTTAAGCTAAGTCAGAACTAAGAGAAAAGCAGAATGAGATGGTTAAGGGGAAGAGGATGTAAAATTTGATTTTGTTTTTGTTGGGTGGTTTTTGATAGCTATTTATATTTAATAAGCTGAAGTTAAGCACCACTTCTCAAAAATAACACTATTTTATATACTTACATGCATAAAAAGCATCAACACTTGTCTGTTTTAGTAAGCCTGGGTGCCAGAATTAACCTGATGGCTTATTTTCATAAGCACTGAACTAACCTTTCCATGATATAACTGGAAATCATGTGTTTTAACACTACTTTATGCAGGCATCTAATTGTAAGGCTTTATGTTTCACTTAAGGCATACATGACCTAATTAACTTTGCTACATTTATTATTTCTGTTAACTTTTCTAATATTAGTAATCAAAATACTTAAAGTATTTTCAGACACTTTAGGGTAAGCAGGATTTCTGATACACAAATAAATGTACTATTGTAGTCACACTAGTAAGTTAATTTATGGTTGTTTCATTTAGGTTTTGCACAGTAAAACTTTAAAGAAAAGAAAGACTGGTATTGTAATAAATATTCATAACTGATAAGATACTGACTGTCTCTTTGTTCTGACTTAATACTGTAGAATGCTGCCTGTGTTTGGGGATCCCGGGAAGTAGGATTATCTGTACAATGTCTGTGTTGAATACTTAGTGTGAAATGGTATGTGAACTACACTGAATAAAGCTTCCTCTTTTATTTTTATTTATTTTTGTTTATTTCAGGTTGTTTTCTAAATACCAATATTTTGATTCAAGAGGAATGTTTATTTCACTTGTATTTTCAGCACCACTGCTGGTGAATACTATTATAATTGTGGTATGTATGTGTTCATTTATATTGATGCTTGCATTAAATTGATAAGTAAATATATGTGGATCAGTTAAATTTAATCATTTACTTACTTTTCAGGTTACCTGGGTTTATAGAACTTTAAATGTAATTTTTTTTTTTTTTTTTTTTTTTTTTTTTTTAATTGTACTAAAACCTGTCCAGGTAATCAATCCTTCTGTATGTTTATCCAGAAATGGCAGTGGTTTTGTGTCTGATGTGAAGAGGACTTTGCAACCTGTGGCCATGGACAAAGAGGTGAAAGCAGTACGATTGAACTGGCTGTGAAGTTGAGACACCCAGTCTTAACAGGTCTTTGTGCCCATCAATGTAAGATAGTTTTCCACCATGATTGAGGCTGCTAGTATTGGGGAGACACAATCTTCCAGTCTGTTTCCATTTGCCTGTGGTTTTTTTAACCATGTCTTAACTGTGTATTTATCTATTATTCAGTCTTCTGCTGCATAAGGCAGTTGGAGCAATGTTGTGAATTCCAGTAAATGGTGGATTGCATTCAGAATACCTCAGGAATCCATGCTTCTATGAAGTATTTAACTTCTTTAATAATCAAGTTTCATACTTCCTATGGTATTGTGTGCCAGTAGCATTTTATAAATAAAATTATCTACTGTATCTTAAACGGATTTAATTTATATTGTTTTTTGGTCGGATTTTTTATTACATTTTTCTCAGAAATTCCCAGTTTGGTAAAATCTTGTATTTAATTTGTATAAGTAATTCAGAACAATCTGCATTTTTTTCAGTTTATATGTCATGATTTTAATGCTGCTGCATAAATATATTTTCTTAAAACGGGATGAAATTTTGATAGTTTTTGCTTATTTGTAGAAGAGAAAGGAAGGAGAGAAACTTTTTAATGCTCTATGCAGTTTTCTTCCCTTTTTTTATGCTTTACTCTTTAATAAATAACTGAAAATGAAAAATTAACTCTGGTAAAAATGAAGAAGACTTCAGTTTTGCCCAGAGTATCCTGTTTTTATTGGATTAAGGAAACTGCAGAGGGGGAATGAACACAATGGAAGACTGTCCAGACATATTTAGTAAAAGTTGCATCTGGAAGCAGTTAAACATTTCTGTGGAGACCTAAACTTCTGTAAAATAGAACTCATTTAAGACATAGGAAAGACGATCCACAAAATTGAATTTAGACTAATGTGAAGAACAGTTGGGTACAAAAACACAGTAGAAAAGCTAAATTTTTAAGATAAGTATTTTTGAAATTAATTTTAAATACTTGAATAGTCTTCACAACAGTGAAAACACAGACCTGAGGGAGATAAGCAGATGCATATGCACACATGGTTTGTGAGTCTCCTAGTTAGGGAGAGAGTGAAACTTTCTGGAGGGCGTCACAGCATTCTGGAAAGGCAGTGCAGTGTTAGTCTGGGATCCCTTTCTTTACCTTTCCCAGGGATTAATTAAGCATGGCTCTCCTCAATCATTGCTCTATCAAGAATGGGGGCAGGTAGGCTACTTTGTATTAGCAAATTAAATAGATGCAGGCTTGCTATGTTGTCCCATAATTGTCCATTCTGTTGCAACTCTAGATGCAATGTTGGGTAGTGTCAAGTTTCACTGTTCCATGAGAACATCTCTACTGGTCTGGTAGATAGCATGTGCCTTTTGGGAACAGTCCCTGTTCTGAAGGAGTGAATAGAATCTATCCAGATGGCTGCAAGATAGGCTGTGGCACCTGTCCTCAGGACTAAGGAACAGGCTTCTTCGGTTTTAAATAGGTAGATGTAGTCCTCCCAGGCTTGTTAGAGAAGTTCAGCTTTGCTCTTAACAATCTGATTGGGAGAGGTATGAAATTTTTCATATATGGCCCTAAGCATGACCACACAAATGTGCTCCTGACTTTCCCCTTGTGAACTGTTCTGCAACAATATCAATGCACAACTCATTTAGTATCACACACTTAAATCTGTAGTACCTTGTCATACAGGGATGGCACCTGTTTGGCTTCACAGCATGTATGAATGTGATTCACAGTAAATGAGGTCATCAGAGCAGCTAAGCAGCAAGTCTCGCAGTGGAAACAATGTGCCTTATTTAGTACAATCAAGGCAAAATTTCTTCAAATAGTTCAGTATCTTGTCTTCTTTCTTGTGTGTGAGGTTGGAATAATGGAAATCCCGTCTTCTGTAAGTATGTGAAACTGGTGAGCTATAGCAATTAGAACTATCTAGCATAACATAGACAAGATAACGGAAATTACTTCTGTATTGCCCAATTTTGTGTTACTCTTGCTTGGCACAAGATTTGCTAGAGAAATTCTCTCTACCTTTGGGGATCCCAAGTGAAATAGTTTTGTGCTTGCCTAAATTCTCCTTCCTCTTAGTGTAGTTGACCTTTCAAGCGGCATTTAATTGTGTTGCATTACCAGAGTAATTTTGCCCTTTAATAGAAGATCCAGGTCATGACAGCCCTTTAACAAAGTTGAAGGACAGTGAACCCTAAAATGTGAGTGGCAGGCACTTTATTTTTAATTAGCAAGTAAAAATCTGTTTGAGATGTATATTATCTGTTGATTTCTGATAGCACTAACAATGTGATAGCTAGGAGGTGGATATCCAAGTGGTTTAGAAAGTATCGGTTTGATGGAGGTTTTTTGTCTTCAGGAGTATTGCCAAGTGAAAGTATAAACAGCTTCAAGTTCCAAAATTACATCAACATTTTTTGAAGGATGAACATCTCAGCATGTACACTTCAGAATTGTAAGCTTGGTGGTTTTGAACCTCCCTGACTACTGAAATTACAATAAGTAAATGTAATAGCTGTAGAAGATAAATTTTCACTAACACAAAAATATGGTTTCCATATATGTATGTCAGAAAAATATGCCCATTTTCTACATCAAGAAGACTCAAACTTTTATCTGAGTTGTCCTCTACCTAATCCAGCCTAAGAAACACTAAGTTTAAGAGCTAAGTTTTTTTAAAAAAAACAACAAACTAGGTGTCTAACCATAAAAGAAACCCTGAGAATTAAGTGTGGCTTTCCTTCATTATGTGTCTGGATTTATGAAGTGATAGTGCAATAACATAATGTAAAGTCCTGCTTGCTGACAAACCAGAATAATTACATCATGAATTTAGAGGCTGTTCTGCCTACTTAGAATTTTGTATGTGTAAGTGAATGAGAGCCAAATGTTTAAGGCTGGTGGAATACCTTTGCTTTTATTTGGGAGACCTGAATTTAGGTTGCTTGCGAAAGAGCTTGATTATTTCAGTTTGGAACATACGTTCAGAAAGACTGTTAGCTGCTCAGCTGGATCCTTTGGAGAGTAAGATGAGACAGAGGAGGTTTGTTACTGGTTCTGTGTACCTTGCAGGCAGTGACTCATATCTTCAGCGTTCCTTTAACATGTCTTTCCACAACAACACATGGTGTCAGCTAGCATGGAAAAACATTAAAAGGGAGAAAGTAATATTAACCTGGCAGCTTTACCATAGTAGAAAGTAGTTTTGTTGCATATAAATCTGTGAAAAGATAGATTAGCAGAATTTGCTTGGCAAACTTCCTGGAGTTTGAAGTTGGCCTCATTCCCTATGGAAAAGTAATAACTGAGATGACATGAGTTTCCAAGAATGAGAACCTAGAATTCTCTTTTTCCACATCCACTGAAATGCCATATCCTTAGCTTGGAGTGTATTTTCACCTTTTCTTGGACCAGTGAATCTCATTATTCTAGTCAAAATGATCCAGTAAGAGAATTTGAATGTCTGTTCCTCAGGAGTATTTGCTAGCTTAGTAGATATGTGTTTTGGATATCCCCATCTCCCATAAAAACCACTTATCTCCCAAAGGCACAGAAAGACAGTAGGTTGAGGTCTTCTGCATCCTTGTGTGTATTCTAAATGAATTCGAACATGAAGGACAGTCTTAATACTTTTCATGAGCTGGGTCTTAAAAGAAGACTGAGACTACTAAATGGAGGAAAAGTATGGAGAATTGCTCTATGGATTTTGAGAATCATAAGCTCAAATCTTGAACTCTTTTTTTACAGGAACTGGGGATGTCAGGAAAAAGAGGAGTAATGATTCTTTGTGTGAACAAGATAGAAAAGAATACAGCTGTAATGTAGGGAATGTTCTATTTCTTTAAATACAGCTAAACATATTTTGCTTTTATTGTAAGCTTGATTAAAAATTGGAGGCAAAATGTAATTTTTCACTGCAGATGAATACAGCATTTTTATATCAAATGTATCTGTTTAGGAACCTCAAGTATTGTGTATGTCTTTTAATGGTTTTAATATTTTTAAATATGTCTTATAATATTTTAATATGTTTCAGCAAAACACAGGTGTTCATATTTTTCTGTGCATCAGGGGAAGAAATCATTGCAATTAACCGAAGTTGCCAGTGGATGTCACTATCTCACATGCAAAAGCTAACTCAAAGCTTTCCTTTCGAGCCAGTTCTGTAGGGCTTTTCACTGTAGCTTCATAAATACTTCTTGCAAATTTTGGGATGGCCAGGAAAGCTTGGACTGCAGCCTCTGAAAGCATAAATTGTTACTTGAGCTCCAAGACACATCTGCAGTCACTTGCAAATGTTTATTGATGCTCTTGTTTTCTATGTTAAAAAGTACTTGTAGCAGTGATGATGTGCATATACGCTTCCAGAGTCAGGACTGTGTGGGTATTTTGTGTTTTAAAGCTTCTTAATGAGGCAAAGAAATAAATAGTCCATTTGCTCATACCTACATTTTATATGGAGGAGTCTGCCTTCAACCAATTTAAAAAAGTATAACATCATAAAACAATTATTGTGTGAACAATATGCAGGAAAGCTTACTGAAGGAGTCTGGTTCATGAACTGACAGAGCTTATGCATGTCTTCTGTTTCCTTATGATTTACCCTTGCGTAATGCATTGTTACCAAGTCTGTCCTTAGTATGTTATGTAGATAGCAGTCGGTTATAATCATGATTGAAGTTCTCAGAAGTCACTTCAGACTTTCTCCACCATCTGGAAGACAGTACTTAGCAGTGTTCAGGGGCTTTATGACTTCATTTGAGAAGTTGCAGTTGCAGAGTTTTCCACTGGGTGTTCCCCTTTGTGTACCTGATTTTGAACCTGTTTTTATTTATCCTTGGAATTCATATGAGTTCTGTTTCCACACAGCATTTCTTTACAAATACAGAATTTCAGTTTGAATGGGCTTCAGTCTCTCTCCTGTGCTTTACATGCATGCACATACACATAATGACTCTGAAAACATTAGGCAATTATAACCCACATGCTTGTGAAATGCCAGCCTGGTAACTCAAAACTGATGTGCTTTGTGGACCTCTCTTCTGTCATCTATCTTCTGACCAGTTCCTCCAAATTATGGCCACATTTATGCCACTGTTTTGCTACAAAACTAGAACAGTGTTGTACTGAATAGGAAGTATCCTGGAAGACTCAAAAGCAAGGCCTCTACATTTCCTGTATTTGTGTTTATAGTTTCATTTAAATGTGAACTGTAGGAACCTTTCTCATAGATTTCGCAGGCGTGATGAAGCCAGGAAAAGAGCTGTAACTGGTAATATGTTGCACTGCTGAAATCATGGTCCTGTTTTCTTTGGCACTGTCCAGGGTTAGAACCAATTGAAACCAATGTCAAGATGAACTGTGCTGCCTGTTTCATCTGAAAATGTTGTAATAATTAGCAAGGCATTCACCAGAACTGATTGGAACAAGGCACATTTCTTAAAATGGACAAGTCCCAAGTGTCATTTATAACATGCTTGTTAATCCAACCCTGAATCAAATAAATACCATCTTGTATACCTTTCCTCCCTTCTGATCCAGTAAAAACCTGAGAAAAAAGGTTTGCAACGTGACCTGAGGGGAGGCAGAATGAAGTTCAGCTGGACAAAGAGATATGAGGCTAGGACCCTTCACTGAAATCATACTTGTCTCTCAGTTTTAAGTTTGTGTAATAAATACACCTAGGTAGTTTCAACTACCAGGGCAGGATGTGAAATTGTTCATATAGTTAGGACTGATATAGCTTGATATTAAGTAATACTAAGCTTGGAAGTGTTTTAATATGGTGGAAACAAGCTTTTAGAAACTCTTCACTTAATCATGCTGTGGAATTGGAATAAATACATGAACAAAGGTAGAAGTGTGCTATTCCTTTGCAGTCTGCAGTAATGATCTACCCAACAGCTCATTAGTAATATATCTTTAGGTAATATATAGTGGGAGAATGATTCAAAACGTGAATCATTTTAGGTCCGTAACTGACCTAACTGAATCTTGCTTCTGATACTATTCACCTTGATTTAGGGATCAGCGAGAGTAATCAAGTTCCTATAGCCACCCTGGAGAGAATGTGAACTCAAGCAAAAGCATCAAAAAAATCAGGAAGCTGATGTACCAAACAAATAATACACAAGTCTTCAGCCCTTCATAGTAAAGTATTTTCTAGCAGAACTCAGGGAACTGTAAACTTTGTTTAAATAAATTTGATCCACAGTGATCTTGTAAAATGGGATTAGAAATAGACTTAATGGCTTTACTTAAAGGTGTTGGTTTTATAGGTTAATTAATAGACCTTTTGTAAGTAATCACAGTGGTTTTAATTCACAGAATCAACACAAATAAAACAGTCCAATTTTATCTGTGTGCTTGTTTCAGTGGTTGTAAATCCTAAATTAGACTAATTTTTCTACAGTAATTATCAAAAAGCAGCACACAGCATCCCTCTGATTAAAAAAAAAAAAGTAATTTATAAGAAGAGCTCATGAGACCAATTCCTTTCTAGCAAATTGGTTTCTTGATTTTTACCATCAAAATTTCAAATTAATTAGTAAATAGTGTGTGTTATACAAGTTTTCTGAAAATTTAACATGCGAGATTAGCTGACTGGATTTATGGCAAACAATGGCAATTGTAATGGTATATGATTTGCATGTAATTCTCTCTGAAATAAAAGTTAAAATATTCCAAAATATTAAATAGAGCTTCTTCAGAAACTGATTTGTTAGTACCTGTTTGATATTAAAAAAAAAAAAAATTGAAAATTTGCAGAACACAGAGCTTATAGGTAAGCTCTGATTCCCTAAACCATTCACTTCTATAAAGTTTATAAAAAGTGGCAAGTTTTAAATTTGAATGAACTATACTGGAGAGATTGATTTATACATCTATGTCACAAAAGAGAAAGAAGTCTCCTCCAGGCTCTGAAGAAACTCAGGGAATTAATGACTTTCAAGACATTAAGAGAAATCATCCAAAAAGACTCTGACATCACAATTTTGACACTTTAAGTGGAGGGAAATACACTGGAGTCTTTCAGATCTTTTTGTAATATAAATTGCAAGTCATATCAATATATTTGTAAAGTGAGAGTAAAATTAATCACTTAAAACAACTCTTGGTTGTATCATGGTCAAGAAATGTACAATAAATGCCAAGTAAGCTAAAAATACAGAAAAAAATTATCACATTTTTTCAACTGACTGCTTATTTAATTCTTGTGCATGCTAATACATATTAATATTGACAAATTCCAGACTTCAGTAGCTCAAAAATGTCACAAAAAATACTTTCAGTTGAAAGATGGAGACCTTGTCCTCTCAAAATAAAATCTACCCTCTTTTAAAAGTCTGGCTGAGGCTTCATACAAAATGTTGAATGAAAATGCTAAAAGTAAACTAATTGCATTAAAGTTAATATTCATTGCACTTCTTTTACTTAGAAAATTATGGGTTAAAATACTACCAGTCAGAATATTATGCTTCAGGTTTTGTTGTATGTATGCCCATTAAGTAGACACATATTAATTCAGTTCTAATTAGCAACAGCCATTATCATTCAATATCATTAACTGCGTTATCGTAGAAAATACTCTTATAGAGTGGTCATCTCATTTAAATTTAACCCAGTTAAGTGTGGTTCACTATAGCTGTATTAACTCATAAAAAAAAAAGATGAAGTGGAGAATATGTGTAATTGTTTCAATTAAATACATAATTGGCAGTATTACGTCTTAGCTAGAAAGCAGTCAGTTTGCTTTATAACCCTTAGAGGGCTCCATTGCTATGTAGTACTGGAAAATAGACAAATTTGACATCTTAACATGTTCTGACATCTACTGTAATTTAATTTAGGCCTTATATTAACTCTGTTTACATGGTTTTAACTGTGTGCAGAATCTTCCAAGCTGGTTAAAAGGTCTGATGACATAGATTTAGGATTCTGAGATGAAGTAGAATGTCTACAAAGCTGTTATGTATAGATTTACCAGAATTAGTATCATAAATGTGACAGGACTCTCAGTTCCCAGATTTCAAAAGCATGAGAACTGGTCCAGAGGCAAAATGATGAAATCATGACTTAATAATTTATCATTATTTTCTCAGTGCTTCACTGTCCATCCAGAGTGTGTGTAAATTACAGCATTGCAGTGCAGCTTTTTCTCTTTAACAAGCTAATATATATATATAAAGAGGTTGGGGCAGGGTGTTGCCTCTGAACACCAAATCTCTATGGAGGAAGAAGTGTAAGAGTCCCCCTTTTTTTCTCTGCCAGGGGATTCAGGTGTGACTCAGCTCCTTTCTAGAGACATGAAAACAAGAGTAACAACAGCTCTAGCAAAGGGCTAGCTTTTCAAATAAGTATTTGATACAAAAGAGAAGAAAGAGCACAAATGTTCTTAACACTGAACTCGCGTCTACGTGTCAGCTGCCTATGTCTAGGAGAAGATGCTATTGTAAATGCCAAAGTGAGGACTACCACACTACCTGAAACATAAGAGACCTAGAAAGACAGTTGCAACTTCACAGATGGTTCCCTTGCATCCTGTGTGTGCAGCAAATGGGAAGGGATCTGGAATGGAACTGAGTTAAAGCATGCATAGAAACAAATTTGGGTGAAACAAGGCGTTGAAGTCAGATATTTAGTTTGTTTAAAGTAATTTTTTTTAAAAAGGTAATATTTTGAAGAAAAAGGTAAGAAGAAAACCAAGGCAAGTAATAAGCAAGAGGAGAAACTGCATGGAAAAAAAACTGCACATGATGTGGAAGTTTTGTGGCAGTTGGAGGAAATGGGAGAGCAGGTGTTCATTTCTGCATCTGGGACAAAGAAAGGAGAAGACGGTTACCTGAGGGAAAAGAGAAATGGACAATTAAGTAAAAAGGAACATTCCTTACACCCTGTCAGCTTTCTCTGGGAAGAAAGTGGCACATTCCTGTCTGTAAAGATTCTCCACAAAACCTCCTGTGAGAGGGACCAAAATTACGTTCCTCATGTAAGCTGCAAACTCTTCTAAACCCATCAAAACATGAGAATGAAAACTCTCTTTCAGAAATATCAAGCAAACACTTAATAAATAGGTCAGTGATGAGAGTTAAAAGCCATTTAACCTCATGCACTGCCTCCAGCAGTCTGGTGAAGAGGGAGACTGCCCACAAGATATTACTCCCTGTTCCCTTACTTTGTGTATTAGGGTTTGCTTTATGAGTCAAAATGTTTCCCTCAGCTCAGTTCATACAGAGCATGAAGAAATTAGCCATGACCATTTTAGCTCACAAATCAGGCAACCACAAAGAAGTGTCTTTGTCAGGATCAATACTTTGCTGTGCATTTTCAGACTCGCCTGATCTGAGCTCCCCAACATGAAAGTGCTGCCAGCATGACCTCTTCCTCGACTGCCTTTCCCTCGCAGTGGAAATTGTCTAGTCGCTACTGGATTCAGTGTCAGGAGACTCATTCAGAAAGTCACTGGTTGATGATGTATCCTGGAGCATGCTAAATAACCTCCCTACTGAAAAAGAAGAAACTACCCACATTGCTAAGATTCTTTTGTAGTCTTGGTGGGAATGGACTCTAAAACCAAAAATGTGATGTTATGAATATGAGTCTTTATTCTTGAAAGTTCATTTTCCAAGATAATAGAAGAAACTAGGTATCCTGGCAAAATGGGATGTTAAAAATAAGAAACCAAAATTTTATGCCATCTTATTTTTCTGATACTAGTAAGTCCCCTATCTAAAATAAGAAAATAAGATTTTAAGTTAAATGGACTGTAGTACTAGTAATAGTAGAATAGTTTAAGGTAACAATTATGTATGGGATATATGAAAGTTACAGTAAATTTAAAAGAAATAGGCAGGAAGGAAGGAAAATTATTGCATGAATCATACTCCCTTGGGTAACAGTGTCAGCAGACTTGAAATTATCATGTTGCATAGGACAAACAGATGAGCAAATTGATGAGTAACTGGCAAAAACTTTTTTTTTTTTTCTTGAACACTGAACTAGCAAACAGCAGTTTTTATATAATAAAGATGTGAGGTAATCACTCCCATCTCTGAAAGTCAGAGCTATAAAGAAGGACATAAAAGAGCAGATGGTATGTTATGAGGATGCCCTAACAAATGCAGGCAGCCATACTACTGCAAGAATGTTTCTTCATGGACCAATTTAATCACAGTGAATGGATTTTGCCCTTATTACTTTATAGCAGGTACTTCTGGCATGGTTTAGCCCATTCTTTACACCACATGGCTCAAATTTCTTAACTAGAAGAGGTTGAATTTAAGCTGATTCTTGCTGGGGCTAGAGTCTTTCCTCCTGTTCAAGTGAGAGCCAACACATAAGCAGTTTGGATTATCAAGGGGTAATGACTTGGGCCCTAAACTGACAGTATGAGCCAGTACTTGTTTAAACTCTTTGAAACTTTGTGTGTATCTAGCTTGGTGTGATCTCCCAAACGTATTTTTTTAGGTCTTTCTTAGTTAGGCAGGGAGGTAGTGGATCAGATGTATTTCACTCTGCAAGTTTTTATGATTGCTCTCATACCTTGAGGTGATGCCAGCAATTCCCTTCCTGTCCTCATCCTTTTCTTTCTCTGACTTTTCTGAAAACTTAATATTTTCCTCTTGAATGAGATTACATCTTAAAAATACTGAGCAACTCTGCACTACAGCAAGATTTCAAGACAGCTCATTTAAACATTACACATTATGCCACATATGAACTTTAGTTATGATTTCCCAAACTGTAGTGTGGGAACAAAAGATAATAGGTTCCCAAGTAGGGTGTGAGAGCAGTTGTGATGTGCTGCAATGTGATAGTATGCTTACTGTTAGTGGTAGGGATGGAAGTACAAATGGTAAAAAAAATTGTTCCAAATAAACTAAACAAATTGGAAATTGCTAATAAAATTGGACCTGTTGGAGTGGGTCCAGAGGAGGCCCACAAAAATTATCAGAGGGATGGAACATCTCTCATACGAAGAAAGACTAAGAGAACCTGGAGAAGAGAAGGTTACAGGGAGACCTTATTGCGGCCTTTCATACTTAAAGGGGGCTTAAAAGAAAGATGGGGATGGACTTTTTGGAGGGGACTTTTGCAAAAGGATAAGAGGTAATGGTCTGAAACTAAGAGGGTAGGTTTAGACTAGATATTTTTTACAATGAGGTTGGTAAAACTCTGGAACAGATTGCCCAAAGATGCCCCATCCCTTGAACCATTCAAGGTCAGGTTGGACAGGTCTCTGAGCAACCTGATCTAACTGAAGATTGCAGGGGGTCGTTCATTGCAGGGGGTATTGGACTAGACGACCTTTAAAGGTCCATCCCAACCCTGACTATTCTATGATTCTATGATCTGACCTGCTTTACTTTGCAAACCTTCTATGTCAATACACAGAAAATGCTATAATACTCATTCTCAAATAATATGATTATTAAAACAGCATTGGCTTCAACACTTAAATACAAAGATGAAATATTAATTGTTTGTTTCTACAACTGCAGTCTCAGGAGTACTTTGTTTGCAATACCTGTCTTTTAATTTTTTAATTTGATACTAGGAGATGTCAAATGATGTCAGGCCCCTCCAAATCAAAATACTTAAGGCCTGTATGAACCTTCAGCCCTCAATGTATTCAAGAATTCTTCTGTTTTCAAATAAGCCACCAACTAAAACCCTTAAGGACACTGACAGTTTCAGTGTAAGAAAGGTCTGTTTTCTCTGCTGAAAGCTGGGAAATTAAGTCTACTCCATGAAGTTTACCAAATTCTAACTTAATATGTCCATTTTCTATGTCTAGCAGACATTTTCTTCACACCATAGTCTCTGGGATGAATGTTTATAAAAAGCTGTCTTATTTTGGATTCCTATTTTGACTTCAGTCTGAAAAGTTCATCATAATCTATCCAACTGTAAGGAGGAATAGGAAACCCTATCAGGGATTCCCACAAAGACTTCCCTTTCTAACCCTCCCTCAAGGCAGGACAATCACCCAGACTAATGAAAACCAATGTCCATTAATTTGGCACCTGACAGAATGCATCCAGCTTTGAAGTAAGAGGCAGTGCTGTGTTTTTCCTCACACTCTCTTTATCACTGTTTGTTGTTTAGGAAAGTGGCTTAGCCTTTCTGTAGGTTTTCACAGGAGGGAACTCCACCTTATTCCAGTGGCTGACAGTTCTGGGTCTGCCTGCAAGCTCCAAGCAAACTGAAGATGCAGGAGAGGGCCTTCTCATTGAAAGCAAAGGAGGTGATCTCATGAACACGCATATTGCTTTCCACTCTTGATTTTGAGATCATCTCAGGATTTTATGGCCTGCCATCCTAGTTTTCCAAAGTGATTACCTTTTCCCTTTATTAGACTTTATGGCTATCTACTTCATTTATCAATAATTTAGAAACCTGTTCCACACTGTTGTGTGGACACAAGTTGTGCTGTACAATACTGTCATTATTTGACATTAGAACACTGCTTGTCTGTTCGTTGTGTAGGTTATATTTCCTAATTTTTCAAAAGGATAAAAATAACTGATTTATAAAGATATAATATGATATTCCTGTACTAAGACATAGTAAAATGAATAAAATAAAGGCTCTGCTGTATCAGACCAAATCCATTCCAGTGCCATGTCTCTGAGAGTGGCCAATAGCAGTTACTTTGTGAAGTGTGTAAGAACAAAAATATCTTACATCCCCAGCATCCTGCCACACACCACCTGGTGAGTTCTGCTGTGGGACTTCTTGATAAAAAGACTGATGTTAAGGAGCCTTTGATATACTTTGTTTCCCCAAGACTTTTCCTTTTTTTTTTTTTAATTATTAAAAATTTTAGTAATGATAATGCTAATTTGCTTGAAGTTCTTCATCATTTTCCAAGCTTTGAATGACCTCTAGTCAACTCTGAAAGCAAAGTATCTGAATGCATGTGAGCTTGTACACTGTACATGAGATCTTATACCAGGTATCTGATTCCAGATAACTTGACTATCTGGTCCCTGTTTAAAATGATAGGTGAATGCCAATCTGACTTGCTACCTTATAGGTTGACAAATTTAATGTCAACAAATAATGTGTCTACTTTCTTGTCCTCCTAAGTGAGGGTGAGTGAGGTTGTTTTGACAAAATATATGTCAATAATGGATTGAAACTGATGGTTTGGGGGGTTTTGGGTTGGGTTGGATTTTTTTCTAGGAATGAGCTCTTTTCAGTAACGTTTTTGTTGATAAAGGTTTCTCAAGTCTAAGCTGCAACTGCTGATCGTGGTGATCAGGTAGAAACAGGTGGAGGGAACCTCCTGATAACTCACAACTCAAAGAAAGGGACTCTTATTTAGAAAGCAATATAACTAGATTCACAGCCCTAACCTGGATTAAGCATGAGCTTGAGACTCACCCCAATGGAGTGCATTTACCATCAGGCTCTTAGATCTTCTTGGGCAACTGTTCTTACTGTCTCCTGTCAATGGGCACTTTAGCCCAAGAGAGAGAGCTCAATTATTAAACAACGAGAAAACCTGCATCAAAATCAAACCTGATGTGACAGGGTGCTCATGTGGTCGTTCCTGTTGGTTCTCTCCAACCTTGGTGAATGGCCTAGTCATCAAAATACTCTGGAATGAAGGTCTTTTGTATTTTGTCTTGACTGTAAATGTAAATAAAGGATATGTATTTTGGAAATGCTTTTAGGAACACTTGAATAAATCTTGTTATTCTTTAAGTATCATACTAGAAATAGGTAGATTTTGTAACTGGATCACTAAAGAAATAGAAAGAGAAATCACTGCAAAATATGCAAGTGGCATTATTTTAAATGTTCATAATATTTGGCCTAACAACAACAAATCTTCCAAACAAGGTTTTAAAAGTAACAACTCAGAGTTCAAGCTCTGTTATGTTTTAGAAGGATTGCTGTACAGCTTTCAAGAAAAAAATATAGTGCTTCAAAAGCTTATGCAAAATTATGCATAATTTTGTTAAACTCTTTCTTGCCTGATTCTAGTTATTCATGTACATGGGAATTTGTAAGATGATGACTGTCAATATGTACAGTAAAATTAACTTTTAACCACATGCATATGGCAAGCAAGGACTGTTGCTAATATTTTTGTAACGGCTTAAATGATCATTATTCTTGCTGTTGTTGACAGCTTTTTCCTGCTTAACTGTTGAAAACATTTTAGTATTATATGGTGGCTTTTCTCCAGGTTTACAGAATATTGTTTTCTTGTTGTAAGAGGGAAAATTTACATTAACCTTCATATATAGTATTTGACATTTATAGTGCAAGTGGGATTGATTACTTTAACATATGAGAAAACTACAGCCTTAAAATATACAGAATATGAGACAATATCATCATGTGCCAATACATTATTTACTTTGTGTTATTAAATGCTCCACTGCTCATCAGTTTCAATATTCTTGATACCCAAATTTTTTACTGTGAGAAGATAAATTAAATCTTAATGCACAGGCATTTCTGAATGTCCAGCATTGTTGTATGTATTGCTGTGTTATTGTTCCACCTGTGTAAGTCCCACTGTGAAATTTTGCCTGAAATTCAGGCAGAGACATTAAGAGTAAAGGTGTTATGAAAAATTGATACATTTTTCAGGTTTGGAATTTTGGACTGAATAAGTGTATAACAGTTTTGACAAACCCTTAAGTTGCTTTTCTCAACCAAAATTATGTCTGAAAATAGCCATATTACTTTTCTGGCAAGAAAAGAAATGTGGTTTGGGATTTTGTGTAATACTTTGCCTCTTAGAATTGCACAAACTTTGATGTTATTTCCAAAATCATGAAAGAACAAAGCTGTATAGTATACATCAAAAATGCTTTTTAAATTTTATAATCAACATGAAAATCCTTTTTTTTTTTTTTTTTTTTTTTTTTTTTTTTTCCATGTGAGATGCTTTGCTTGCATTACCTTAAAAGTTCTCACTTCCTTTAATTATAAAAAAGCACGGCAGTTCAACTCACCACTTTCAGGTCAAAATTGTGCCTAAAATTCTCTTCCAATATGAGAGCAAAAGCTGACACAGTTTTCAGCTGTGATTCTCAGGAGGGACATTCCTTAGGTAGTGAAGTGAGCACCAGCCTCAATGAAGCATAAGATTTCCTCCATCTGTTCTCTTACTATATATGCATTTCACTTTTTGTCCCCCCCCATCTCCTCCCAGCCCCAAATTCTGTCAGTGAAATTGAGGAAACTTTCATCTTAACAACAACCTCTAGTAATAACCAGATTTGTTTGTTTTATGAAAATTGAAAGAAATTGGATAAGAAAATTAAAAGAAAGTATTTAACTGAAGTTTTACAATGTTAAGTTAGAAATACAAAAGTCAGAAGGTTAAATATCTTGTAATGAGGTGACAGAGAAGGTCACAGCAACGCTATGAAATACAGCACCATAGAAAGCATGGGAAGAAAGACACTTGCTCCAGGATGTCCTCAGAAGGAGTTGTCTTCAGGTTTTATCAGGTACTGCTCTTGCTCTTCCTGCTGGCCAGGAGAAGTTGCACACCCACAGTGTAAGGATGCCTGGTGGTCAGCAAGTTCTGGAAGAATCTCAAGTAGAAAAGGGGTGCTAAAATAACTCCCTGCTGCCAATATACCATTCATCTTTGCTTAAGAAAGCTGTGAAAATGACTGGTGAGCTGCCTGAATAGCATTGCTGTACAACTAATGTGCTTTATTTGACAAAAACTTTATTAAAACCTAATGCTTTGCTCTTGTACATGACTTTCCTTCCACTGACGTTGAAAACATCTCACAAAGATTAGTAAACATTATTACTTTTTATACAAAAAGACAACACACATCACGTTTAAAGATGTACAAGTTCTTTTTAGGGAAAGAACGAAAAGAAAGAAAGAAAAGAAAAGAAAGAAAGAAAAAGAGAAAAAGAAAGAAAGAAAGAAAGAAAGAAAGAAAGAAAGAAAGAAAGAAAGAAAGAAAGAAAGAAAGAAAGAAAGAAAGAGAAAAAGAAAAAGAAAAAGAAAAAGAAAAAGAAAAAGAAAAAGAAAAAGAAAAAGAAAAAGAAAAAGAAAAAGAAAAAGAAAAAGGTGAGGAAGATGTTTTTCTCGGTTACCACAAAGCCATTGCTCCTTATCTGCAGGTGAGCATCAGCATGGGAAGCAAAGGGTCACTTACCCTTTTCCTGAGAGCATGAGTTAACATTCAATCTATCTTGGAGCAAAGAAACACACCCCACTATCTAATTAAATGATTTCTAAGTCACTGAAAAAATATATTACAAAGACGTTAACCATGACTGAAAAAAAAAAACCCCATCTGAATGGTTTTTCTGGTTAATCATTGGTGGTACTTTGCTTACAACTGTAAGTTTAAATGTGCATGATTAATTGAATATACATATATATCACATTTTACATTTTCATATTTAGTATGTAACTGTTAAAGTTTAATAAGCAATTAAAAGATGCAATTTAGATTTTGGCTTCTAACTGTTTATTCTTTAAGAACGGATAAGGATAACAATGTTCAATGGTTTTCCATTTAATTTAATTTTATTTGCACAGTTATTGGAGAACCACTTTGCCATACTTAATTTCATTTTATGAAGATATCCTGATTAGAATGGTGTCATAAATACCTCATTTATATTCAGTGTTTCCAATTTTGCCTTTCTGCCAAAATCAGCTTTAACTGTAAAATAAAACCAGACTCCTTGTACATGACACTTACCCCAAGGTTACCATTGTTAGAAAGTATAAACACCGTTTTCCATGTAATGCCATTAAGGCCTTTACAAAATATTGTTTCTTTGTCATGCAAGCTTTTGACCATAAAAGTCTCAAGATTTTTCTGGGCAATTCTAGAATTAATCATCTAACAGTTAACAACATACCTCAGCTAGTGCAACTATGTAGGAGCAACTATTATGCAGAACTAAGAAAAAAAAAAATCCCAAGTTTTGTATTTTGTACTCTTTCCAAAAAAAAAAAAAAAAAAAAGGCAGCATGATTCTGTTGGGTCTCTATGAAGTATATCTCCCTGTTCTATTTTTGTATGATCTTCAAAGCTGTCATCTCTAGTACATTTCACTGTCAGTTTTATATAAACACATCCATTTTGATAACTTCAACATGTCATAATCTTTTAGAGACAGATGCAGAAAAAGTAGCATGAACAGTATTGCATGATATTAATTACATATAACTGACGTACATTTAACCTTTTTATTCCAGGGCATTATTATACAAATAAGTCTGTATCAGTTTTAGAAAACCTTTGCCTTGTAAGACATTTTGTTTTAATTATTAAAGAAAATATTTTTATACTACCAGTTTGTTTCATTTATTTTTTTGGTGGAAGTGCATCCTACCTAAAGGATGGCAGCTTGGGTAAGTGAGTAAAATTGTTATTGATCAGACATGTGCTGGATTTCCTGAATTTGTAACTACATATTTGTAAAATTCCTGGAGCAAAGAGGAAATAAGAAGTTGGGCAATTGCTCAAAAGTAGAAAATGAGTCCTTCTGGGGTGTAGCACTCGGTTAATACTTAAATTACATGTTTGTGAATTGTTTGTAAATCAGTATTTCTGATAGGATAAAGAGACTTTAAGGTAGATTCTAGTTGGAGATTATTAGTACTGATCCAGTATCTGGATTTCTTTTTACTGAAAACACATACTTAAAATGTGTGTATTCAATCCATTAGACACTACAGAGTCTGCACTTATGTATAAGGTCCCTGTTTACATTAAATTAATTTACTTGAAATCTCACATCTCTTCAGACTTAGGTACAGGAATGGATTCTAACAGTTCAAAAGAACCAAAACAAAAGGAAAGAACAGTATAGCATTTATGATACCTCTATTTCAGTGCTCATATTCTTCTCCCAATGACTTAATGAATCTGCCCAGCTCCTTTAATCCTACCCTGAGCCACTGATTTGTCCTGGCTAGCCTGCAGGTTCACACAAAAGAAATATCTGGACAACAGCTGTTATATTACCAGCACAGTTGAAAAATGAAGTAAACATTTAAAATATGAACATTGGAAAACCAAAATGAGCTTTTCCCTCACCTTCTATTTTCTTCTAATAAAGTCTCATTTTTACAACTTATTGGTAATGCATCTTTCTAATTATAACATGGTCTTTGTTTTCAGCTACAGAAGCCTAGTTCTTTTACAATGTCTCCAGTTAGCTCCTGATAGCATGAAATAAAAAGTTCTGAATTTCTTGCTATTTCCCTGTCAAATTTTGTCTGCTCTTCTAGAAATCTTATATTACTGACCTTTTAAAGAAGCTATTACTCTACTACTATAGCACTGAGCACACTATTACTTCTTGTATATAGTGGTCTTATTGGGAGGAATACAAAGATGATAGAATCTGAAACTGATAATGGTCCTGTAAGAAAGCAAAAATTCCCTGCTAGCGTAACTAAAGAGAATGGGAACAGAAGTGTTGTGGCTTTGCCTCTGTCAGTTCTGGATTTTTACTTAACATTTCTGTGTCTCTTCAAGATCAGTTCTATTTTTATTTTTTTGAGGGTTGTGTCGTCATATCTTGCTGATTTGAGCAACATTTCTCAATGTAATTGCAATCACAATTTTCTTCCATCACAATTACGTATTTTATTGAAGCAGTCCTCAAAAACTTTGGGAATGATTTTTGGATAATAGTAGTGAAATTACACAAATGGCTGAGATAATCACAAGATTTCATTCAAGCATCCTCGCTGAAAAATGGCCAGTCCCCTTTTCAACCAGAGAGTACACAATGGCTGCTTCTATAGCATCTTTGCTTTACCATGCTAGGGACTGAGCCTTTTCCATGAGTTAATCAGTTCAGATTTGCTGGTATTTTTGTTGGCTCTATCAAATGGACCCTGGAACAAACTATCCTCTCAATGGTATCCAGGTTTTCTTAAAAAAGTGAGTTCCAGATTGGAGCCTGGATGCAACCTTGAATGTATGTGGAGAAAAGGATCAGGGACCAAGCTCTAGAATAAATCACAGCAACCTGATGCATCTAGTGTGATGTTTCAGAATTCTGTTCTTGCTATTGAGCAACTTGCTCATCTTCCCAAAACAACTGTTGCAGAGATATGAGGATGCATAAAAGGGAAGGAACAGTTTCACTGAGTGTAATCTGGCTTCAGTGTGTCTAGACTTACTGCATGTACTAGAGCTCCAAAATGTGCTACGAGGTTTCAACAGTTCTCATAGTTAGGATCAGCTGAAGGTTTATGATTATGTAAATTGTCTGAGTGAAAGCAAAACATGCCAAGTGGGAAGTATATGAATTGTACAGGCAAACTAGGCTAATTTAGGCTAATTTAATCTAATTTAATTCACAGCTTTATCGGCAATGCCACATAGCAAACAGGATCTAATACAGGCAACCCCTCTCTTCGTGTAGAGAAATAGAAAGTGTAAGAACACATACAAGTTACGAACAGATTCTGCTTGTCACTTTAGACTATCCTGAGAGAGGTGGTGTTTTGGAGGCATGAGGATTTTAAAGTAAACTGTATTCAGACATGATGAGTACAGTAAATGAATAAGCCATTAATACTGTTGCAAGGCTCTAAATGTTTTCAGTATCTGTGCCTAACAAAATCATTTCCTTTAGAAACTGGAGACACTAGGGGATAATCAAATCACCCTTGCAGGTGGTAAATCTGTGGAAGTACCACCTCAACAGAGGTCCAGGGGATAATACACCATAGTCAGTTCTGGTTAACAAGCCTGGAAAAGCAGAGAGACTGCAATATGTACCGAGAGACAGCCCTGATCAGAAGACACTGAGACACTTATTTTGGAAAAAAGATGTGAAAAACTGGGGAACTGGAACTATTACGCATCTGTATAGCTGTAAACTGTACCTTATCATTTATGTGCAGGCCTCTATTTTTCCTTCATTGATTTTAACTCTAACATTTTTTTTTACTTCAGAAATACTGACTGATCAGGTGTTAACTGTGGCCCTGTCCCTGAGCAAACAAAAACCTGTTCTAGTCAGTGAATTTAAACTAGATACACAGTGAAGCACATTTCAAAGGGACTTTGAAGGCTGAATACAGCTTGTTACACAGACAGTCCTGAACAGAGTATTTGTTAAAAGTGAATTTACCGAGATTTTTTCCCATAGGTTGATACTCACATAGATGATCATCTCTCAGAAATGCTGGTAGATTGAAGAAGGAAGGTGGAAGGAATGAGATTTAAACCATTTTCTACTAGAAAAGTTTTATCAGAAAATTTTCAACTGATTCAGGTAAACTCCATGTATACTGATCTGGGTGAGACAATTGATGTACAATTCAGTGTGTTGTTCCAAGAACTTGGTGTCAGTCAACTTCTGGACACAGCCAAGTGAGTGACCAGAAAAATTATTAAAATGGAAAGAACTTTGAAGAATATTAAAAAAAAAAAAAAAAGGCCCAGGTGAGTTCAACAGATCTGTACCCTTCACTGATGTAGGCTTTCACACCACAACAACAGAGACTTATTAGGATGAGCAGTTAAAGAATAAAGCTTTAGTGGCAGCATCTATCAAACTGTGTGAGCCAAGAATAGCAATGTCTGAAACCATTAAAAAATAACTCTATGCCAGGACACGCCAGAAGAAGGAATGCTATGACAAGACCGCCAACCCTCATTACAAGCACAAGCGTGTGATTGCAAGCAGAACACCTCTGCCAGCCTGCCAAAGGGCACCTGTAGCACCCCACCTCAGGTAATACGGCTACATGTCAGTCTGTCTTCCCTTCTAGTAACCACACTGTATATAGAGATTTATTAGCCTGTTGCTGTCTCCAGTTCAATGTTTCACAGAACGTACATCCTTACTGCAGGCCTGGACTGAGCCAGGAGGAGAACCTTGGCCCCAGACTGGGTGTCAGAGGCTGAGGCAGGTGCACATGACTCGGCTGGGCTCTTCATCTGCTGGCATTGCTGTCAGCTGCAGCGCATAGCTTCTGGGTTCCATGGAGCATTGCTGATTATTCTTCTGGGGGGGCTTTTCATTGGGCATACTTGAAACAACAGCAAGGCTCTGTCATAGACCATCAGCATGGTGCTTTCACGTCATGATGCTGCAGCTTCATGTTCTGTACTGCTGGGTGTCATTTTAATGGTACATGGGTATACGAGAGTGTAAGGTGTCTGGATGAAGGGAAGCCCTGACAGTCCCTGCCTGCCCCCCTCCATTCTCCTTTCACTCTGCTCACAGCCCAGGACCCCATGTCAGCCCCTGGGGCCATCAGCTCCTGCCCCCGCAACACCACAGCATGCTCCAGCTTCCCACAGCCTCTCCCTGCCTGGCCATGGGCCCTGATGAGTCAGGCCCCCCCGTGGGCCTCCGTCCCAGCCCGGCCTCGACCTATCCCCAGCCCCAGGGAGGTGCCTGATGCCCAGGCGGGGCTGCCCCGTGCCCCCTGCCTGCACTTCTCTGCATTGTCCAGACGTACCACTTTATTAGAAGTGCCTGCTCCTATAAATCTTCCTTTCCTCATGTTCTTTCCTCATGTCTGCCACAATTTTGCCACTAACACTGTCACGTAACAGTTTTCCCCTGTTCCAAATCAGTTCCAAGACCCCACTGTTGGCCACCACTTGTAAGAGCATGCTCTGATCTTGCTCTTTGTGAGGACTGGACCGTAACAGCTGAACCCAAAAGCCTGGATTAAGGACCTGACTGGATTAGCTGATAAATAAATAATATAGTCACAAACCTCCATTAGTAGTTCAGAGACAGAAATGAAAACAGGACAATTTTTAGTACAAGCTGAAAGTATCTATATAAAACTGCTAAAAGTCGGAGAGAAGTCTGCTCCCACCCTCACACCCACACCCATAGTCACAATGATAAAACGAGGCCACGAGGCCAAATAAACACAGCTGGCAAAATTCAGCTCAGTACACTTGAATTTGAACTTCAACACTCCAGATAAAAGTGTTGATGGAGCTCAAGAACTCAGAGTTTTTGATGTTGAGAGATGCAGTGTTGAAACTTCCCAACAAGAATCAGAATCACCTCTTCAGTTATCAGGATGTTCAAGAAATGTACCTGGCCTTCAGTTAATGTATCTATTTGTGTACTTGACAAGCACATTGGGCATAAATATACTAGTTTATTAATTTCGGAAGAAACAATGAATACTGACATTTACCAAGTTATCACGTTATTGCTATTTTTCATCTTTAATATACATGTCCTTTATTTATTTTACACAGAATTAGAGGAAAATATAGATTGGAAGGGACCTCCAGATGTCCTGTAGTTCAACCTCCTACTCAAAACAGGGTTAGATCAAAATGACATCCATCTGCTGTGGGCCTGGTCTAGTTGAGTTTTGAAAGTCTCCAAGGTTGGAGATTTCAAAATATCTTTAATGAACTTAATTCATTTTTACCATCTCATTGTAAGATTTCTTTTTAAAGTCCTGCAGTAGGTCTTCAATACTTTCAGAAAGTAATGAAAAAGAAAACTGAAAAAAAAAAAAAAAAAGAGGAAAAAATAAAGTATTAATTAAAACAAATAATTATACATTTTCTCACTCTTGTTTTTTTGAATGACAAGAAAACCAAACAAACCCAAGAATAATAAACAAATAAAATGCCCAAATTAAATGTTCTGAATCAGTCTAGCAAGCATTTTATTTGACTGCAAATAAAGGTCTTTTTAGTTTTCTTACAACAAAAAGAAAATATTTGAATTAACCAATATTAAAAATCAGTTATTCACATGATCATCCAGAATAATTTGATACTACTTATATTACCCACAAAAATTCTAAGTCCAGGACTATATTCTGGGTTGATTAATCCTATTAATAATACATAAGTATTTTATCCATGTTTTTTTGTGAATACTTCAACTTTGTAGTTCAGACTCAGTGAACTGCTTAGGTAACAGCAGAAGCAGGATCATTTTGTCATATTTATTTTGCAGTTGTAGGAAACAGTATTAGTAAATCAAAGAATTGGAACAGTTACAAATAGGTGATGAGAAAACAGCAGACAATGATGTTCAGTGAGGGAACGACTACACATATGTTGAAGTAGAATTCAAAATGATCTTGACAAACTGGAAAAATAGTCTTAAAACACTATGACATTTAACAAAGTAAAATGTAAGATTCACTTAGACAATCTACTTCAGTAATACAGAATGGAGAACTGACAAGCTTGCAGTTTTAGAAAGGAAAAGGAAATATTTAGAGATTATAATGGCCAATACAATGAATGCAAACCCAGCAGTATCATGCTCTGGAGCTACAGGTGAACAGCCTGTAGCAGATGAAGAGAGTCATAGCCTACATGACATATAAAATGATCTTTCCTCCTCTTCAAAACTGTTTCCTCAGTTGAAGTGTTGTGCAAGTTTGGAGCTCTGCTCTTCATGAAAGATATGGAGGAGTTGCTGAGTGGAAGAAAGAGAAAACACTCTTCAGATCTATGAAGGGCTGCTGAAGAGAGGAAGTGAATGAGCTGTTCTCTCCTTTGGAGTCAGAACAGCCTTAACTGCAATACAGATTAGGCTAGGTTTAGCAAATCAAATATTGCCTAAAATCTTATCTTCCTAGAAAGTGATGCTATTATGGCAAGTTCTATAACAGGTTCTTATTAGAACCTGTAATACATCTTTTCATTATTATAGAAGACATTTCAGTATTTTACTTTCTGAACTAAAATCTGTTTCCAGAGTCTGTTAATTTAGGCTGATATGCTATTTCACTCCTAAGGAGACTGTGAGTTCTGTAGTTACTCTGTTTTTATTAACAATGTGCTGTGTAAGACAGTGTAGGTAAATATATAGTGTCTACACAAAGCAATATAATTTTTCTAACTTCAGGATAAAAAAGGATGAAAACATTCCTTTAACACTCCCAGTTTTAAATTTTATTAATTTTCAGCTTCAAGATTCAGATTTATTATGCTTCCAGTCTTTTCTAAATCAGAAATACATTGTAATATATTTATATTTGATTACATACATGTAATGTTCAAAGAAGTGCCTAACCCACAAGTAACTTCAGAAAAGTGTAACTCTTTCTGATGCCAGCTACAATGGTTAGTTTATGCTTGTGTGCCTGTGATACTGACACATCTATTTATTGTACACATAATTTGGAAGATCTATAAAATATTGATGTAGTGAAAAATAAGGTTCAAATGACAGTGGGAACTGCAAGAAATTATCAGCTACATTCCAGAGATTTAAGAAGGTCTGTGATGAAAAGAGCCTTGAAATCTATGCTTGAAGGCTGCCTCTCTCTCTTTGCTGAAGCTGTTGTGTGCTGTATGTAATGAAGCAGTGAGTCAGTGACATAAGGTTAGTGGAATGCACCACTTTAATATTATTATTATTAAAATCATTCATCTCCTTTGTTGGGGCATGAGTCATCATAGTCACAGATTGTGGCATCTTACAAATTTCTCATTTTTATTCTTCTAGCCCATCAGTTAGATTTGTGATATAATTGTGATTTTTTTGTTAGAGGGCCATACTACACTATAAAGACTCCAAATCAAAAGGAAAAAAAAAAAAGATGAAAAAAAACATAATGTAACCTCATTATATAAATTAGCAAAAAAGTTTCTGAAGTGCATCTGCCTCCTAAAACAAAAGCATAATCTTCGCTGCCAATATGACATCAGCAGTGTTGGAAACACATGCTTCAAACAATAGAAAAGGGAAAAAGGAAACAATTCTCTCCATCCCTACCCAATCTCATAGAAAGACTAAAAATCAACACTCTGTCACTGAGAGTATGCAGGGTTGCTAAGAAATCTGCCAAAAAACTACTCAGTCAACAGTATAAGAACACTTCCCCCTCATCAGTGACATTTACAACAAATCCATGAATTCAGAGGAAAACAGTTATATGAAAATCATTCTCCATAGCAGGCCAATAAACACCTAGTCCATGGAAGGCTGGCAGTAGAGTTGTAACTGACAGACCTCTTAACTGCTAAGTGATCAATTTAAAATCATCTTCTTACTCAAGGGAAAGCATTAATAAACTGTTCCAATAACAAAACCTGCTATGTGGCCCATATTAATTGGCATCTCAAATTAATTGGATGAAACCCATCCAGATCATGCAAAACTGACTTACTCTCTACAGAAACTTCTTGTGAAAGAAATTGCTGCTATACCAGCAATTTCTGATTTTGACTTTAGATACACTACATAAATCCTGAATAAATTGTAATAGTTTCCATGGAAATAATAGAGTAGATTAGGTAAATAAAATAAGATTCATATCTTGTACTGTCTGTATAAAAGACAAACAGCTCTTTCTCCCTGTTCTCAACTGTAATGTGTTAGTGGAGTTGCCATGAGTACGAAATATGGTCAGTTAAAAGAAATTAAATAAAAGTAACCAAAACCTGATAGACATAAACTTTTCCCTGAGAAAAAACTTACTAATTTAGAGTAGAAAGTGAAAATGACAATACTAAAAGTGTTGTCAAATGTACAAAATGAATAAACTGAAGATAGACAAGAGATTGGTTTTTCCATAATCTTTTTTCAGTTATAGTAATTTCACAGATTTTTTTTTTTTTTGGTAACAGCAGGAGAAAATGTCACTGGTATTCAACTGTTCACCCACGAACAGAAGCATGTTGCTTTTGGTAAATATATTACATACTGCACCTGGAAGAACCCACTGCACAAATGAGGTTGTCATCTTCTTTTTCTACCCTTGTTTCTGTCAGATGGAAACTGTTGCTACCTAGATGGCACTCTGCACTCTAAAAAGCTAAAGCTCTTCTTACTTCCCCACATGCTAGGTGGGATGATATACTCTCCAATGCCCTCTGTGACAATATGGACTGGGGCTCCCTAATAACTGATATTTGTGGACTCCTACACTGGTTAAATAGTTTGTTTACTGGAATTTTATATTGCAGCTCAAGAAGAAAATCATTCTAGCTCTAGTTTGGCTGAAGGATGTTCATTTAGCGTCAGTGATCTAAGATCACCTCTGAACAGTGAATCATTGTTCTTAGTACAGGAATAGACTTATTTTAATGGCATCATAACAATTTCCAGTTTAATAATCACTTCAAAATGTAATGCCTATATATAATTTGTCATAGGTAAAAAGAAAAAACTTTAAGGAAATGCAATGGTGTAACATCAATCTCGTCTAATTTTCCTCTAAACTACATCAGTGCAATCAGCTGAAATTATTTCATCAGGGAGATACTTTCAATAAACAGTATCAATAAATAATGTTTATAGACATTTTATATATACATAAAACGTTGTGAAGAATGCAAATATGAATATATGCAGCAATTTTGTTGTACCTTATACCTACCTGAAGACTACACTGTAACTTCCAGGACTAAAGTGCTAGCTGACAAATTATAAAAGATTGTGAAAAACAAAGATTTTGGCTAAGCTACTCCATAAACATATTCACATCTTGCTTCTTTTCTTTAAGTGCCCAGTGAAGAGCACAACATGACACAGAGATGCTGCATACTTGGCACAGCTAAGCATAAACAGTTCTAAGTGTGAACCAAAGGCACCGGTCAGCCATCAGCCAGCATTGCCCTGGCTGCCTCCCGCGCATCCAGCCCAGCAACTGGGACTTTGGGACTGCAGACCCCTGCGGGTCTACACTGCCTCCTGCTCCAGAGCTGTGCCACAGCCCTGCCTGGAGAAAGAGAAATACCTGCTTTACCTCTGAGGAATCCGCAAATGAAATCTGATTAAATTAAAGATATATTTTGCCTTTAATATCACTGAGCTCATGATTTTTTCACTGAGATTTAAGCCCCTACTTATGCACAAGCCCTTACTGAGCTTTTCAGATCACCATTACTGCGAAATACTTTCTTTATAGAGGTCTGAGCACAATGTCAGCTATAGAGCATCCTGTTTCTGTATCTTTTTATACAACCATAACAATGTTATATGGGATGTTCTGCTGCTGTCATTTGGGTCAAAACATATATACTTTTTTTCTTTCACCAATGCAAGGCTCAGTAGAGTCTATTTTGTTTATGATAACAGCCACAGCACCCTTAGTGATTAGCAAAGAAACAAAGAATATTTGTAACCAAAATTTTTTTCTCCATTTTAAAGTTCTTTTTATCTCTTACCTAGTCTGTTCTCCATATTATGTTTAACTCAGTCAACTTTATCAGTTTACTGTTGTGAGCAAGTGCTAAGCTTTACATTTGGCAAATGCTAGGACTTTGGAAGAAGAGCACAGCTGGAGTGGATATAATGAAACAGCGTTCTTCCGTACCAAAGTGATCTTGATGCTGATGAGAAAAAAACAACCACACAACAATATGGTGTATATTTATACCAGTTTAATGAGGCTCTATTCAAAAATCCAGCTGTGAAAATGTGATTAATCTATATACATAGTCTTCCAGTACAAGAAAGTAAGTTCTTCATAGTTAAGACTGATTTCCACACGTTACAGATTGTAACTTGTCACTTAATTATTTCCTGTAGACCATTCAACAAGCATGTAAGCACACTTTGGAGTTTGAATATGTTGCATGGAAAGCATAGCAGCTACTAATATACACTACTTCATTAGTAGGGGTATGAGCATCCATATAATTCTAGTTTCTGAAGTTATTTGTTTATCTTTTAATTTATGTTTGTTTCTCTTTATTTTTCTGTCTTTATTCCTTTTTTTTTGTTTGTTTTTTTTGTTTGTTTGTTTGTTTTTAACAAAAAACCTTTAAAGCTAATACTGAATTACTTCTGTAGGTGGTGCCAGAGATGTTTTGATGGTTTGCTTGCTTAAAATTAAATGTGGCTTTACGTATGTGCAAAGTTTGGCTTGATGTCATACATTATGGTTATGAACCTCTCCTTGGATTCTGTGTGTGTTTCTATCAGAAGACAAAAGCAACTGTTATCCAGTCTGGAAAGCAGTGGATTGTCATTCATGTACCCTGCACTGTCATTGATATAGTGTATTTACAGAAAGAACCTTCTAAATCTTTAAGCAACAGCATGCAAACTTCTAAATAAGCTTCTAACATTCTAGACCATCAAAATTTTGGATTTGTGTCAAAGTTAAATAAAGACTTCATCATGAATATACTAATTTCACTTGTTCCATTTTTTTTTTAGAGGAAAAATATGCTTTTCTTTGAATTCACATAGTAAGAGTCTGAAGGGTCTGGACACAATGCCTTGAGGATAAGAACAGATACAGCTAGTAGATTCTATTATTATTTATTGTATATTAACAGTTGCCTGGGGCTCCAGACATTGAACTAGAAGATAGATAAATAACAAACTAGTACCATCACATTATTGACAGGCAGCAGGAGCCAGAGAAAGCTGAAAGGAGATGGGAGAAGGGACCCACAGGATTCGACAACGTGAGGGAAACCATATCTCATGAATTAAAAAAGCCACATTTATGGAGCTGTCCCATCTCATAAAAGGAATCTACACTGAAGTTAGGTGCCTGAGCTCCATCCTCAACAATCTTTAAGCATTACATGCTTAAGCATACAGGACTCAATTGTGCTTTTCATCATCCAGTGACACTACTTTTGTTGCACAGCTTTCAGAAGTGTGGATTGTATGTCCTTTTTCACTCAGATCCCTGTGGAATAGACTGTTACTTCATGACTAAGGTTTTTTTCTGAAAGAATAGTTGTAGATATCCCTTCATTGACTTATATATCCAACTCCCACTTCATGCACCTTTGTTATTTTGTGGCATCTGTGCCCCAATTTCCTATTAATAAAAAGGAATTATAGTATTTTTTCACTTCACAGAGTCATTGTGAGGCTAATATGTTAAATATTAAGACATGAAAAAAAATATCCTTTTAAAGGAAGTTCATATAAGTCACCTAGATAAACAAGAACCAAGTTAGGAAATGTGTAATAGACCTGCGAAAGTGAAGTGTGCAAAGAATAAAAGAAGATAGGAGTCTTTTTCATCAAATGAGGAAAATAAAAGGAGAAGTAGGGAATAATTCTGTGGATGGAGGAAGCATGTATACTTCAATTTTTGTCCATGGAAAAGGAGGCATGTAATTTGAGTTTTGTGATTTCCTTGTGAGGTAGGAAATTGAAACATTTAGATTATGGTTTCCTCTTTGAATTGAAGCATCCTCATTCTCCAAAACTTGTATCTAGCAGCAAAGCTAGATACTAAGACACTTTTTCATCAGTGAGTGCCTTCTCTCTCTGAATACAGGAATGAGGATTGAGGTAGCATCTACTATGGATGCTTATTGCATATTTATTTTAATATTTCATCATTCAACTGGATATCTATTTGACTGGCTTTTCTTTGGGGACAGTCAAAGAACACATCAGCCTCTGTAATTTTATACATTCATTGCCTGTAATAGGGTGATGAGATGGGAATAAATAATAAATAACCACAGCCATGCTAAACATGGACTAGCAAACTGACTGTTTCACAATGGAGCTTTGTCACCCAGAGCATGTAAGTACACTAACAGATTGTTCTAAGATACATCAGTGGAATAAAATATAAATTAAATGAAAGAATTACAGCAACAGTGGTCAAACAAGAGTAAGGAAATACTAATTTGTATATTTTGCCACTGTGCCAGTGACTTCAAAGTCTCTGAATCAAATTGTTTCAAAATAAGTATGTTAGAGTCTTCAGAGAAGAGATAGAAGATAGTTATGGTATATTTTGCCCTTTCCATGCCATGGTTTAAGAGAAAATGGAAGCATTTATATTCATGAAACAAGGCTCTAAGAGTCTAGCTCATATTCATTACTTTGAACCTGAAATAATTCTGGAATCGGTTAATTTAGACTCAAAAGTAAAACCTGAATTGCAGGACTTCAGCAGACAACAGCTCTGTACTTCTACCTCTAGCAAAAAACTCTCACCTCAGGCTCCCATTACTCCTTTGTCTGACCCAGTGGAAGAGACATGAGCAACACTGAACTATCTTCATCTATCATCGGTGCCAACTGTAAAGGTTAGGGTTACAGGCAACCTGTGGGTCTCAAAGATCATAGAATCACTGAATCGTTTAGGTTGGAAGGGAATTCACAAGATCATCCAGGCTGATCTCCATAGAGCAAGGTCAACATTAAATTGGATTTGCTCAGGACTTTGTCCAGATAGGTACTGAAAATTTCCAAGGATGGAGACTATGTAATCTCTCTGAGCAGCCTGGTTTATGCTTTATTAGGTCCTCAGTGGCACTAGGTAAAGACTTAGAATAATTGTAAAAAGAGGATTTTATGATCTTCATCTAGTTAAACCACAGTTCTAAAAGTCATCTTTTCTTTCCACTTCCTTTTCACAATGCACGGGTTTTAACATATAACTACATGAGATCATGTGAAGGCTTTTGATAGGGATATATTCGTTTCATGAATCCTACATGTTAATACTCAGTCTTGATAGCTGTGACTCGAAGCAGACAATCTTTAGGAGTGTTTGTAACCATCAACAGAAGCTCCACTTTCTGCTAGTCCAGAGATTAGAGGTACAGCTGCCACAGTGTACCCTGGTAAAAATGGTTTACTATGCCATGGCACATGCATAGCTGTTCTGTCATATCATTACACTCTAGAAGGTCAGAGATTGATCCATAACTCCCTATTGCCCACTCCTATTACTGCACATCAAGAAGTTTTTCCCTGTTTAAGGGTGCAGATGATGGCTACTTCTTGTTCCACACAGCCTCATACTGGTTAGAACAGTTCTAGAAAATGTGCCTGGATCTTCCTTGACTTTGGAGGGAGTCTTTATAATAACAGGAAGATTAGCTCTATTGCCATTAAATTGTATATATTATATTTAATTTCAAATATTTATTGCTATTCTGTTAGTAGAATATATAGTACTGTATGGGTGTCTTTTAAACATATGTGTAAAAGCTCCACAAAAGAATCATGCGTGACCAATTTTTCCTGCATATGATCCCAGTGGTGTCACGAGGATTTCACATCCGTAAATTGTAACATCTGTCCCATAAGTCATACCTATAATGCTGTAAAACTAATTGTTTTTGAATAAATTTATATTCAGTGTTAAAATATCTAGCAGCATTAGCAATGGCATTACTGTGGCTGACCTGTTAGAAGATATTGTGTCAGAATGAAATGTCACAGTCTTAGTTTATCCTCAGAAGAATATAAGTGATAATCAGCTTAGTAGGTTAGCTTTATTTATGACAATAAGTAGAGTTTTCATATAGTATATAAAGCACAACAGTATGCTGCTGCTTTATGTCTTTGCCTTCCCATTTGGACTGGTGTAATGAGAAAAGCCATTGTAGTGAGAGTGGTTTGCAGAAAATAGGAAAATGTCTATTTATGACTTGTATAGTATAATGTACACTTTATATTCTGGGTGGCTGCAAGACTTGTGAAGCAATACTGTTCACACAGTTCCCTAAATAATTCTCTGTTGTGATGAGCTGACAGACTTAGAAGAGTGCATTACTTGAAAGAGTAAACAACAAGAAGCCTCCAGGGGTCCTTTCACTTCATTCATTTTACATTATCCCATTTAGCAATTGTAGTTACATCTCTGCAGCCCTAATAACTGTTCAAGTGAAGTAATGTTATAGTTCTAAAAGACATAAACCTACTGGGTCAAACATAATCATATTCAGGTTCCAGTGATGGACATGCAGACTAAAATGTACGTAATAGCAAGGGGATATGCGCTTGCCAAATAATCAAAGCAGAGCAAAACTGACTCACTTCCTGAAACAAGCAGCTAAGACTTGTTTTTTTAAAAAAATGTATTCTGCATGAAATTATAAATAATTGCAATTCACATTAACATACCCAAAAAAAGGAGGCACTTCTGGCACTACTTGGGAAAGTTTTCTTTTAAGACAATATATCTGTAACTTTCTACCTTCTTTATTGTCCAGTCTTGTCCAGTCTTGCAAGTGTCATTTTTTCACTTGCTGCTAGGAACAAAAGAGCTATGCTGCATTCACATTTGACACTTGCACTGAGGCAGAAGCTCTAGAGAGGTTTGTTAAGGATTGTGAACCTGTGTGGCCCATGAGAACTGGAACCAGTGTTGTTTCTTCACTATTTGCCCTGTAACTCCTGTGTCCACCCCAAACATTGTCATTGTGCTAAAATAGAATCAGAGTTTCTGCAGCAAGAGCAGGTTTGTGGAGCCAAGATCAAAACAGGACCAACACAGGACTAACTAATAAATAAAGAGCACTGCGTATGTTAAAGGGAAGTTTACATGTATGTAACTGGTTTTATTTCTGTCTTTTGTTCCTTTGACTAAATCAGCTCTCCCTGTAGATTAAAAATAAATATTAACATTTCATAAGAATCTAGCAGGGGAATCTTTCCTTTTCTTCACTGGTGTTTAATCATACTCAGCTCTCAGGTGAGTAAGGAAAGATTAATCAGAGAAGTATGAAAAAGGAAGTCAGTAATCTTGGTGGAAAAACCCTGCTAGGAAAACCCTATGGTGGAGAAAGCATATTACGATCTGAGGCAAAGCAGAAAAAAGAATCACTGAGTCCATGGTGCTGGATAAATAAGCCTTTGTAAATGTTAAGTTCCTCTACCTAGATCAGGAGTCTTTACCTCTTCATTTGCAGGAAATATCACAGTAAGTATTTAAGCATAGTTTGAACAACTTAGTTAGCTCTAGTCACTCCTCATCTCATGCTTTAAAATCTGCAAGTCAGATCCTGAAGCTCTGTCAGGCTTCATGAACCAGAGGATCTGGTCCCACCTACCCTACTAATTAGCACACCTAATCACACATAGTCAGTCTTGTGAGCTGTAAGGTTATTGCAGTTTTTGTCTGAAGCATTGTGGGATTAATTTTGTACAATTTTATTTGTACCTTTGAGAAAGAACAGATCATGACTGAAATTAATGCAGTGAAACTGCAGAAGTCATGACAGTAATTTTAATGGATTGAAACTAATACGTTCATTTAAATTAAATTTCGTATGGCAGAGGTTAGTGGGACCAAATATCTGTTGACGTACCAATAGGACTTTATAGCTGAAAAAAACATTTTTCTCCTTCTGGACCTTTGCCAGTAACCTTAAGGAAAATTGTGTATAAAGAAGTTCTATTAAAAATAAAAACAAATCAAAAGGTAGACTTTGGAATCTTGCATTCAGAATAAAACCTAAATTGCTTCTCTGGATCATCCAGCATTGCTATCATATCTTATGGTTAATCAGTGAGCACAAAACTGAAATATCATAACAGAGGAGAAGAATATTAGATAAAATAGTAAGAAGAAAAGAGGAGAAGAGTGTTAGATAAAAACTAGAACACATATATGTACAGTCTGCAGCTAAATGATCAAACCCCAGAAATGTCAGCTTTGTTTCAAAGCTGTAATGTATGTATTCATGCAGATAAACTCAAGCTTTTTGACAAAGCCTCTAGGCACAGTGCTTCGGTATGAATAAATAAAAGTAAGCCAAATGCACATTTAGAAGCTATGGAGGTGGTATTTTGGAAAAAAAATATTTAAATGAAGGAGAAATACCCTAAATTTTTGAGTCCAATGTATTAACTGGTTTTACTCACTGATGTAATCTTTGCCGTTCCTGTTTGTATGGAACTAGTTAACTGGAAATTTCCTTTCCTTTTAACTGATATATGTACTCTGAGAACATTTTCATTTAATAACTACAGATTTATCTAATTTCATGTGCTATAGTTGAAAGGGAAATAACTAGATACGGATATAAATGAAAATACCTTATTATTCTTTCTAGTCTGTTATGGCTGTCCATATTTTAACAATATAGCAAAGTGGGGCACCTTCCCTCTTTTTAGGGGTACTATAATAGAGGAAGGTTTAAAAAAAAATACCCTCTAGTACACCTAAATAATGACTGTCTTTTCTGAACACAGCTTTTTGACAGAGACAGTTTAGATATCCAGTCTTCAACCTGTTCAAGGATTATGACCATAATAATTGATACTCCAAAATCAGAAGTCTACAGAAATGTTTATCAAGTGTTTAAGAGATGTTAAGCTCTCATATTTAAATCATTTTTAAATATTATGATGAAATACAATGAGAAATTGATTATACATAGTATATATCAGGGATCATTTCTCATTCTGTAGAAGATTGCTGAATTATTACATTATTCACAATACTTCTCAGCAGAATGCCCACAAGACAGAGTACCAAATGGTGGATGATCAAGAAAACACTTTATCCTTTACTAAACTGATAAAACAATATGATGAAAAGAAGGAGAAGACTGCAAAGTGCTGAGTTACTATGGTGATAAAGGTGATATAAGGACTTCTATAGAATGGAAGAGGATCTAAAAGCATAGGGAATTCTTATTAAATATGCACCAGTCAAGTTCTCTGCCTTGTGTTAGTTTGCTCACATGCAGTCTCATATATTCCATTTTTTAATGTCCTTTGGGTAATTGTTTATTTATCTCATACAAATCATCTAAGTAAACACAGGTTTAATATAACTAGTTAATGAAGTTTATATACCTCTTGGGCTTTTAGTGTTGTCTGATTAGATTAAGGAGAAGAAAAACATACCAAAAAATCCTAGTTTTCTCAAGTTTCCCCTTAACTCCTATAATTAAGTCGGTAGTATACATATTTAATAACACTTTGGGTTTCTATGCACTTACATATGGTTGAGCCATATTTACTAGATGTATGTTTTCATTAGATTAAAAATAGGGAAAATGTAAATTTACACTGCGTACATTGAGCTCTTTTTGTAAAGCCTGGCATAAGAACCCTAACGTCATAAGGGATAAAAAAATCTGGGTTTTAATACTAACTCAGGTTTGAACATTTATCTTATATACACAATGGAACTAAATTCCTTCTCATAGCCAGCACATCCCAAGTTATAGCTGAGGTTTTTCTCTGAGGTTGTGTGTCTCAGTAGTGGTGTCATAGTGTGTATAGAATAAACTGGTTGTCAGAAAACCGGATCATGAAAAACATATATAATCCATTATCTTCTCTCACAGTCTATTGAAGCCTGCAGACTTAGACAGCAGACTAATGTATCTGATCCGATTCCTCACCCTTCTTGCTTTCTCCTGTAAACAAATCAAATGGAGCATTTATTAATTTACCATTAACTAATTCACATATTGTACTCTTAGACCCTGTCTGATCCTCATTTCTCCTTTCTGTCAATACTTTTTAATCTCAGTTCTACACTTTCCTCTTAACTTTAGTGTAGCTTTAAATTTACTTTTTCTAGCTGTGAGAAATTATTAGCACGTTTAAAAGTGTTCTAATTAAAACATTCTCAAGCTTTTATTTATGTCCTTATCAGAATATTGCAAATATCAGAATAAATGCAAGCAGAACGCTTGCATCTTTCTTGAAAATATTTTAAAGTAATATTGCAACAAACTTCCCGATCCCCCATATATATACCTAAATAACAGTTTCTTTATTTTAATAAAGAGAACAATGGCAATTTCTGAACTAAAAATCAAATGAGTGCTTAGAAGATCAATAAAGTGTTAGCATATTACTGATATAGAAACATTAAACACAAAAATAATATGGCAAGATTTATTATATAATTTTTGGACATGCTTCAATATGAAAACCAGCATCATGTAGTAAAACTAATATATAAATACAGGTACACTCACATTAAAATTTTATTTGTGGTATATTTAGCAGTATTTGCATCATGGTGGAGGAAAGAAAACAGATACATGGGTTTCTGTTTGACTTGGTTGAGGACACTGAAGACATGCATAGGGATAAAATATTCTTTGTTTTTTGACAAATTAACATTATCATAACTTCTAAACATTACAAAGAAAAATGACAAGAGAGATAACTGGAAATGAAATCTTTTTATATTCCATAAATATGTATAACAACCTAATTTCCAGATAGAGAAAAAAACTTTATAGAATTCATCAAATCCTGTTTTATTAAATTCTCATCTCAAACCTAGAGCTGTGAACACCTAATCTGTGAAGCTGTGGGTGGGTGCAAGATTCACAGGATCAAGTACTAATAAATCAAACTTTCTTTCCACTCAGTTTGGGACCTAGTGCATTATCTTGCATGAAGTTCAATGCCTCAGGCTTTCTGAAGATATACTACAAATGCTTGAACACTAAAAGCATTTCCTGTCAAGGTTAAATCACTTCAGTATAGATTACAAAACAGTTTTCAAAATTTATTTAGCCTCTGATAAATAAGAACAATTTCAAGGTTTTTTATGATAAATTTTATAAGACCACCTTAAAAACCTTAACAACCTTATGACAATGATATTATTGAAATCTGTTGACCTGTTATTATGCGGAAGGAAAATAAATGGATGGGTTAAATATCTAACTGGAGAAAATTTGTATTTTTTTCATATGATACTAACCTTTCAACAAACAGTTACACCATTGAGAATTTGTTCTGATAAGCAGTCTTGTTAGACAGCCTCGCTTCAGGCTTATAGACACTTATTACCTCTTTGTCTGATTGGATTTTATTTTGTTTACTTGGTTAAACTTTCTAATATGGATTAGCAGTGAAAGTGAACAAAAGTAAACACATCATTATGCTCATGAGAATGTGAGGGAAAAACACATTCATCATTTAAAGGACACACAATAGGTAATGTAGCACAGTGTGTGTCACAGATATGATAGGAAAAAATTACTGTTAAATTTCACAAGCATACAGGCTCCCAACTGGCAACCCAACTTCCTGTTAGGATTTTGAAATTGTAGCATATTAATTTGCTGTTATGTATTTATTAAAACATGCTTTGCTGTCATCTTGCTGTCAGAATTATCTTTCAAATATCCACTTCTGCAGTATTCCTTGGGGACTTTGATATTTATGCAGACATTCAGACCTACAATTCTTATATTTACTTATCTTGATAAAGTACCTCCATCTAATTGTGGTGGTGGAATTGATGGAAAGACTCAAATGAATAACCTTATGAAATCATAGATTCATAGAAAACATAGGCTGGAAGTCACCCCTAGAAATCCTCTATTCCACATTCCTGCTGTCAGGTAGCATCAACTCTGTCTGAACTTGTTCCATTTGTGCACCACAAAAAATTTTCTGGCTCTCCTTATAGGAAATGTGGGCTTCTTTTCTTAGTTTTTTTTGCAAATGCTTCAAAAACATTTCACAGCCCCATAGAACCTCAATTATATGTTGCAATTCTGTGACATTAAATCATTCCTGATAGATATTTGTCCAAACTGTTCTAAAAATGTAATTCCAGCCTGACAATTTTTTCAAATACTTGATTGCCTTTTCATCTGGAAAGATTTCCCTTATGTCTGAAGGTTTTCAGCTTCACAGCAGACCAATAAGTGCAGTCATGGCATAGCACTGTAGGTCACTGGTGTCTCAGAGAAAAGGTCTTGAAAAGCAAGGAAGGGTTTAGCTCCTCCATACAGATATGGAGGAGAGCTATGTAATTCTGTTGGCTTTCAGATATGAGCATACACCTCCAAAAATACAACAGAGGCCATCAGTTCATTCCAGATAGGTCACTGAGCATCTATGAAAGAGTAATAATTTTAATTTATCACTGACCTGATGTCTATTCCAACCAATAATCTAAAAGGGATGTGTCCTATAATTTATTTCTTATAACTGTAAAGGGCCCAGTTAATTAAGTAATTGATCACCTACTGTAAAAGATATGATAACCTTATAGGAACACATGTACAGGTTATCCCATTAACACTTTTATTACTAAGTCATTCCACCTAAAAGATGGAAGATAGATATTTGTCAAATCATTATTACTTCTTCTTGATAGTGGAAGTACATCCTGCATTTTGAGAGTATCTATTTTTATATTACTTACAGATCAGATCAACAGGAGCTGGTTGTGGTAAACTTTTTTTTTTTTTTTCCTGAGATCGTCTGGAAGAAATAAAATGAATTAGAAGTACAACACAATTCAGGAATTTTGACTTAGGGCAATATCACTAATTGAAGATTCACTGCAATGTGTCTGGAAATTCTCTGGTTTACAGCAAAGTACCCAAGACAGATGATAGGCCTGGAGTAGTGGTAGCAGGTAGGACTCTTATTCCTAAAGCAGGATTACAAAGATTCATCTTCATTGGCTGAAAAAAGAATTTTGTCACGCAAAACAGCACACACAAATCCCAAAGGTTCTGACATTGTTTTTCATTATATGCCAGAGTAAAAGTTCTTCAAAAGGAAAAAAGAAGATGGAGCCACAGAGGCATGTGGTAATGGGTCCTCCTATACTTCAAAGACCATCACCAGGCACTGGGATAATGAGCTTTGTCTAGAAGGGCTTTCTTTACCTATTCCTTCTCTTGTGCTGACTTTGAAAAATCTCTAGCATGTAAGTTTTATAGAAATGGATTTGTACTTGCCAAGCATGAATGAGCATGGAATGAGCATTTTCCAATTTAAAAATCCCACAGTAATGTTCCTGAAGTCCCAACTAGCTCAAATTAATATGCTTATCACATGAAGGGTGATACCAGATGCTTAAAGATAGGAGGCTTAGGTAGCTGGGCCTGCTCTCATCCAGTGAATTTAAAATCTAATAAGATTCTTTCCCAAATATTACATTTGCAAACAAGCACAGAAACAAAACATTTTTCACAAGCAGTCTTATAGTTTGTTTCACAATCTACTTTTAAACTTTCCAGCCAAGAAAATTTTCATCTGACTGATTAAAATGCCTCTCAGTAAAACTATTCATCCCACAGTTATATGCTCCTGGGACTGAGCTCTGACCATATGCGCAGGAAAGGTACAAGTTCCCTGGGCTGGATGCAGCCACAGTGGTGACAACGGATCTGTGTGTGACACTGAGCATATGCCCTGCCTACAAGGTATATGCTACGGTTATTCTCCCTTCCCTGCCCTGGTAAATCCATTACTACATTGTACTTCCAGAGGAGTGGTCCACACACAGCCCCGGTATTCACGCCACGCACAGTGGTTTGCTGCAGGAAAAGCAAGTGGATGTTCAGTCATTTGCAAGGACACTCCATTCCCTGAGCTTCAAGCTTTATGTTTTCAATGGCAACAGAGCTAATCCCCAAGCCTTACTGTGGTAAAATTTCTCTTGCATTCAATAGGAGTTTTGCCTGTATTATTTTTGCTGAAATTGTCCTCATGTCCCCAGAGCTTTGCATTAAACCTTACAGTGTTCCTTAAGCCAAGTTTAGGGCCACCCGGGGCACCATGGCATCCACCAGCAGAGAAGCACGGAGCTCCCCTCTGTCTCACGGCACACCGCAGGGGCATAGCCACCCTGGCAAATGGAGCCAGCATTGAGTCTGCAGCTCTTGAAACAGCTAGGGTGTATGCCTACATCTCTGCTACCAAATAATAGTCAGACTCCATTTTCTGACCCTGAGATCAAGTGACATTTTATGTCTTGTGTCCATATGGCTAAAATTTTCTTCCCCAAAGCAGGGTACAAGTGTCATTACAGCCCACTGGAACAGCCCCCAGGCTATCCACAGGCTGAGCCCAAGCACTGTCCAGGAAAATGATGCCTGCCACGGATCAAAATTATATCAAGTAGTGCACTGTCATTAAACACTGTAGATATCCACAGGGCCAGAGACCAAACTTACACCCTGTCCTGTTTAGTTCACTAGCACCAACAAAGTCTGGGAAGGCCCAAATGGTGGAAGACACTGCCTGGGAAATTAAGTCTGAAGGAACTGCTAGTATCAATTTACTTGTATGTACTCATGCAGATTTGTTAGTAAGCTCCAGATTCATTCAGTTGAAGCTAAAAGCTAATTATGTGTGTGTTTATATAAAAGTTATATGTGACATTGAAGAAATTAAATATTCATAACGACAGCATGAAAGAATATAATTTATGCCTAAATGAAATGTTTAAAAATAAATGAACAATGTATTCTAAAAATTAAATACCTGTTTTCTCCAGCCATGTGCCATAGCTTAGTTAAACAATTGGGAATGCTTCATTTTAATTTTGTGCATTGATTTCAGATAGCATTAATAAAATATTTCCTTTTACTGTAAATTATTAATAGAATTTGTTAACACTAACATGCATCTGAAACCTCACAACCATTCAATGTACCACGGGCCAATGACAGGCACTTTTGCTAAAAATCTACATTTTTAGTTATACAACAAATTCTAAATTTTCCAGAACACTCCCCTCTGCCCAGAACCAGCCCAGTCACATGTTTTTCTTTGACAAATGTGGTCTCTGTTTTTCATTGGATTAGATAGTGCTTGCAGGAAAGAGCACCAACTGAAGACAATAGCTGTGGCTGTTCTTTTACTTCACTTAGCCTGCAATACTTTCATTCATAAGCATTAAATTGGAATTGCCAATATTAACTTACCAAAGAGCTGGCGGAAAAGGTTTATGTGCTATTTATCCTCAAGGGTCCAATTCAATCACAGCCCTGTAAAATGTCACTGACCCACTTCATCAATTACTGAAGGCAGGCGTGGGAGCTTTACATTCCTCCTGATTGTACCAGCCAAATATATCTTCTTTTTTATTTATGTGATAACCAGACTGCTCAAAAAAACCCCAATCGTTGTGAGCTGCTTTGCATTATAACAATTAAAAGTCTACTTCTATTGCACTTACCTTCAGATTTAAGAAAAAGCTGGCCATGAAATTATTACATTCCAATAGACCTGTTAATAGCAAACTATATAAATTGTTGGGAGAGTCAGCTACAATTACGAAATACGTCTGAGAAACTTTAGAAGAATCGTAAATGGTTTGATTTCAGAGTTAGTTATCTAAAAGTGATATGGCAAGATTTTGTTACTTGGAAGTTACAAAAATATTTTCTGGTCAGGTAGGCAGGTATTTTGTGAAGTATACATGCCTCCAAGGGGAAATTCTGTTGACTATTTTCTTGCTAAAGGGCAATGCTGTTTTACAAAAATTCATCATATATTATTTCATAACATGTTTTCATGTTCTGATTTTTTGCTTCCAATTTTCAAAATTCATTTAAAATTCAAAAGCAATGAAGTTTTTTCAAATGTTGAATACACTGAGCGAAAAATACGAAATTTGATATATGCTTCAGATTCAGAAATGTAGTGGGTCTGTCTGGGGAATACATATCGAGAAATTTGTAGCAAATAATTAAAATAAAAAAAATCAAAATCTCTTGCAGTTAAATAACCTGCTCCTGCCAGCCACACAGTAAGAGACATTTTCTTATAATATATCCCAAAGCTTTTTGTTCACCTTACCTACCAAAAAGATCACACATTTAGATGGCATTCACTTTCTGTAATTTTAGCATTTAAAAGTAAGATGTCTAGTTGAAGTTAAACATTGACAATTAAAAAAAAAAATAAATAAAAGAGGCATCTCTAGAGGGCAATTCATTCCTTCCTATGACATATCATTCTGTCACACAGTGTTTATTCTCTCATATTGGTTATCTGATGCATAAAACTAATCTCAGAGACATGGCGGATATCATTGTTTTCCATGCCCAAATTTTCTTTTCACATGTGACCTTCCCTAGTTGCACATGACTCTGAACACACAGCCACTTCCCCGTACCACAGAGGGTGTCTAACCTGGCAATAAATATATGAGCATGTTAGATGGCAACCGGCAATATAACCAGCCTGGCCTCCTTTAAGAAGGTGACAGACTGCCCATAAAGAACAGAAAAATGCTTTCTTTGATGCAGGTCTGTGATCACTTATGTGACCCCAATGAGACAAGGAGAAACATTGCTGATGGAGCTGCTTCAGACAGGGGCAGAACTGTGCGTTGCTTTCATGTGTCTGAAATACAAAGCTCTGTTAGCCTAATGATGATGCAAGGTGACATCACATGAGGAAGTTTCTTTAGTTAAAGTATCAGCTTCTGAAAGAAAGTACATATAAAGGAAAATAAAAAAGGAAAAAAACAAAGAAAAAAAAAAAAAAAAAGAATGAGCAGTGATTTATTAATGACTAACACAGATAAAATAATAAGGTCTTTTCCCCATCAGCATGTAGGCAGGATGTTCAACAGCAACTGCTAGAATAAAACTACTGTTCATTGACTGGATGACAGCGTTTACATTGCTGTATATTTAAGTAGTGAGGAGTCATATTAAAGGAAAAAAAACAATTGTGCATGAAATGTTCTGGCTAAAAGAGTGGTAAGTAAAAAAAAAAGTTCATTTCATGCACATATTGTGAAGTGTAGAGGCACATGTTCTCCATCAAAGTTGGACTGACTGATCAATCATAATGGTCTCTTCTGGTGTTACAGTCATATGTCTGCTTATACATGTCCAAAATGTTTTCTATATTTGACTGGGATAAATATTTCTATATCAACTTGAATTCCAGTCAGTATTATATTCTTACTAAAAATATTTAGAACATGGTACTTAAATTACTTAATTAAAAGCTTTATAACTTTTCAAAACCAAGTGACAGTAGTAAAGCAGGTTTTTTTCTTTAGAACTCAGGTTTAACATTTCTAATTGCCTTGTGGATAGTAACACATTTATGTGGAGCAAAGTAACTGTTGCAGCTTGGCTATTTCAAATTTGGGTACATAGAGAATTAGAAGGAATATTTTCTAAAGGTCAATGAAAGCAAAGCTGCTCATACTATAAAATATCTGCCTTCAGAAACTATGGCAAGAAGCACTTCCTTGGAAATTAGATGAACGTTATTAACAATATGGAAGGAAACAGCATGCCAGTGAAGTGTAGGACCCATTTCAAAATTATTTTGAGTGAAGGGAAAAAGTATCTGTAAGAGTAAAATAGATGATGAGTAGCTGAAAGAAAGATGCAGGAGACAAAATATGGATCTTATTTGCCTTATTTCCTCTAGAAAGGAAAAGTAACCATAAGCAGGAGTAACAATTTTGGAAAGTTCACATTGTCCATTTTAGTGGGCAGAAGGGAGGTTAACGAAGACTCATCTCTGATTACCCCTCCTTTGATCTCTCTTTCATCCATTACTAATAACAAGCACTGTTCTCAAAGTTGTCGCTATTTCTGCTTTTGAAGATCTTTTTCTGCAAAGGAATCATTGTTACAAAACATCTACCCATGACAGAGACAACCTTGGCCTCACTACCCTGCACAGCCACCCTTCCTCTGTAATGAATGCAGTGGCTTCATGGGTGTTAGCACCTGGTCAAGAGCAGTGAGACACTGTTTCTCCTGACTCCTTGTGCCTGGAACTGAGCCCGGGCAGGGATTCCCACCTAGCGCACTCTAGCTGTGAGGTGCCGGCAGCAGCTTAAGGTGTCAGAAGGGGTGAGATACCCACAGAAGAACCTGGAAGTGGAAACAGTAAGTTGTAAGTGCTCGGCTGATGGGTGTTAACTTGTTAAACAAAGCTTTAATACGGGAAATATAAAATATGGTTTAAAATTTCTGTGCTGAACATTGGCTTGTACGTAAATAAAAATCAGTACTGGGAAACAATTATCTTCAAAACTTTAAATATTTTCTTCGCTGTTAAGATCCAAGAGAAAAAAAACAAATGTTTCTAAATTCTGGCCTTTCTTTCACCAGATGTACCACACAGGCAGATAAAAAAAGCCAACACAGAAAACTGAAGACGAGCCCTATCTCCAGGGAGAAAACATAACTGACAAACTACTTTTAATCTGCCTTTAACTGCTCATTTACGCAAATGGTAGATATTTAATATCTGAAAAGGGGAACAGTAAAAGTGCAGGTAGTCTAATAAAAAGTTTGGGTTAGACTGAGGTAAAAGATTTGTGCATAGCGTATAAGATAGCAAAAGCAAATATGAGGGGCAGCTGTTTAAACCCTTTGAACACCCCGGGAACTGGAGGTACCCGAGCCAGCAACAAGTGATGCTATCTTTCTGCCTAGTCACTGTGCAGTAATTCAGACTTTCTAAGTGATGCAGGTGCATTAGTGCATGTCTGTTTTGAGGCTATTTAGACCTGTCTTTGAGCTAATGCATTTGGAGTGAACACTGTCCTGACTCTGACACACTTTCACAACTTCTAGTGTCAGTGCTGGCTTATTTAGAGATAAGAGAAGGATATCTGTTTGATATACCACCAGACTTAAGTCTTCCAGCGTGAAATCATTTGTAATGCTACTGTCACCATCAGCTGAAGAGAACTGTCCTGAACATCATAGTAATATGATATGGCAAACTCCCTGCAATGCTGTACAACTTGCAATTCCCATTTGGTTTATATTTTTAATTCTGGGAACATGCATCCATGAAATCTGAAAGACTGATTTTCTGATTTAATACACCCTAGTTTATGCTGTGACATATAGACATGTGAGTAAATAGAGTTTATACACCCTAGTTTATGCTGTGACATATAGAGATGTGAGTAAAATGTATCAGTGAGTAATGTGACTGCATATTATATTGAGGGCTTACAAGATCTATCTGAAATAATGACAGTCCCTTTAGTGCATCTAAGTTCCTCATTGAAGTTTTCTGTCAATGAGAATATGAAACAAAGTATTGTCATTTTTTGGCGTGCCTAGCTCTGACTAAGCATTTGCTTTTATTGATCCCAAAGATCTAGCAGCAGGAAATCACCTAACAAATAAAAAGAAGAATCACTTCCGAGTGTGCTTCCAGACACTTGATGAATCAACATTGTTATTTGTACGGTGTCCTAGGAGTACGCAGTGCTTTACAATGTTAACAGCAAATGATCTGATTTTGCCCATAGAATCCAGCTGAAAGTAAGAAACCAGACATTGAACTCTATTGGCATCAGATAAGCCATGGAAAGAGAAGGCACTCTGTGAATAACAAATTAATATAGTCTTGTTAGTTTATGGGGAAAAAAAAAATATAGCTCCTGCTTGAATGCTCTTTTAAATTATTTTAAAGCTTTAAATCAATAATTCAAAATTGCATAGAATGCAAAAAATTGTAAGAAAGAAATTTTAAAGTTAAAAAAAAATCTTCTATCACTTAGTCATGACAAATGATCATACAAGTTTGTAAGACTAAGATAAAAAATTTGAGTTATTTGATTAAATGCAAGGAACTGAGCTTTGGAAGATTTCAGTGGGAAGATGTTTTAGCATAGAAAACGTGAAGGCCTTTCGTGCATAAGGATCTTGCAATATACCATTTTATTAACCTTTAATGTCTCTTACAAAACGTCAGTTAGAATGCTAAGGGTTCTCTTAATCCAGACATTAATTACTTCACTCAGTTGATACTATTAGGAATAATACATTTTTATGCTTTTTATATAACCGTTGAACAACAAAAAAAAAGTTATTGTTATCCTTTTTTTTTCAAGAGAGACTTGGAAAACTGTGGTGATGTATCACTCAGAGCTGTTGGAATGTTCTTCTTGTCAATGGAAACTAGCCAGTTCCTCAGAGACCACTGTAGGCCTGCACCTGTACCAGGACTTGTTATTATGATCCTATCTTTTGACTAGTATCTCTAGCCAGGCCAGGCTCCTGCTCCTTTTTTTATACCATCTCTTCTTAGTGGTCAAAGCTCATTTCAATTTTCTGTCTACCTAAAATTTTCCTATCAGTATAGAACTCTGATAGCTGAGTAAAACAACTCTTACTGGGAGAAATATACCAGAAGAGAAGGTCTACTTAACGTGTCCAATCTTGTGCATGTCCACAACTGAGTTAGAAGTTTCCACCTGGACTTCATTAGAGTAGAGCAACAGAAAGCACTGTGTCTCCCTTGCATGTCTGATTCTGTCCTCTACTCTGTTGGAAACAAGTAAAGCAGAGCTATGGTCCACTGCTATAATGCACTTTTGTCACTCCACTAGCTTCTGAGGTGCCCCATTAAATCCTTTTGAGTCCCACAGAAACTACACTCTGAGAGCTCCATGCCTTCCTGGTTTAGAACAATTATTTTGGTTCTTTGATAGGCCAAGTGGTAGCGGCTTTAAACTGAAAAAGGGTAGATTCAGATTATGTATAAAGAGGAAATTCTTGACCGTGAGGTGGTGAGGCACTGGCACAGGTTGCCCACAGAAGTTGTGGATGTCACCTCCCTGCCAGTGTTCAAGGCCAGGTTGGACGGGGCTTTGAGCAACCTGGTCTATGGCAGGAGGGTTGGAGCTAGATCATCTTTAAGGTCCCTTCCAACCCAAACCATTCTATGATTCTATGATCTTGCAATGCAGAAAAGTTTGCAAATGGATTTTCCTGAAAGTGAATATAGACAATATATATTACTCAGGATGTCTTTATATCTTCATCTGGAGTAACTTCACTTTAGGAAGATCTGTCTCATATTTTTCTCTGTTATTGGTTGAGACTGAAAGTGTCAACCTCAAACCAGTTCATTCTGCTTACAAAGCTGCAAGCAATTTTCATAATACATTTTTTACATTAATCCAACTCTGTATCAGACATGAATCACAGATGGATTAAACTAATCTGTCACAAGTTCTTAATAGAAACAGAGAAGAGAGGGTGAGGAGGGGGTCATGCAGAAAGGTGAGAAGTTCAGTTGTTGGTTGTACAGAAATATGAGGCTGAGACAGAAGTTGGATACATTAAACAACTTACATCAGAAGTTAAAGAAAAGTCTAAAATAAATAGAAATTTAATGTTGGAAAACGAAAGAATTTAAAAAAAAAAAAAAAAAAATAGAGGGCACCAAATAAGATACTGAAGGAATAGCCAGAGTGTCAGGACAAGACCATGAAAAGAATGAAAGCTCAAAAAATATGAGCAGGGAGGATAAAATAAGAAATGTTGGCAAAGGAAGAAAAAGAAAAAAAAGCATAAAAAAAAGTTCTGACTTCTCCATGGCATAATTTAAAACTGTAGTCAAAATGATGAAATGGGAGCTTAGGGGACCTCCAGCAATGCAGTGGAGAGGATCAAGAAATGAAAAAGGAAGCAGCAGAAAAGAGAGCAAAAGTTAAAGACATTTGCAGAGAGATTAACACAAAGTACTGCCTACTATATATGTGGCTTTGTGGGAATTTGTATATGATACTTGCATCCACCCCATGAAAGCAAGGTGGGAAAACCCCCACAAACCTACAAGGAATTATGTCAATAATCTAATTGTAGGAAAGTCTGTATATTCCTTTCTGAATTTGTTTCTGCCATCTCAGGTCCTCTGTTTTCTTATCAATAACACTTGTCAATATTTACTTTGCCTTTCTGTTGAGCCTCAAAGACATCTCTCTACACTTCCCTACAGTAGGGACATAGGAACTGATTTCATAGCATTGAAAAAATTTCTATCATTACATTGGAAGTTACACTACAGCTTGCAGAAAGTTTCATAAAATGTGTTTTCAACAATGGAAAATAGTTGATGTCTGGTTTGCTTCTTGAAGTGGTTGGTTGTGTTTCTATGCAAATCAGTATAACATAATCTCTTCCTTTCTATCTGTTACTTGGTTTTGACATGAACAAAACATGATTAAGAATATGATATAATGGGATCAACAAGTCTGGTTAATTTGTGTTCTATATGGGCCCTTCCTCATGGGATAATATTGCAAAATAAATAATTTTAGATGTTGTTAGCTACTTTTTAAAAATATACAAATAACACTCAAAGTTGATAGCTAAGATCACTAAGTATTTGAACACTCATATTCTTACAAAAAGAGGTAATTGTATTGTAATATCTGCGACCCCTTTGTGATATTTTACATAGTTTTTATGCCACCTGGTGGTCAACGTCTAATAGATTCATAATGGGTGAAACACCCTTGTAGCAGCCTCAGATTGTCTCAGGTGTAAGATGGGTACGGCAGTTGTGCCATGCAAAGGATGGCTGAGCAGTATAGACTTGCACAGGGAAGAGCTGGCACCCACACAAACTCTTTCTAGACCAGAGGAAAGAGAATAAGACTGAGGTTAATAAACTTCCCAATCGACAATGTAAGTGGTAGCAGATGCATCTACTGCCTCTAGTTATATTTGCGATAAATTCTTCTTCATTTTGCTCTGTGATTATTCTCATGTATCTCTGGGGATTTATTTTATGTGTCTTGGACCACCACAGGTAGCTCCCACAAGTTAGCAATTAAGCATAAGTCAAATTTGTTCTGTTTTCCCTTATACTGAGAGAGAAAACTAATAGCAGATGGTATCTTAGAGTGTAACACACATTCCTGAAGATATAAAGACAGGAATTCCGTTTCTTCTGTAAATGTATAGTGCCTTTTTGGTACAGGAGAAAATCCGCAACAAAACCAAGATTACCTTCAGCTCCACAAGAATATAATAATTGCTGCATTGGGTCAGACTAAAGACCCAGCTTGTCTAATAACCTGTTTCTGGTACAGGTTGGCATCACGAATTATACAGCTGAGTCTCCTGTACTTACATGCTGGAAGCATATGCCAACAACCTGAATACCTTTAGTGACAATTTCAGATTCCTCATTTTAAATATATGATTTGATAATTAATTTTTTTAAAGGGTTATCTCCCAAGTTCATTTGTTACATGATTTTAGTGCTTCCCTTCCCCAGACTTTGGGAGGTCTTTTAGTTTCAACAAGCCTACATTTCAATACAGATCAACATGGGAAATGCTCAAAGAATGAGCATTATAGGGAAACAGAGCAAGTGTAGACTGATTCTTCCTTGATATATCCCCCAGCTCTACGGACTTTCTGAGCATGGAGGTTGCATCTGGATCACTATGTAAAAAAGAAAAAAAAATATAAAAAACCAGACTTTTAATTTACTTTATATCAGTAGACTATTTTTAGGCTACCAGATATATTTTTTTCTAGAATTTTTTTAAGTTCTAGGTATTTTTTTTTCTATAAATGCTCTTACAAGATCATTAGACAACAACCTCCAGCCCATGCCCATTGAGATTCTCCTTACTGGGGAGTAGAGTATAGCTTGACTTTAGAACTCTCACAATGTCATGAAGTACTACTTGGCAGGATGTGAAGGAGAGGAGCATGTAAAAATATTTAATAACCCAGAAGATTTTCTTTTTGTGGAATGATAGTAATACTTTCTATTTACATGCCGCAATTCAATCTTCTTTAGCAATATTAGTTTAACCTCCTGTCACTCCTGATAGTATTAGTATAATTTTTCTTATGTCATAAATGAGGAAACAAGCCCAAAGAAAGTAAATAAACTGCCTTTAACTATTTTGGGGAACATTAGAAAGAATGAAAGTTAATCCAGTGCCTCAGCCCCAGTCCTGTGCCTTACACACAGGACAGAGTTCCAGCCAAGGATAACACACGATTCCCATTTTGCCAGGCTTTTTATCTGACACATACTATGTGTGAACTCTACTAAAACTTGTAAATCTTAGTAACTGAAGCAGTGGTGTCAACTGAACAGGTCATTGTCTGGTAATGGCAATTTAATGCAATACTTGTCTTATGATAGTTACATACTACATTCTTTGGTGTGTTGGTTTCAGCTAATAAATCACAAACACCATCTTCATTTTCTCCTGTTTGCAAAGCTGGTTAGGTCCTCAACATCAACATCTTTTCAATAAATACTCTGTTATTTGGCCTTGAGAAAAGCTGCAGCATTGGCCAAAAAAGGACAGTAAGATAAAAGCTTTCTAACCAATCTGTCAGATCTGTCGCTGTGTTTGAAGAATACATCCAAGTTAAACCACGTGAGGAAGATTATACACTTTAAAAATTATCTTAGTTGCTCAGACTTAATAAAGAAGTTTAGACCCCTTTTGTCTTTTTGATTCAGTCACTGGTGGTGGACCTTGTCTTTCTGGAGGTGCTTTCTGCAGGAGCTGTCTCAGTTAAGCATTCCTTTCTCTCATTTTTTGGTCTATGTCACAGGCACATTCTTCTCATAGCAGTGGATGACAAAAAAAAGAGCAACAGTTTCTTTGAGTCAGTTTCCTAAATCAAGAACAGAGACTTATTTTAATGTAACTTAATTTTACATCTGAAGTGTCATTACCAGATCCGTCTTTGCACTAAGTCTGTAGAGAATTCGGATGCCAAAATGTCAGTTTGTTCAACTATTTGTTAGCCTTATTGCTGCAGTGGAACTTTACTTTCTCACCTACAACAGTTGAAAATGGCTTATTTTACCAACTGTTCATAGAATCGATGGCAAGTGTTTCATCATAAATTCATAAAAGTTAAAATATTATAACAAAGCTTGGATTGTACAAAGCTTCATGCATTACAGCAGTAAATTTTACATTATTTCTTGCCTGGACTTGCAAGTCCTTGAATAACAAGCATCACCGGATGCCTCTGCTCCTTTTAGTACGTATTTAGTGTTGTGATCCCAGTAGATTACCTACCTTGTTGCTACACCTGGGAGAAAATTGGGGGGTGAGTTAGACGTGGAAATAACTACCTCTATAGCCTTTTTTCTTTCGTGTGCAGGCTTTAGGAGTATATGGGTGGAGAAAACACAAAATAATCAAAAAGGGGAGTGAATATTTTAGAAGATAAATATTTTCACTTATCATTTTCAGGACTAGTTATATCCTGTATTAGTAATATTATGAGTTAATAATAGTAAAATTATTAATTAATAATAGTATTGAAATAAATAGAACTGAATTAATTATTTCTTCTATAGTCTCAAAAAGGATATTAGTAATTTACAAAGGTATAGGGTAACAGTGAATCCCAGTTCACACTTGTTTATCTAACCTAATTTACTTCTGTTTACATTTCTTATCAGGATATATGCATACTCATGTTTGTGCTATTCAGTACACATCAGACAAATTTTCTACTTTATTCCAAAATCTGCTAACATACTATAGATCTGACAACAAAGCCAATATATTGAGAAACCAGGGATGCTCGATCAACATTAATCTCTCTTTATGAGATCAAATAAATGTATATAGCTACATAGCAGTTACTGAACAATTCAGTGGGGTACAGAGAGGACTCATTAATGCCTTTGATGCCCCCTGCACAGTGTACTTTGTTGTTGTTGTTGTAGCAAACTGAAATTTCAAGTAGTTGTGGTAAAGCAGACTGTTGCCTTTTCATTTATGTGGAAGTTAACTGCATAGACTGTGATTTGCTTGGAGGCAGTTAAGTGTAATCCAATGTCACTGATGTAAGGTAAATCCTAGCAATACTTCTCTGGGATCACAAGTAAACTCCTCATTTTGTGTTTCATTCTACTGCTTCTACCATGAAAAATATCTGAGGCAAAAAGTTGGTATTCTTCATGCCATCACGGAGTAGCAATTTGATTTTGTCCATAATTTTCTGTAAGTCCCAGAATGTTTGCTGTGTAACATTCACAAGGGAACAGTTTAACATTACTAGGAGTTGAAGAATTGAAACTTGATGCACTACTCATTGCTTTGGTTAGAGTGATTATGGTGTCCTTCATTTTGCTCTAACGCCTTTTACACCAGACAAACAACTGAGCAATACACTGTGATTAGCAGAACAAGAGCTTAGTCAGAAACCTTGAGGATATATGCACTGCAGTGGCTAGTCCAGGTAAAACTAATACAAAGTTTCACGGGTTTTTCACATACCACAAATGCCATCAAGTTCTATGCAGTGATAAATCACACACTCAAATGTGCAGTCATGCACCACTCTTTTGCTGCAGAAATTTACTATGATCTGCTGTTTTCTCCAAATGAACAGATACCATGATCTGCATGAAGCCTTTGGTTACAGGTCCAAGTTCTACACTTCCAAGTTCATCTTCAGCCTCCTTTAGAAGGCTAAACCTTGACTCTACCTGCAGTGACATCTGCAACATACGTTTGCATGAGTTATTGGAGAGAACAGGGAATTGAGTGTAAAAACTGTGTCTGAAGTCTGTGCTAAGCCCCCAGTGAATTTCACTGATTGTTCCCTAGTGACAGATTTGATCATCTGTTAGACTGTAGTTGTCTGTTACAGAGCATTTTTATCAGATTAAGACCACACTGGTGACTTGTGCCATTGACACTCACAGTAATAGGTAGTGCCATGAGAGTCAGCAGATTCAACTATTACCTTGAATATCATCTTACAAATGCTACATAAGGAAATTCATGGAAATTGTTAGATCAGTTGCTTTCACTTTCATCTTAAAAATAGGTATAACTGTTCAAATGTTAACAAAAAAGTCGAATAAAAAGGTTAAGTGGCAAAATATAGAGTGGATTGAAGGGAGAAGAAAGGCTTTAGAGCTGGTATCAGAAGATTCACTAATATGAAAGACATAACTGACCTGAGACAAGCCAATTCCAGTCTGCAGTTAGAGTTTCCTCCAACTTCTCAATCCTTTGTAGTTTAGCTGAAGAAGATGAGATCATAGTGAGTCTGCTAATAAAAGCTGCTATCATGAATTGGTCACAGACTTGATATAACTTCCCACAGTGGCAATGTGGTACCTCTTAATTCCATATGCATTCTTCTGTGCAAAATGTGACCATCCTAATTCCGTGTCCTTCTCACAGCAAACACGCAGCTGGATCCAGGGACACTTTCTAACTCACAGAGTTTCACAATATTAGTTCTATCCTACTCTGAAGAGAACAGGAGAATAACACATTGACCTTGTCTTTAGCATACTTTCCCAAAGTTCTCACTAAAAAGTAAATAATTTTAAAATATCTTCATTTAATGCAGAATTGATTTTGTGTGGGAAGATAGGGAATTAGCTATCCAGACAGATTATTGTCCCTCTAAATATTTGTCATAGTTTGAGCTCAGGGGGCAACTGAGCACCATGCAACTGCCCACTTCCCCCTTCCCCCTCCAGTGCTGAGAAGGAGGGAAGAAAAAGACACAGAAACATGATATAAGGAGGGATGATGTCACCCTTTAAGGCACAGGCAAAAATCAGACTCATCGGAGGAAGAAAAAAACCCCATAAATTTAATACAGACACTAACAACACTACTTAACAAACAGAGGAGGGCTGTGATAACCATTACCACATCTTGAAAACACCTTCCCCCATTCCTCCCTTCTTCCCAGGCTCAGCTTCGCTCCCGATATCTCTACCTCCTCCTCCCCAGCAGTGCAGGGGGCAGGGACTGGGGGGGTGCTGTCAGTCCTGCTGCTTCTTCCACCTTGGAGGGGTGGAACTCCTGACATTCCTCCCCTGTTCCAGCATGGTCCCCCTCTCACAGGAGACAGTCCTCCACAAGCCAGCTCTGACATGAGTCACTCACACAGGCATGTGGGTCACCCTCATGTGTTGCAATCCTCTCAGTGTCGGCTTCTTCCCAAAGGGCTTCGGCCTTCTCCAGGTGCAGTCACCTGTCCTGGCATGGGGCCCCCACAGGCTGCAAATCGGCATCTGCTCCACCATAGACCCCCATGGGTGTCAGGGGGGCAGCCCTGACATCTCACCTCGGGGTACAGGGGAGTTTCTGCTCTGGCTCACCTCCCTCCTTTCCTCCTCCTTTCTTCCACTGACCTCGGTGTTTGCACAGATCTTCTCCTCGCAACTTCTCCTCACAACTCCCACAACTCCTCCCAGATTCCTCTTCTTAAATACATTATTGCAGAGGTGCAACTAATTGACTTGGCCTTGGTGCAAACTTACGTCTGACTTGGAGCCAGGGGAGCTTTGAGAAGCTCCTCACAGTGGGCCAGCAGTGTAGCCCCCTCCCCTGCTACCAAAAATCCCTGCCACTCACTTAAACCAGGATGATATTGCAAGACAAATTAATTTTCTACAATGGCGGAACCTGTGCTACAACTAATTTATTTACCACTGCCTTCCCTAAATTTAACAAATGAATATGTTAAGATAAATTCAGCACTACAACATGCCCCAGCTAAAACAAGACATTCTGCTATCCTTCAAACATATAAAGTTAATCACTGAACTTTAGTTCTTCATTGCTTTACAATGACTAGCATACTTTTCTCTAAATGAGTGATAAGGCAAACTTTCGGCAAGAAAGAATTCAAAACCCAGGCACTGTTCAAGATTTAGGACCTAGTATCTCTCACATTTTTGGGTTCATTTGGGAGTCTTTCACAATTCCATATTGTATTTCCTGAGGCCATCATCTTCCAACCAAACCTCAATAAAAAGAAGTCAGGACAAGAGAAATCATTGGTCCTAGTCATTGTTCAGTCAAGAAAGATTTGTATTAAAAATAACCTAGTGCCAACACCAGTATAATTCTATATGACCCCAATTTCACCTGCATCACTCTGGTATGTCGGTGTAGTCTCCAAACTTTTCCTAGCCCACCTATAGCCTAACTCACAGTTTATGGTAAGCACATAGTGAAAACTATTCCAAAGTGAGCCAGAAATTAGAAAAAGGTGAAAAGACATTGCAGTCTTACTTTGTTCAGATATGAGATGAAGAAAATACCTCTGCTGAAGACAAAAACTCTGGAAGCATGAAATAATTTATGAAATAAGAGAAGAAAATTATTTGGCACTGTTCTTCAGCTGAGTACTACTTTGCTATTGAATCCTTGCTTTTACAAGGACTGAAGGTCATTTTTGGGGCCTCCAAAGGGCTTACAGAACAAATGTCACAAATACACTTGCACCTGTATGTCCCATGGAAAGGAAAAACATGGCAGGAAGATGGCAAACCTATATTTGACCTAGGAATATTTGGATCATAATAAACATTCCAGTTTCCTTGGCCAAAAATTGCTTAATCCATTTGAAAATAAGTATCCATCTGTATTTGTGATGGATTTAATGAGTTAAACCATATAGTTGTGTGTGTTCAGACTACATTAAAATGATGCATCATCCAAGTGTGCGACAAGTGATCTGACATTTATAAGGATTAAACATGCAGGTCAACTGATCAGATACACAAAAATATCAAATCAGCTCAGAATCCTTTCACAGAATCACAGAACCACTGAGGTGGGATGGCACCTCTGGAGATCATCTAGTCCAACACCAACAGGCAGAGCTGCTTGCCCAGGACCACATCTATCTGGCTTTTGAATATCTCCAAGAATGGAGGCTCCATAACCTCTTGGGGAATCCTGTTCCAGTGTTGGACGTCCCTCGCAGGAAAAAGATTTTTTCTTATGTTTAAAGAATATTTCCTGTGTTTCAGTTTCATAGAATCACAGAATAGCCCAGATTGGAAAGAACCTTGAAAGATTATCCGGTCCAATCTTTCATGGGAAAGGGAATTTAGATGAGATTATCTAGCACCCTGTCCAGTTGCCTCTTGAAAACCTTCAGTGATGGGGACTCTACCACACCCCTGGGGAGATTGTTCCAGTGATTGATTGTTCTCACTGTAAAAAAATTCTCTCTTATATGATGATATAAAATTTTGTGTAAGATCCCTGAGCCTTCTCTTCTCTAAAATCAATCTCTGAACAATCCTAGATTCTCTAGGAATATTAGCTCCCCCAGTCTTTCCTCATATGAGAGATGCTCCAGTCCTTTCATCATCTTAGTGTCCTTTTGCTGCACTCTCTCCAGTATGCCCATGTCTCCCCTTGTACTGGAAAGCCCAGAACTGGACACAGTACTCCAGGTGTGGCCTTCACCCAGTGCTGAGTAGAGGGGAAGGATCATATCTCTCAACTTGCTGGCAGTGGTCTTCCTAATGCAGCCTGGAGGCTGCTGTGAGCTCTCTGCTGTGTGAGGGCACATTGTTCATTCATGTTCAGCTTGGTGTCCATCAGTACACCCAGGCTCTTTCCTGCAAAGTTGTTTTCCAGCTGGTTGGTGCCCAGCCTGTATCAGTGACTGGGGTTGCTCCTATCCACGTGCAGGGTTTTACACTTCCCTTTTCTGAACTTCATGAGGTTCCTATTGATTCATTTTCCCAGCCAGTCCAGGTCCTGTGGAATGGCAGCACAACCCAGTGGTGTACCAGACACTCCTTTCAGTTCTGAATCATCTGCAAACTTGCTGAAGGTGGCCTCTGTCCACCTTCCAGGTCATTAAAGAAGTCTTTAAACAGGACTAGATTCATTATTCACCCCTGGGGTACACCACTGGTCGCCAGCTGGATTTCATGGTTGTTGTTCTCAACCCTTTGAGCCTGACAATTCAACCAGCTTCTAGTTCATCTCACTGTCCATTTACCTTCTGACCTTTATCAATTTGTCCATGATGATCTTATAAGAGACAGTGTCAAAAACTGTTTGGAAGTTGCACTACTATGGCAAATATAAGGAATCTTCACTTTCAGTCCAGCAGCTGCAAAATCATAAAACTAGTATTTGATATAGCTGTACTACATAATTCACACTTAAGCCTCTAGGAGGAAAATACCCGACAAATGCAAAGAATGCACAAAGTTGCATCAGGTGTAATAAAAATTCCTCCTGTCTGATAGAGTTCAATGTTTAATCAGGTATTCTCTCAAAACCAGGAAAAGCGCCCCTGAGTTTTCACCTGACCACAGCGGCAGGTTCAGCTCCAGTGGTATGGTCAGAACAACAGGTCTGGTTTAATGCCCCTATTTAGTCTGTGGTGATCAATCACAACATTGCCCAACAGGTAACTCCGAATGGCAATGATCACATGATCTACATACCACTTCTGTTTCTTGACCTTCTATTTGTATATCCCTTTCACTGTCCCAGTCTCATTCCAAATAATTATTTCCTTGCTTTCCATCCACTGGTGCCAGTTTTGCCAGTCCTGGTACAAAATGCTTATGTAGCTTAAGTGATAACATGTCCTAGGTACTGCTGGCCTTCCAAGAGTACGTGCCTATGAAGGTCCCCAACACCCCTTCAATTGCCTGTGAAGTATGGCTGTTTTTCACATAAACCCGTTAAACACCTGTGAAATACAGCAACAGTCACTTTGGTCAGCTTCCCACAGTGCTACCTGTCATGGCCAGCAATGTCTTGTTTCATGGCCAGTAGCTCTCCACATCCTCTTCAGTTAGTTTAACCTCAACTGAAGACCTTGTCAGAAGCCCCATCCTCTGCTGGCAGCAATAACACATGCTCGGGAGAAATTTCCACTGTTTTTAATATGAAACATGAATGGAGGTCTGTTACAGAGAGCAATGATTTTTCTGTGTCTCCTATAAATGAATATGTCTGGTTTATACCAACCTCCTAAAAACTATACAAATCCAGCTTCTTAATTCAATTCAGCTTATTTCTCTTTTCCCATGCTTAAGGCAAAATTATGAGGAATAATTAAGAGGTACTTTGTACTCTGTTTCAAAATGCTGAGCTCAAAAGTTTCAGAAGGTTCTGCTCTGCCCCATTCTCCTTTTAAAATCAAAATGAAATGACACAGGGCTATAGGGATTTCTCTGCTTGTGAGCTGTTGCAGTGGGGTTTTTTTTGGTGTAATTTAATATGCTTGCAAGCAGTTGCAAAGGGCACATCTTGCCTCATCCTCTTCTGCTCCTGTGTTTCTATGGTTATTCTTCTGATTTTATATATGTATTTATATATATATAAAATAAAATATAAGCATTTTTCTTTGCCAGATGAAAGCCAAAAATATTTCCAATAAAAAGACACGATGAACAAGTTTTTGTTTACCACTATTTACTGAACAAGAGGGATGGGAAGAAGACTGAGCAGCACAGGAAACATGATCACATATATGTCACTTTCCTAGAAAACTCAACTAAAAATGACATAATATATTGCCATTGAAGCTGCTTTTCCCCTTGTTTCTATACTACTATTTTGTAAATCAAGTGTCCTGTTATCCAAACTACTGCTGACACTAAAATACATGCTATCCACATTTTCTTGTAGCCAGAACTGGGACTGAATGAATCATTCCTATGACTCATCATAACTCTCTTTTTTTGCACACTGTGTTATAATGTACTGAAGGATTTAACATAAAAAGTGGAGTTGTCTCCCTGTTGATAGTATCTTTTTTGCTAAAGATTCAAATTACTCTCAAATTATTTTAACTTACTTTCTTCCTTGGATTTAGCTTTATTGGCAGCAGAAACCATAGCAATTAAAGTCTAAAAGCTCATCTTTCAATCTTTGCAGATATCCCTGACCAAAATGACACAATCCCCATATATAGTGATCTTCTAGTGAAAAATATATACCTGCACCAGAGTAGCATCTGTCAGCACAGTTATCCGAGCATCAGGAACTACTAGAAGCACTGCAATGCCTTGAGACCAATACACGAAAGTTATACAACAGCTATCCTTTCCTGATGAAAGACTATATGGTGCACCTGGGACCTGTACTATTAGAGACATTTGTATTCTGGTCTCCTGCAGATACTCAGGAAAACAAAAGAGACTATAAATCACCTTCAACCACTGGGTAACTATAGAAGACCTACTCAGGTCAGGAATCCAGGTCCAAGATCTCATATTTTCCCCATGGTTTCACTTGGAACATTATCACACTCAGCTACTTACTCAGAAGGATATTTAACAGGAATTTCCCTCCAGAGGGATTACTCATTTCAACATGTGAGGTAGATGACATTTGAAGACTGGTGAAGGGGATTAATCTGTGTTGAGTGTACAGTATGAGAAAACGGAAGTGCTTGGGAGCAAACCTAAGGAAACTGTGAATTGCTAGGAGGTGGTAGAATGAGCTAGTTGTTCTCCTTACTAGGACCAGTCACAAGAAAAAGGTTTATGTAGGTAAGCAGACACTCAGAGGTATTCAGTGACTGTTTGCAGTGGCTTCTTACTACAAAAAAAGCCAGAACTGTCCAAGAGCAGTGGGTGGTAATAGACCATGAAGCATCTGTTGGGAAGAAAGTGAATGTGGCATCTGCCATAAGTCCTGCTACAGCAAGCCACAGTGATTTAAAAGCCATTATCTTCTGACCAGTGTACATGCAGCTATGGAAACTGCTATTATGACCTTAAACCTTGGGAATGGCAATCCATTGTTCGTCTTGTCAGTGTGCACAGCTAACCTGCTAACAGCTGAAAGTGTTTTGAGAAATAAAAACTGTTCAGTGTATACTGTCCCATGAGCACAGCTTTTCTGTGTCATGTCTAGCTGAAGGCAAAAACTTATTAAGTTCATATAAATTGGTATAAAGAAATGGAGTTCTAGATACAGTTCATATAAATAAATCTAAATAAGTATAGCTGTAATATTTCAGAGAGTAATATTCTTTCTGTGCTTCCTTAGTGTCTGAGACAAGAGCGTATCAGTGTCAGATTTCAACTTTGTCCTGCTAGAAGATGGCAGTTAAACTAAAGGTTTGGCAACACATCTTAAACAATTTTGCCAGTCTCATAGTGCCCCCTGTATTTGTAGATCTGCTAGAGATCTGCTATGGGACATAGTCAACTTCGTCTTTTTGACTGCTTTTTCTAAGAGTGTGTCTATGGTACAAGTTCCCCCTGCCAGTGCTCCAAGCCAAACAGGGCCCACGCTCCTCTAGCTGGCACTGTGCTGGATCTAAGTTCCCCAGTCCTTGCAGAGATGCAGAAAACATTAGATGGCATTTTCAGCCACAATAAAAGGGCTGAGGAAATGGCTAAATCTTCATTATATCTGTCTGTAAAGTCACAGAATCACAGAATCGTCTAGGTTTGAAGAGACCTTGAAGATCATCTAGTCCAACCGTTAACCTAAGTCATAACGGTATCTCCATGGATTGATAGCACCGTACAATACAGCTCTCACTTGTAATTTGTACTGCATGATGGAACTCTGAACTTTGTGAAACAGCTAACCATTACTGTCATACCAACCATAAATTTTACTCTGACGTAACTCCTTGGAATAAAATGCTCCAAATGATAATATGTTTGCTGTTTTAAAATGTCACCAAAATGTCCACAGCATCTTGAACAAGCATTTATATATAATTTTCATTCATTATAAAATAAAGGAAATTTTCTTCTTACTGATTTTGAGGTTAGAACCTGATCTAGCTAATGTAATTGTAGATGTTATTTGTTGATTTTATTAAAAATTAGGTGGATTTTGGCTCTGGAATTGCCAAAGTGGTTTTGGCAATCTTAGTATTTAATGTCCAGAGAACTAGTTCAGAATTCCTGGATATTGGTGATGTTACGCTAAAGATTCACTATATAGCTTCATTATTTTGTCCTATACAGATAAAACTCAGTCTGCTTGGAAAACCAGGATCTTTGTGGATGGAAAGAGGATATCTTCCAGGAAAAATGTAGTTAATATTAATCCATCTCTCCCCTGCTTGGGGGACAGAATAGTTATTTATGAATTAAGTATTTTTATTTTTTCTATAAGGTATTATATAACATTAAATTACATTATAACACTGCCACAGTACTGGGAATGCACTATGAATTTCTAAAGACCAAATATATGAGTGATTTTCTTTCATAACTTTCAGAAAAGGTCATGGTTACTTGACACTACAGTTCAGTTGAAAGGAACAGTTCAAATGGGTCATCTGAGTAAGCATGTTAAGGGAAGAAAGTGCACTGATCATTTATTTGAAATTTGCCAATACTATTTCTACATATTTCTGTCTAGTATTCCAATACACAGGCAGAATTAGCCATAACAATAACACACCACCATCTCTCTTAACTTATAGCCAAACAATCTGAAATGTGCAGTTGGTCTCAGTAACATGGATCTCCTTCCAATTAAAGAAATGAAAACATGCAGACTTCAGAGTAATTAAGACCATGTCATTTTTAAAGCCCCAATGGTTTCCACAGACCTCTTGTTTTCTGGCACCCATCTTGCTTTAGTTGTTTCTCAGGCTTGGTCATGTTCTCAGAGGTTTCTTACACAAACATTCAAGAACATAAAAAAGTATCTGGGATGGAGTTACAGAGGCCAAAAATGGTTTCTTCTGTGACTGAGTGCAGACATAAGAAAACTCCTGAGGGAGAACACCAGGTGATGCAGAAGTTGAAGAAATTCTGAAGGCAGAGATTCTCTCTCCCATGACTTCATGGACTGTGCTTCTCTCAGGATAAGGTTTGCTTGATGGTTTTGCCTACTGGATGCCTAAATGTCAGAAATTACTGCCATGATTTGCAAGATTACCTACCTTGTCTGCAGCTTCTATGTACTGAAGGAGCAATATGCCAACATAGTGGAGTAAGACTATCAGAATTTGATACTGAGTCAATGCATCAGGGATGGGATGGTTGGCAGACACCCCTCTAATCCTCTGAAACCCACCAGCTGCCAAGAATACTATGACCTGAATGTTAGATATTCCCAACTCCTTATCTGGTTTTCCATAGAGAGGATCATGTTGTGTGCTATACATTTGAATTTCAGCTTTTCTTGTCTAAGTATTCAGTTATAAATTTCATATTTCTGTCAGATAGAAATAAGGAGAAAAATTAAATTAGACAAGAGCAGGATATATGGCATCTGAAGGGTAAATGCTTGAGGCAACTGAGTTAGCTTGTTTCTTTGATTTATTAAATAAATCAGCTGGTATTCCTAACCTAAACACTAATTTTACTATGCTTACTCTGTCTCATGTTGAGAAATTCACTGATTATTCTGAAATACCTCCCCTAAACCTCCCTTAAGGTTTAGAAAGACTACAGAGAAATAAATTAATGACAACATGCCAAAGTCCATCACAATGGGTGCTGTTCTAATTCATTTGATACAGGTCAGCTCAGATCATGCAGTTGGAAAGCTGACATTGACTTAATTAGCTGCAGTACACTATTGTTTTAAAAGGAGATATCCTTTCCATGTTTTACATATACATTTTATGGCATACCCAAAGCAATGAGTTACAATTTGAACATTAGAAAAGAATACAGCAAAATTGACTCACTGAATAAAAAGCTGCTTCTAGTTTAGTTTGATTCAAGAAATAGAGGTAGAGTTGATCTCACTGAGAGCTAAGAAAATCAGATAGTAGCAGTGGTGAAGTGATTGATTTTTGTTTCAAAGTTAAAATACATAAAACAAAGAAGAATATGGGAGTTCTGAAAAAAAAAAAAAAAAAAAAAAAAAAAAAAAAAAAGACGTGATTCACTCATTAAATCAAAATCTAGGCAGAGAAGTAGTAACATTAGCTGTGATGCCCAGATGGACTTGAAACACCTATATTCTTTACTTATTTTACTGTTCAGCTGATGCTCAGGTCTGACCCCTAGAGCATCTGTAACCGCCTTAGTTTCCTTAGCTCTGGAAGAGGTTGGTAAGAGGAGTCAACACAGAAGTGCAATCAAACCTCAGCTGTGAAAGCAAAAAGCTCATCTCAGCCAGGTAAGAGCCCTGTGACCCTCTGACTGGATGGTGTCCTTCAGGATGCGTCCATCATTTCTGTGCTGTGAGTAGGTACTAATATAGAATCATAGAGTCATTTCGTTTGGAAAAGACCTTTAAGATCAAGTCCAGCAGCAAACTTAAGACTGCCAAACCCACCACTAAACCATACCCCTAAGTGCCACATCTACACATCTTTTAAATACCTCCAGGGACAGTGACTCAAGCACTTCCCTGGGCAGCCTGTCCCAAGGCTTGACAAACCCTTAAGTGAAGAAATTTTTCCTAATATCAAATCTAAACCTTCCCTCGTGCAACTTGAGGCTGTTTCCTCTCATCCGATGACTTGTTACTTGGAAGAGGAGACTGACACACACTTCGCTACAACCTCCTTTCAGGTATTTGTAGAAAGAGATAAGATCTCCTTGAGCCTCCTTTTCTCCAGACTAAACAGCCCCAGTTCCCTCAGCCATTTCTCATAAGACTTGTGCTCTAGGCTCTTCACCAGCTTTCTTGCCCTTTGGATACACTCCGGCACCTCAATGTCTTTCTTGTAGTGAGGGATCTAAAACTGAACACAGTATTGAAGCTGAAGCCTCACCAGTGCTGAGTAGAGGGGTAAAATCACTTCCCTAGTCCTGCTGGCCACAATATTTCTGATATCAGCCAGGATGCTCTTGGCCTTCTTGGTCACCTGAGCACACTGATAGCTCATACTGTCAGCTATTGACCAGTGCTCCCAGGTTCTTTTCCACCAGGCAGCTTTCTAGCCACTCTTCTCCAAACCTGTAGCATTCTATATGGGGGTTACTCAGAAACATGTACTTCTAGAGCATCACCTGGGCCACGCCAGGGTTCATTAGCTGCCTACGGCTGAACAGAGAAAGCTGCGGGAGATCCGTGACATGCTTTTTTCCTCCCTCTCCTCATCTAATTCCTTTCCACCCTCCACCAGGAGTAACAGAAGAGAGATCAGAAATTAAACCAGAGCTTGAACATGTTCATTGCTTTTTAGGCTGTGCACTCATGCTAGAGGGCACAAGCAACCTTTAGCCAGGCTCCTGGCTACAGCTGCCACTGTAGAAGCATGTGCTTATCTGAAGTCTGACATGGTGCATCCTCCATGTTCCTGCAAGGCTGTCTTTACTCCTTGGTGCCATGGCCAGCTGCCGCATGCTCTGGAAATACATATGGTGTGACAACCTCTTCCCTTCATGTGGAAGCCTTTGGAGGTAACCTAAGAATTCTGCAGTCAGCATGCTGACACTGATGCACAGTACTGAGGCAGACTGGCTGCCAGCTGCAGTGCATGCAGACCACAGCTCATGCCCACAGAGTACATGCAAATGGTTTGCAATGTACCTGCAGGGACAGAAATAAATTTGTGCTTTAATCTACAAGTATAAAAAGGGACAATGACATTTCTGCAGTGCTGGTCAAAATAAAATGAATTGTTCAAATCAAAGCAACCACTATGGCTGGTTCAAACCAACAATTTATGTTGAAATGAGATTCTCCCCCAAATATTCACTGGTTCTAGTTCTGTAATCTTTAGTCCTGTGAAAATCTGGGTGATATTTCACTGTGGGATCCCTTTTTTGTTTGAGAATGTAAGTGAGCTAGCCTCAGGCTCAGATTTTCCTAAAATCTGCAAAATGGTATTTCCTTTTTCTGTCCCTCCTTAAAATAAAAAATCATGAATCGTTATTCCCAATGTCCCATGGGCTCACTCATTGCCAATTATGGAGAACGAAGAGACATAACAAGCAGACTTAGAGTATATAGTCTTTTCTACCAAGACTGTCCTGAAATCAAGTAATTCAAAACTAAAAAGAAAAATGTGTCATGGTTTAAAGTACCTTTGTCCCACCTATTTTCATGAATATTTTTTGTTTTATTAGAATTTGTTTGATTTCCCCTTGTAAGGTTTTGAAATTTTAAAATCTAGGAAGTATCCAAAAACAACATGTATGGTAGATGAAAAAAAAAAAATCAAACAAATTTTGACACATATATCCCTCAAAAAATGAGGAAACAACTGCTTTTCTACTGGGAAAAAAAAAAAAAAAAGACACACAAAGAAAAAGAATGTTGGTATTAATATTTTTCAGTCACCTTCCTCCTTTTAGCTGCATACACACATATCACACAGGTGTACACACACATACACATACAGAGTGTAAATCTGTAACTGCTGGAACTATTTACCAAAGAAGTTGGATATTTTAAGTCAACTTTAACACAGTTCAACACTAATGAGATGGGAAACAAAATAAACATGAGAAAAGCATAAAATCTTAAACTTGATTTTGATCTCAAACATACAACTTCAAGACCAGTCTTTTTAAATTGATAGAGATTTACTCTCGATTTATACCATTTTAATGGATCTTTAAGGACTGATGATTACTGCAGCTAATTACTCAGACTGGAACAATCAGGGTGCACTGAATTCGGCAGCATGAAGCAGTCCAGTCTTGGCTTGGCTAGAGATTTCACTCAAGAGTGGAGGGAACATAAACAAAGACCATTCAGACAAATTATTTGCTGTGCAACTTTCTCCTTGTTCTCGCTAAAAAGAAACCATTTTAAGCAAATGAAGAGGAACGAGTGCCTGAATGAATTTTTGGGAGGCATAACAGATACATGAAACAAAATTAAGTTTGTCCAAAGAACTACTTTGCTGTCAGATTGTAAATGCTTTTATTGCCTCTATAAAAAAACCTCAGGGTTGGTTTAAGCCAATATGTAACAATTGATACATTGTAGAAGCTTACAGACTGCCAGAACAACAGACAGATCTCACAGCAGTTCAATTTCAAAAGCTGTAAAAATGTTTAAGAAACATGTTTAGGCCAACCTATCAGCTTTGAGATAAGAAAGGAATAACTGAACGTTTGCAGTCCATGCTGCCTACATGTACAACATTTGACAAAGTATTTTTATAAGATGGTGATGTTTTCAAGAAAATGAGCTGATAAGTCAAAATGGATGAGAGTTATTTCTTTGTTCTAGAGGTGCAAAGACTTCAGACAGCAAAATAACCTTACAAGCCAAACTGTAGCTGTCTGATGCATTGCAGCTATGTAAAATAAAATAGACAACTCCTGCCACTACATGGGATGCTATAGAAGCAGACAAATCTTCATGGATCATGAACCGCTCCATTGCGTGTCTCTGGCTAGAGGATCCTGTTCAAGACTTCTCTTTTGGGTCACTATCCAGCCGGTAGATAGGGCCTCGGAAACAGCAGTGACAAGATCCAATTTTTTGGGGAGCTTGTTTTTTAATGGAGTCTTTTTACAGAATGTCCATAGAGATAGGCTTGTACCTCTGGGATTAGTGTGAGCTCGGTTACTGACTTTGATGACTTCGCTGAGAGATCAGGTTGCTAGAGGAGCTGGGAAACAGCCCTGATGCCCCCAAATAGTAAGGATTTGCCAGTCTTTCATTCCGAATACAGAAGAAAAACAGGATTAAAAAACAAAACCAAAACCAAAACAACCAAAACAAAACCAAAAAAACATTGAAAAGGTCTATTACCCTAAAAACATTATTTCAGGTCACCTAGTTGTGTTTAGGTCCTTATTCTCTGCAATTAGGAGTTTCTCTGCCGTAGCTCAAACAAGCAACCTGACTGTAAGGAAGCTTGGAATTCTGGTATGGGTTAACTCTTTATTTCTTTCTAACTTATGAGCAAGAAACATCCCCAGCCAAAACCAGTATTTTAGCTTAAATTATTTCTAAAAAGTATTTCAGACAATGATTTTTTCAATGAAAATAAAAGAGTTGTTTGAACCTTTCTGTACTATCTTTAGTCTTCTAGTGAAATACTACTTTCTTTACCACACAGAACGTAATAATCAAAACCCAACTGAAAGTTTGTACAGTCTCTATATATAACAGAAAAAACAAACACAAAAGTATAGTACAAGAGGCTTAATCGGATTTTTTTTTTCTACTACATTCCCTAAACAAAATAATTTGTCCCATTGCTCACTTTTCTGTGCATCTAAAAGTTAGTGTGAGGAATTTAAGAAATCACAGTGAACTGTTACATGACAGGCCAAGTATTAGGAAGGTGTTAGGTCTGAACATTTTCCAAGCAACTCAGTTTTCTCTTTATGAGAAAATAGTCTAATGTTTTTGCCAATGAAAGAGTTTGCCATGATTTCATTGTGTTTCAAAGAAACCCAGGCTCCTAGTTAGATATTCATCTTCTCTTGTTCAAATACAGGGAAGCATACAGGATTACCAAACATATTGATTGGGAATTAATACTCTCAAAGTCATCTGAATCAGTTGCAAACTGGAAGGTTAATTTTGCATTGCTATTTATGATTAATATTAGCAATCATACCCAATGACAGGGTTTTGCTAACTCCTTGGATAAGGGGAAGAAACAGCATTGCTATCTCCTCTGGTTTCTTCTTTCTTTGGTGAAGGTGAATGTGCATGTTAAAAGAGATAAGGGACATTCCTCTGACTGCACAGAGAGGACACAGCAGTGTGGCAGCAGCAGGGAAACTGCCCTCATCCAGGAGCAGGGGCAGAGGCAAGCCCTGCTGTGGGGATTCACACCCAGGGTGCTCAGAGGCCTGGTTAATCACAAAGCAGACAAAGAACAAAGGAGCCCTGAATCATCACTACCTTGCATTAAGGTATTTTCTGGACAAGGAGCACTTGCACCCTCCCACTAACACCTGATGTGCCAAGAGCACATCACACAGCTCTTCTCTTCTCTTCCACCCCAGTTGTGGCCACTCTTCCCCTAGAAAAGTTCTTTGGCATACCACTGCTTTTGCTGAAAGAGCTTAACCTATAGAAAGGGGACTGAAGTTTATCTTTTAACATGGAATCTGAGACTGCCTTCAGTAATTTGGAATCCTCCTACATTGTGGTAAAGTTCAAAGAGCAGCTCTGATCACTATGATGTTGAATTTCTAAGAAATCTATAACAGAATTAAGGGAAATAAATATGAATTATGGTATTTAATGAAAAAGAATGAGAAGAAAATATCTGGAGGGCTTTTTTAGAGTATGTAGATAGAGGTGACCTGAGAAGAGGATGATAAAGGAAGCAGCCAAATTTGTAACTGGTGGCAGAGGTTAAAAGTTTCCTTTTAAAATACTTTCAAATTTCAGCTACAGTTTATAAGAGATTTAAGGATTGGAGTGAAATCATTGAGCTCCAGCTGACTTCATTAGAGCTGCTCATGTGAGGAAAGTGAGCTGGATTTGGCCATAAAACAAAAAGGCCTTTGGCCTTGTTTTCAATGCCAAATATTTTCTAATTGATACTGCATGTAAACTCTGCCCTCTGCTAATACACTATCTAATCAATGCTATCCAAGCCCATGGCTCATTTTCTGCCTAAGACGTGATTTTGTTTGTATCACTGCCACAGGGATGATGAGGGAGCAGGAAGGAGTTGTGCTGTTGGACTGCTCCTTGGTCATGCGGCGCTGCGTCTGTGTTATTCCACACTCGCTAATGGAGAGGTCGTAGCCCTCTTAGCTATATTCCCCTGGTAAATCCCCACCCAAATGTAATCCCCTGCACCTTGAAGAAGATGGGATTCCTCTGCTTTCTCTAAACACTGCATTATGTCCCTGAAACTACCAGCCAGCTTGAAAGACGGACTGATTATCCAAATCCTTACAAATTACATGTGACCTTTGGAAAACTACCTAATTAGGGAGAATGTACTCCAAGACTTGGAAACCCCAGTGTCCTGAAGAGAAATGGGGAATACTTTGGGCATCTCAACTAATTTTGGTAAATTGTACTATAAACTCCAAGACAGGATTTTGATTACTGGGTGTTTTGCTCTTTTTTTTTTAATACTGTTGTTTTGCAGCATTAAAAGCTTACTAAGGAAATGTGTTCAACTTCACTGTAAAATGAAAGAGTATTTTCAGTATACAAATCCCATGACTTAACATTTGCCTATTCTCTGATGGTTTTCCTATATGTTATGAGACCATATGTATGGGAAAAAGCTGTCTGGATGGCTGGGCCCAAAGAGTTGTGGTGAACAGAGTTAAATCCACTTGGCAGTGGATCACGAGAGGTGTCCCCCTGGGCTCGGTTTTGGGGCCACTCCTGTTCAATATCTTTATTGATGATCTAGACGAGGGGATCGAGTGCACCCTCAGTCAGTTTGCAGGTGACACCCAGTTGGGTGGGAGTGTTGATCTGCTCGAGGGCAGGGAGGCTCTGCAGAGAGACCTGGACAGGCTGGAGCCATGGGCTGAGCCCAACTGGAGGAGTTTCCATAAGGCCAAACGCCGGGGGCTGCCCTTGGGCCACAACAACCCCCAGCAGCGCTACAGGCTCGGGGAGGAGTGGCTGGAGAGCTGCCAGTCAGAGAGGGACCTGGGGGTGCTGATGGACAGCCGGCTGAACAGGAGCCAGCAGTGTGCCCAGGGGGCCAAGAAGGCCAATGGCATCCTGGCTTGTGTCAGCAATAGCGTGGCCAGCAGGGACAGGGAAGGGATCTGACCCCTGTACTCGGCACTGCTGAGGCCGCCCCTCGATTCCTGTGTTCAGTTTTGGGCCCCTCACTCCAAAAAGGACATTGAATGACTCGAGCGTGTCCAGAGAAGGGCAATGATGCTGGTGCAGGGTCTGGAGCACAGGTCGTACAGGAGCAGCTGAGGGAACTGGGGGTGTTTAGTCTGGAGAAGAGGAGGCTGAGGGGAGACCTCATCACCCTCTACAGCTCCCTGAAAGGAGGGTGCAGAGAGCTGGGTATGAGTTTCTCTAACCAAGTAATAAGTGATAGGACAAGAGGGAATGGCCTCAAGTTGCACCAGGGAAGATTTAGACTGGATATTAGGAAGCATTTCTTTACAGAATGGGTTGTTATGTGTTGGAATGGGCTGCCCAGGGAGATGATGGAGTCCCCATCCCTGGAGGTGTGTAAGAGTTGACATAGCGCTGAGGGATCTGGTGTAGTTGGGAACTGTCAGTGTTAGGTAAATGGTTGGGCTAGATGATCTTCAAGGTGTCTTCCAACCTAGATCATTCTGTGATTCTGTGAAAAAAATGTACCTTAATATTACACTCATATCTCAGAAGCTGTCCATACCATCTCTCTGCTGCACAATTGTTGGTGATGGTCCTTGAAGCTGACTATTGATCTTTTTGTGTCTAGGAAATAGTGAAATTACTGAAGAAACATTGTAGCAGGTACTAATGATACCTATGGACTCCTGAAAACAGAATATCTTTCTGTTAAGATTTTCCTCATTTGTCTTCCACTATTATTGACTAATTTTGTAATATTTACATAGGTTTCATATGTGGATTCAAAATGTAAGCAATTATAATATCAGAAACAGTTACTCTTAAATCTAACACAATCTTCTGTCAAACAGAAGCAGTAGCACTCTTAAAATATATTTTAATTAATCTTTGTTTGAAGTGAGGAAGATCTTAAAACACCCAAAATCATGTAATGTCAGTGAAAAAAACCCAGATAGCGATGATGTTAATACATTTCCCTATGTCATACTTATAGCCAAAAATACACACCTTATTTCTTAGTTAATTGTGACCTTCAGCCATTGGAGTTTCATTAAGTTTTTTCTTCTAACATTCAAAATGTTATTTGTCCCCACCTTGTATGGCTTTTTGATAAGTGAAACAAAATGAGCTCTTTGAGTGTTGCACAATAACATCAGCTCATTAGTTTCCTCATCATTCTTCCGTGAACACTCTTCAGTGATAAATAGTCTGTATAGACCACACACTCCAAAACAGGACAGAGGGGGTGGGATTGCTCTCACTTATATTACAACCCAGATGACTCCCTGCAAGGTAATCACACTAAGCTCTTGTGTGCTTCTCTATGGGTAGAAAGAGCCTCTTTTCATGTGTGATTCACTGGGTACTTTGTACATTTGAGATGAGATGAATAATACCCTAGAAGTGCCTATTTGTAGATAACCTCATCTTAACAATAAATTCCTGTATTTGAGAAGCAGTAGCATTAGTAAAAACAATACATGCAAATTTATTTTTCTACTTAATTTCCTTGATTTACATACTCAGTAGTTGTGTTTGCCTATTTGTCCAGAGTATGTCCAAAAGACTTCACATTCTGCTGTTCATCCTCCACAAACCAAAGTCGGGATGCAATTCCAGATCCATGTGCCTATGCTGTATCTCTCACTGTAGTATATGCATCTTTATTATTTGTATACTTATGGATACAATGTGTATATTTAAGATTGGTCACAAGATTTAATATATTTGACATAATTTTTACTTATCTCAGAGGACTGTCAAGTCCATCCCAATGACTTTCACTGTTACCATTCCCCAGGATTTTGTGTTATCTATACAATTCCTCTGATATTTTTAGGTTTTGCTGCAAGGCACTGATAAAAACAGTCAACACATAAGTTATTCCCATTAGAAACTGAACAGGGATTCCACATCTAGTGTTAAACTGGAATCTGTCTGATAGATCTCAAAACATAACTCTTTACAAGATATTATGTCTATGTTACCCACTAGGTACACGTTCAAATAGTTGAATTTAAAGATACTGCTGCAACAGTACTGTTATTATCAGTAAATCTAGTATGTTAATTTAAAAAAAAAAAAAAAGACAGAAACAAATACTAAATCAGCCATGCTGTCTCTTTTCGACAAGTAGCATCAGGTTAGTTCTATGATTTCATAAATCATTAAAGGAATTATGGGTTTTGGCTGTAAAAAGAATTGGAATGAGTGTAGGACAAGTCTACTGAGAAAAGATTTCATTCTGTCATGTATCTGAACATATAATCCATACACATGCATAGGCAAAGTACCTAGATGTTTTGTATATGTGAGTATGTGTGTTGATTTTAAAATCTCTTAGCACAAGTTCTCTCTCAGACTTCAGCTATGAGCAGAGAACCTCTCATGAGTCAACTCTGAAACAAAAGATACTGATTTCCTCACCTGTTTATGGAGTTTCTCTAATTTATTTTCTATGGATAGTAGTGAAACACTTTATTAATCATTTTATGGATCGTGTAGATTCCATTCTCCAAATAAGGAAATAATCTGACATGTTCATAGTTCTGATTTCTTATGTGGGTAATCTAAAAGCATTGGTGCATGACACAGCCACATGTTAATATACAAAGTGCCCTGAGGACAAGGTGCTCTGCCAATGTCTAATATTAGATTCAGTATGCTTTCATTATAGTAAGAGGGGTTTTATAATTCAAATTAATTGTTAAAAGATTAACAATTCCTCTAGAATCTAAAGTAAGAAATGGTTTAGTATAACCTTGTTAATATTTATTTCGTTAGAAACACTAGATCACCCAAATTGATAAAGTTTATCAGAAAGGGAAACAACTGACAAATTTCCATTACCAGTATTTGAGTAGTTTGGGGAAATTCTGAAATGCTCAATTATAATATTTTCTCAGACCATATTTTTTCCTGATTAATAGAACTTTACTTATAACAGCTAAGAAAAATATTTCAAAGACCTCTCAAAAACAATTTAAAAAAAATTAGTAGAAGGAAACAATTCCATTCAATGTCATTTTAAAGTTCATCTCGGTGTCTGCGTTTTACATATGATAAACATAAAAATCCAAAAGTATATATCTGTGTTGTCAGATTAAAGCTGTTGAATAGCAAATCCTTGGGAGAGAGCATAAGAAAATAGTTCTGCTTCTTCAGACTATCTTCTGAAATGCAGGAATTTATTGCTCAGTGACTACCACACAATTAATAAGCATGGATAACTCTTCTTCCAGGACATAATCTACGGTTTTGAACATATGCAGACTTTTAGCTTCTACAGCACCTTATAATGAGGAATTTCAAGTATACCTATGTTTTTTATGCCACTTGTAAGCTTCATTTCATGCTCCCAACACTTCTTTCATTTGGAACAATGAATAATTGCCTGTCTACCTTCTCAGCAGCTAGCATCATAGCCAGCCATACGTGTTTCCTAGGTTGAAAAACCCTTGATAACTCTATTTTTTTCTTATACAAAATCTGTTCTTTATCTTTTAATTTCAGTTCTTAAACACTTTTGACAGTCCAATTTTTCGTTCTGGTATAGTCTGGGAAAAGTGTTTGAAATATTTTTTTTAAAAAGTAATTCTTTGGGGATGGGAAAATAATTTTCTGTCCAACTCTAACTTTCAATTCCATTATACTACCAAGAACAAAGCATACAAAATCCACAAACATGTATAATACATCTGGAAGCAGGTACTTCAACATAAAGAGACTTAGACAATGAAATATATTTACCCTCCCTGACTTCCTCAGGTGATTTGTTGCCACACAACATTCTTCTATGTTATTTCCATTAAATATATTTACCATTAATAATTACTACCATATGTTCAAGTTAGGCTGCAATTTGTAGTGCTATAAATTAGAAGTATCTTTACAGATATCAATATGACTTTTGTTTTAGATGATAAACTTGACTATATTATATTGCTTTCATTCATATCTGCTGGAACTTTATAAACAGTAAAGTCTGTAGAAAAAAACTGCGACAACCTCAAAAGTCAAGTCACTATCATTAGTCACAGAGTTTCCAAAGGGCATTAACATTTACGGACACAAAAATTAAAAGCTGCAATTTTAGAAAACATTTAGCACATCTTCAGAAGATGAGGTAATTTTCAAAGAGTTTATGTGTGTACATACTAAAGAAAAGCAATAACAATTTTTGAAAATCAAATGGTCTCGTGTTGATTCTGCAGGCTTATCGTCCTTGGCCATACCAAAGCCTCTAAAGTTAGTAACCAACATGATTCTAGATGTTATCTACCATCTGCATAAAAAGTAGAATTTTTATAGTTCTTTACTTAAAGATGAAGAAAATAAGTTAGATATCAGACAAAGCTAATTGGTTGAAAAGGAATACATATAGGAAAATAAACTGTGAAAAAAGGGAATGTATATGCTTTCTCCTGATACCTTCAAGCGAAGGATATATGCTTCTCCAGTTTCACCAATAGTAGATAATAAGAGATCAATATAGCAGTGACTGTAATATGTAATGATTGTTGCTATATAAGACATTACACAGGAAGAGACACTGACCCCTTCTTCCCTAACTTTTTTTTCATCCTTGAGGTCTTATCCATGGGATAAACTGTCATGGGTGAATTCACAGAATATAATGGATCGAAATGCATGTTAAATATGAAGCCACACACTGAATGACAAGGAAATGACATTTGAATTAAATGCACAAGAAAACTGGGGAACAAACAAAAAAAATGTGCATGGGAGTGGCATTGGATAAACCAAAGAAATTAATATTCAATAATTATTTTTTAGTTGGGTTCAGTACATCCACAGCTTTTTTAAAAATACCTAATTTTTTCCTGTTAATTTAGGACTCAAGACAATTACAATCTCATGTAAAAGACCTACAAAATTTAGTAATAAATTAGACTATCAAAGATGTTAGTGATAGATGCAACTTTCCAGCCCTGTTAGATTTTGTGTCACAAAAAAGTATTCAAAGATCAGCTCTGTAATTGTTAAAACTGCCCAGCATACTAGATATGTGCTTGATATGTTTATATACTGGCTTCCTTCTACAAGATAAAGAATGTCATTTCCAGAAGTCCTATTAATAATATGTCAAAAATTTTCTTATTACTCTATACCAAAAAGGTAAGATCATATTGTAGAGAAAAAGAAACCAAAAACAAACCAAACCAAACCAAAACCAACCAACCAACCAAACAAACAAAAAACCCAAATCCAGACAGTGTAATGCAGGGACTGTGATAGTGATTCAATTCAATTCAGTTTCAGTTCAATTCAATTCAATTCAATTCAAATAAGTCAATTAAATTTTACTGTGAGGCTCCAGAAGGAGCAGATGAAATAGGTTACCAAAATAATGGGGGAAAAGCATGGATTGTTAGAATAAGCATGTGAGGAACGTTTTCATTCCGCCTAGAATTTCAAACAGAGTTGCAATGCTCCAGTAATCCTCAGCCATAACATGTGCTCTTTCTCCGTTAGAAGGACTCATCCTTAGCATTTGAAAAGCCTGTAATCTGAGAATCATCTTTGACAATTTCCAGAACCCACATCCAGGCTGGGACCTATTTATTCTGCATCAAGCCTCCAGAATACAGACTTTCTTTTCTCTATTGTATACTGAAAGCTCTCACTCAAGCTCTCATGCTCTCAAGCCTCAATTCCTGAAAGCTTTTTTTCTGGTCTTGACAAATGAATTAATTTTTTTATTTATTTGTAAGAATATGATCCTGAGTGTGGAAGGAATATAAGAAAAAGCACAATGGTACATGTTTGACAATTTAACAAGCTAAAGAGAGACGTTGGCATCATAGGGTTGAAGTGGAGGAAAGAAGGGAAACTATCTTGTGGCTAAAAGGCAGATAGGTAGGTTAAAAGAGGACAGTACTGTCAAACGTTATGACCACAACGACAAAATCTTATGCTTGCTTCAGTCAACAGACTGAGAAAATGATCTTTGCTCTAGTCTTGTTGGTTGACATAAGGAGCAAAATTTTCCTTATAATGTTCCCTTATTTGAAGAACCTCTATCTTTGATTTCCACTGATTTTTCACATCTGAAAGACAACAGAAAATATAGTTAAATTCCTCATGTGCAAACCAACAGGTTTTGGGTTGATCAGCTTTCATTTCACTCTTGTCTTTGCTTTTATCCACCTACTTCTATACTGAGGCTTCAAGCCCCTTTTGTATTTTATGTGTGCTCCACCAGGAAAAAACCCAACCAACAGCCTAGTTCACAGACAAGGTTCTTTGGTACTACAGTTAAGCCTGTCATAACTTTAACATTCATTATCAAATTAAAATTGTGATGGCTTGCTGAAATGACCCATGTATCCATCTTTCAAGACATAATATACTGCATAAGTTCAAAGATCCATTTGATAAAATATGCAATATAACAATAAAACATTTCAATAGAGATATCAATTAGAAATACTAGAGATCCCAGGAATTAAAGTTACTACTAGAAACATACCTTGGACTTAACTTTTTGGGTTTGGGTTTTTTTTTGTTTGTTTGTGGTTTGTTTTTGTTTTTGTTTTTGTATAAATTCAGAATATATTTACTTTGATATTTACATGCATTAGTTTATCAGTTCTGGTTTATACTAGCATATCACATATATTCCTCTCAAAATCATAATATGCTGGATACTCGCATATGATCTTGAAATCTATTTTTTAATATAAAATATGGCTGAAGTGTTTAATAGTAGCCCAAAATAATTAAAAGGCCAAATGAAATGGATGGCCAACAGAGATATAGCAGTGACATGGGGAGGAAAAAATTCAGATCCTTGTTGTGTGTCAGAGAAATCTTAGATAAAGATCTCGCCTGTTTACACTCAGGAAAAGCAGGGGAAAGTCTTTCACAAGTCAGATGCAGAAACTTTTTCCTCAGCCTGAAAAACTCAGTTTCCAATTTCATATGATGTTCATGTGATCTTTCCATCAGATGCTTTTCTCATGGAGCACTGGACCACAAGCAAATTGTGAAATTCTGAAAGCTTCTGCAAAACAGAATTGCCATCCTCTGGTTGGCTCTTCTACCTGCAGAACATACATAACAGGAGCGGGGCGGGGAAAGCACAAGAGAGAAAGGACATATTTTTACACTGCAAGTCTTTCTGCTAATTATAAAACTATTTTGTGGTAGCTTGTATGTAGGAAATCAAAATGCTTAATAAGTCAAAAAAGTGAGCAATATTTTACTCTAGGTTTCAGCAGGACTATTTTATTGATGGAGTAGACTGCACAGCATACCAGCACCATGTCCCTGAAATATATTCATATTTGAGAATGTCCTTCTAGGCAAAAATAGCTCTTTTTGTAAGACATTTCCCTTTTCTGGACTGCTGTTAAGTATATCTATGCAGCACAATATGACACAGTGGTAGAAATAGCTGAATTACTGCTGAGCAACCTAAAGGAAAGATGTGTGCAGAATCAAAGGCTCAGCTCCTGGAAGCACTAAAAGCCAGGTAACGTGTTACTGCCCTTTCTCACAGCAACACAGCTACACCTTTTCTGTTTCCAGAGATATCATGTTCAGAGAACCCTACAAAACAGTTATGCAGACTGGAGTCAAGCCTTGAAGGCAATTAATTCCATTTAACAGATATATCTTTTCTCATTTCTTGTACAACAGTGATTAAAAAAAAGTGAGTGAAGGTGAACATCATTTGGTGTGATCAAGTGGTTAAATGCTTTAAAGGGCTTCTTGCACAATTGTAGCTTACTGAAAATGATTGGAGAGGTGAGATGAGGACAGCGGTGGAGAGGTAAATTGAGACGCAGAGTCCTTAATTCTATTTCACATCAAAGTCCTCTCCAAACAACAGCAATAGTTTATAAAAACCCTTGCATAGACTGTGCAGTTGCCCATACTAGTTCTTTTTCCCCTAGCTGTCCCCTATCTCCTCTCACAAGACTCCTTTCAAGTGTGTGTCTACTCTCAACTGGTCAAGAAATATTAGAACTTCATAGAATTTCATCATGATAATATGCTACATTCCTTGTCTGCAAAGTAACCTCACTTAGAGGCCCTATAATATTAATAGTTTTGGCTCCAAATACTCAAAAAAAAAAAAAAAAAAAAAAAAGGATGATTTAATAAATTCAGTGAAAGAAAAACGTGAAAATCTTAGTTGCAGAACCTAGAGAGTATGCAAGAGTATTAAGGATAACGATACATTATTTATTACTTATTTAATTAATTAATTAGTTATATTCTGGCCATCAAAGCCAGGGCATTAATAGATCCACTTTGTTAAAGAAATATGTGGTATTTTAAGTCAGAAAACTAGACTAAGGAATGAAGAGATAAGTTGCATGTCAGGCTTTGAATTGCTATTAGTGACTAACATTTATGAGAGCTCAAACCTTTCCTTGAGCTGGATCCACTGTTGTCATTCCAGACTGTATCACTGAAGCTTGAAACTTGTGTAACATCCCACATTTTGATTAATTCTGAGACCTCAGTTCTCTGTGTTACTGACCATGAAAACATGCTGGAAGCAAAATGACCAGAAAAGTTCTAGATTGAGGTCCATATTCTGTCATTTGGGAAGGTTTCTGTGTGCTCTGTGTGTGTGATAAAACTGCACAATATTCTAAAATTATACTAGATACCCAAATAACTGACAATCTGTTCTCGAAAATATGAAGTCTGGACTTCTCCTTAGGGCAAGAGACATGTTATTCAGCCTAATGAAAATGAAAGCAGCATGTCATAATGTGGAGGAGTAAAGCATCACTCCAAATTCATAAGTCCATCACTCTGAGCAGTTCCTTTTAGCCGTGTGTTTCTAAAGCGAGATGGCTATTTTCAAGGTTCCACTGAAATATTTTCTTCAGCAGCACCTCACGGAAGATTCTGTAAATGCAGCATACATGTTCTCATGGAGTCTGCAGCTGTTCAAGTCATGGCTCATAACAGATTGTGAAAACTAGAAGGCTCCTGACAGTGATTCCTTCATGCAAAAACCCCCCTTGGGCTATTTACCAGCCTTTCGCTGTGTGGCCATTAAGGCCACAGATCAGGTGGGCAAGAGTTTCTAGGGGAATGCAGATGGGACAGCTGATCCCAACTGACCAAAGGGATATTCTACAACATATGGTGTTATGCTCAGCAATAAAAAGCTGAGGGAAAGGAGGGAAAAAGGTGTTGCTCATGGTTATGACATTTGTATTCCCAAGTAAATGTTACAGGTGCTGAGGCCCTGCTTTCCAGGATGGGGCTGGACACCTGCCAAAGGGAAGCAGTGAATTAATTCCTCTTTTTGTTCTGCTTGCATGCACATCTTTTGCTTTCCCTATAAAAAAAAATGTCACTATCTTCATCAATGAGTTTTCTTGCCTTCTCTCTATTTTCATCCTGTCCCTCAGGAAAGGGGAGTGAGCAAGAAGCTGGGTGGGTGTTTGGCTGGTATCTGGTGTCAACCAACCACAAAATCTTAGAGATTATCAATACTAATCATGCTCACTGTGCCTTCACTACATCAGTAATATTTCTGAAACAGTCAACACACTCTTCCAAAAGCTAGCAGCTCTTAGTTACCTAATTTAGTCAGATATACACATCAAACCTAAAGGTTCAGTAGTTGACTATTTTTCACCGTGTACATGTGACAGAGGAAACTAGTCTGTGTAAAAGCAGTTTTTGATTTTTATCTTTCATTTAATTGGCCCAGAAGTTCTAAAGTAACTACATAATCAATGCAACAATTAAAATATTTTGCAAAAGACATACCTAATCCCACATATTTTGATAATGCAGATGAGAACTGCAAAAAATTTTATCTTTGTGATAAATTGAAGGAATTTAATTATGCTAAAATGGAGAGGTGATATATACAGACTTTTCAGGGGATTACTTCTTCCTTTAAATGAATTTTACAACACACTTTCCCCCCACATTTTCTATCTGATTATCTGGGAAATGAAAAAGATAATTCTACTGCTCTATCTCTAAGATGTAAGCCTGCCTTCAATCCCAATGCTGTACACAAGTATGTCATATGAGTAAGTCAGAGAAATCTAACTTGCAATTGCTATAAAAATATAACCGTTTTTCTCCAACTTTTTGCACAGCATTTTTATGCTGTGAGAAATAGTGCCATCAGCTTAGAGCTTTGGCAGGCCTAAACAGTCCTGCCACACTGGCTGATGCCCATTGCATGAAGTGCAAAAGCTTTCTGACTGATGAGTGAAGAATTCAACTGATTATGTGTAACCAGCTGATCTTGATCAGGATTCCAAAAGCATATACATTTCTTTATTATCTATTTATCTTATATCTAGTCAACTGAAGCAATATAGAAGACCCAAAAATGAAATGTATCTGTGTAAGATTACTAGGGGGGTTTCTTGAATTCTTGATCAGTTATTATGCATATCCATCTGTACTCCCCAAAAATACTTGTACCTATGCAGGTGTTACATGTTTTTGCCTCAACAAGCTTTAAACGACCTTTACTTTAAGTTAGGAAATCCATTGTTTTGTAAGAATTGCCAGTATAAAACCACATACACTTCATTTGTAAGAATATCACCCCCCAAAAAAAATCTATTTTAGAAAAGAATAGCTTGAAGATTAGCTTAAAATCTTAGTCATCAGAAACCATGTCATCTACAATGAGTAAACCTCAAAAAGAACAGAGTGGAAGCTGCTGAATATCTACTCTGTTTAATTTTTTATGTATGTGTTTTTATTTAAATAACAATGTCAAGTGAATGGGATTGAGGCACCGAAGGCTGGCAAGGTCTCATGAAAATCCTATGTAGACAGTATTTTAAATCTTATTTGATTGACACATAGTGATCATACTGAAGTGCCAAGGACTGCCCTCTGGAGACCACCTCTTGTGACTGCCAAGGGATGACAGGACTAGCTTCCTCAGTACTTAAAAACAGACACAAATAAAGTGCCTAAATTAGATGGGTTAGGTCACACCTACAAATAAGATTTTCATATATATCAGTACTCAAAACTATTTTGAGATTGCTCAAACAACACTAATACCCAATGGCAAACAGAAAGCTGAGAAATGTTTGTTGAAAACGTACACAAAGTACTTGGAATAAAAAGAGTACCTGACTGGTTCTTCATATGTTCATCCACCAAAGGAAAGCTAACCTTTGAACCAATATTATTAAGAATGAGCCATTTGATCAAGTGTAGCTTGGAGGTGGATTTCATTTCAGGTAACTGCCTCAAAGTGGTGATAATTATCTGTGCCTTATTTTTCTGTCTAAACTTCTTTGGTCTGCAGACAATAAACATCTAGAAAAGAGCCATTGACACATTTGCAGTGCTTCCTGCATCTATCAGGGGTGATTCATGTGTTAAGCACACTTGTATGTCGGGTCTAGTTTTACTGAAACTATTCAGTCATTCAAATTTACATTTGTCTCTCAGTTACTCAGAGTGACAGGAATATATATAACATGGAGTGCTGAAATATGCTGCCTCATTCTCCTCTACATTTCTCCTTAACCTTTTCCTTTGGCCCTCCCTATTTATTGGCCCTTTCCCCCTTACCTTTTACTATTCTTTACAGGTCTTGATACTTTGATTAATTTTTTGCTTACAAAAAATTGTCTGTGAAAACTTCCTTATTTTGATTCCCATTTCCCAGTAACTTAATTCTTTTTTTTCCCTTTTTAAACTTTCCTTTTGTTTTGCCACAACAGAGATGCCAGACCAACTCCCTCCACTTTCAGATTCCCTCCATACCTTTTCACTAGCTTTCCTCTTCCTTCTGCTTCTGCTTGGACCCAGTCCTCCTCTATTAAAATTTCTTGTGGCTTTGGGCTTTTTGTTTTGGTTTGGTTTGTTTTGTTTGCTGTTTTTTTGGATTATGTTTTTTGGTTTGGGATGGAGAAATGAGCTATCTGTCTGTAATGTTTGGGCAGTACAGGAAGTACATCCCTTTTTTTCTCGTCCATTTCTCAGTGCATCACAAAGAATAAAATCCTGTGTGTTGGGAAATGGAACATAAACCTGGGAATCATTTGCACAAGAAATTAACAGACTTTTTATTATCACGCCATCTCTGCTTATCAGAAGCAACATAACTGTTTATCTGGTGGGAGCTGTGTTGGGTAGTACTTTCACACCATGGGGCTTTTTAGAAATATAATAGGATATATAGCCAGGTGGAAGAAAATACTAATGCAGGATGTCCTGCTGGATACGTGTTATAGGGATTAGACTGTGAACTGAGCAGTTCCTTGGTGTGATTGGAAGAGTAAGGGCAGTGATTAAGACTGGTTGCCAAATGGGTCCCAGCCATACAATTAAACAGATGAGTGGCTGGAATTCCCTTATGTCATTCTTGCTGTTCAGTCCATGGTATGAACAATTGGATGTCTTGACATTTATTTCATTTCCTGCTCAGCTCAGCTTCTAAACTGAAAAAAAATCTGGATTTTGGAGTGAAACCAAGACACCAAAATGTAATGTAATGGATTGGCACTCCGGTGGACTTTTTGCTGCCTCCCTTATCTACAGATAGAGAAGGCAGTTGGGGAACTATAACCTATAAATCTTAACATCAGGGTGCATATGAGCCAAACATTCATTTTTCTGTCTATCCAGTCCACAGCTGAGGTTCAGGCAAAGTACAGTACTATGACAAACTGGCTAGTAACAGCTGTGAAGTACAAAATCTTCCAAAAAAACAAAGCATATATAAATACATGGCATATGTTGCCCTCTGTGCAGGCCTTAGCTGGACACAGCAGAAAAAAATCATCTTGGCCCCAAAACTGTTTTGTTTGTTTAAAACAAATTACTTCTAGATTTTCAATCAATCAAATTTTAATAGTTGCAACAGGGACCAAAGCTTGGTAGGGAATAAAAGTCATGATGTATTCTGGGAAAGATGCTGTTGAAAACTTGCTGTGTTATGAGGGGCAGAGCCAAAAATTTAAAAATAAAGAAAAATCCCACCCCCAAAAACAAATAAACAAAAAGAAAGAGGTAGAAATAACATAGAGTTATTCTTTCAATTTGACACACTAGTCCTTCGGAAAATTAAAAAATCCAGAAAGTTAGCTCAGTCTACATATCAGGAAACAAGGGGTTTAAATATTACTGGACAAAATAAACTGGGATGATTCTTAATCAAACTGTAAATTTGATCGGCTGTTTCCACTATAGGTTGTCATGGCTGAGGTCCTGGAATAAGGAACAGAAGAGAAGGTACTCTGAAAACACACAGACAGCAAGACAAAATAGAAACTTGTGCTGAGCCATTTCCTTAAAAAAAGATGGACTTGTGCCATGACTGATTAACCAGAGGATTGTCTAATCATTGTCACAGTTACCCAGATAATTGTTTAGCTTGATGTTCACATCAAACCCTGCTGTGGTGAGTGCTTGGTATTCCTTCACTAGATCAGAAAAGGACATGTTACCTTGTAAATTAAACTTTTGCTACCCTTCTTGTCCAACAGAGTTCAAATGCACATTGTGTGCCTCTCAGAAGATTGTGACCTGTCATACAGTTGCCAAATATCTTCCTTCGAAAAAAAAAATACATCTATTTAGCAGTAAGGACAAATACTAGATAGAAAACAAAAGTAAACATAGTTTTTAGTTTACTAGATAGAAAACAAAAGTAAATATAGTAACTACACAAGTTACATATCTATCACAGCCCAAAATTATCATCGTTTTTACATGGCCTTGAGAAACCTTTCATAGTTCAGAGCTCAAACTTAATTTTTCTCTTTTGGTCTTCTCCCCAAAGGAGTGTACCTCTTAAATCCACTCAGAGGGGTAGTTTCATTTCACTTTGTTCTTGGACTTTTTATGGTCAGGCTAAAAAAGCTGGGACAATAATCAGAGTTCTTAATGTGAGCATTGGCCCTCTATCATTCCTTTATTGTTTGCTGGTTGGTGCCTATTTTGCACTTATTTTTAGAAAAATTTCTGCTCTTGACAGAAAATATTTCCAGCATATGTGGTAAGGTGCTTTAATGGGTAGTTACTCACACAGATGAAAAGTCAACATCTTTACTTCTAATCTGAATTCATGTAACTTTGGGAGTCATCTCTGTTTCTTTTTAACATTTCTCCATGTAATGCTGGAATGTCCTCCACCACCACATTTTTGCTCCTTGTATAGTCATTTAGAAATGTCTGAAGGCAAGTCATCCCATGTCATTGCCTTTAGTAAGCTAACCAAGCAAACATTTTAAATTCTTCTGCTAGAAGACACATTTTTCAATTCAGTGATCATATTCATAGCTTTCCTTGGAAGCCTCCAGTTTCTAAAATCTTATCCAAACAGGTTCTGCATGTTCTGAAGATCATGTATTAGAGAAATAGTGCTTATATTCAGACACAGGTGGATTTTTGGATAATGGAATGCATGTTTTTGCAGTACAACTCTGCAAAACTGTGTGGGAAATGAAGCTCATTAAACATTTTATTCTAAATACCAGTCACTGTGGAAGAACATGGGTAGATTCCTCAGAAGCTTCTTGGAAACTGTGTACAAAAAGCAGCTAAGCTAAACATGTTTATGTGAGAAAGATCCAAGAAGTTATAGCATGATTTTAAGAGAGGCATTAGTCTGAAATATCAAGACAATATATTTGGATAATTGTCCATATATGGAGATGTTTCCTATTGACAGTTCCTGGTTAACTCCATGCACTTGTATTCACATCGCACAAAAAAACCTGCCCACATATGGAGATAACCAGAAACAGTTACAGAAACAACTCTAGTTGAGATGTGGAGCTGAGACTAGGGCTTTCACGCTGTAATTGATAGGGTTAATTAGGAAGGTTTGACTTTTCCAGCAGCTTTCTTCACCTTGGAGAATGATGCTTCTCTGATGTTGCATCAACTATATTTTGAAAAAGCTTGAGGAGCTCACACATCTGTAAAAAACAAAACAAAACAAAACAAAACCCAAAAAACATATGGAAAAAGTCTAATGCATTATAAATATCAGAATGTGGGACTCCTTAAAGAAAATAAGTTTATGCCTACCATGACTGAGTTGCTAGAAAAGCTTTTAATGGCTTACAACTTAAAGGGTTTTAGCATAACAAATCAGAAAGATGGAACTTATTTACTGATTGAATTCTGTGGGAAAATACTGCAAAAATGTTATCCTTGGATGTGAAAGGTTAGCATTTGTACAGAGTACTCAGAAAACCCGGAGGAGATTCCAGCACAGGGAATACAAGCCATCTTACTTATGATTTGAACTGAAAGAAACTCTGGAAAAGCACTCAGTGGACGCTTAGGGCACTCTTGCCTGTGCTCCTGAACAGAAAAACCAAACACCCCAACATTAGTGACACTAAATAAATTCATTCAAAGTAGTAACACCTGTTGCCTTTCATCTAACCGTACTTCCCAACAAGTCATTATACTCAAAGCTCACGATTTGCTCAATCTCAGACTCTCCTGTCATTACAATTTTTTCGTAGACATTGCGTTATGAACAAGTCCAGTTCATGAATAGGGAGTGTGAGATATGTAATAAGACACTGGACTGAATTTGGGAATAGTTCAGACTGTGGCTCATTGCTATATACCTAGTGGGGCTTAGATCAGTATCTGAGCATCTATGTGCTTAGATCATCAGATGGTAGCTTAGCCTCTTCTCATGACTCCCAAGCCATGATTCACTGTTTTGCACTGAAGCCTACAGTCAGACTTCAGAAATATTTTGATTACCCTGTGCAGAGCATGAGCAGACTTGAGGTTCTGTCAAGGTCAGTCTTCCAATGAAAGAGAATTAATGATGTGAGTCAGTTACGTTCCTAGGATTTTTTTCTTCATAACGTTTGACTGAAGTTATCTATGCACAGGTTAACTTCTTTGGTTAAATGAGAGTGATCACACATTAAAACAGTGATCAAGCCACACAAAATTATACATGTGTCTCAAGTGTAATCTATCACTTACTTCAAGCAACAGATTCCCACGTGTGTCCAGGTGTCAGATAAGAGGCAACACAAACAACATCCCAGAGTAACATAGCACTAAAGCCCTAGATGTTGAGTAAAATTCATCTTATGCAACTTTATGTGTTTATTGTATGATGAGAAGTGGCAGATTTTTTTTCTATTGAACATAAAAGGAGTTTAAAATGAGTTTAGATTTAGACAATTAATTTTAAATGTCTAAGCTAACTAAGATAAATCTCACCCTCATATTATAGTCTTCAAAGAAAAATTGTCATAGATTGTGATGCTACACATAGTTAGATTATTGCAGCAGAATTCAAAACCTTAGTTCCAAAAGGTGTTTTTAGGAATTGGATCAAAACCCAAATCTGAAATATCCACCGAGTTGCTAACATCAAAACCTTCTCATCACTATGGAAACAAATCCAGTGGGAAATGACTGCATATTTCTTTTATGTACTAGTAATTTCTAACAACATAACTTCAACCAGTCCTCAGTTAGCAAAAATACCATTCACAATATTTTTAATCTGATGCCACGTTAAGAACTTCTGGACAGTTTATTCAAGGAAATATCTGTCTGCATACACATGAATATGCTAAATATAGCTTAGGTTAACTCCATATAGATGTGACTAAGGGTAAGATATAAAGATAGAAATACAAAGAGAGAACTAAACAAGCTTACTAAAGTAACAATATAGTTATTTAGGAAAAAAATGCCATCATACACTCCCTAAAACAAAAGACACAAAACCAGTGTCATGTATGGCTAAAAAGGTGCATGAAATATATGACCAATCATAACCTGAAAAAGGTAACTGTGAATAAATCCATCCAAGAAGTGCTGTAACAGGATTTGCCACTACAACACAAATCACAGAAAAAAACAGAACTAAAGAATCTCTGTGCAAATTCTAGTGATTGCAGCTACGTTACCATGATAATCTGAATCTTATTTCTCATTAAGTTCCTTATTGTAAATGGGGATCTGAGTAATTTACAAATATCACACAGAGAAAAACATGCAGTCTGCTCACTAATGGATTTGCTTCAGCACTTGATTTGGTATCTTTGTATTACCCATTTCCTAGTTAATTCCAAACTTCATGTGAAATAATCCAGTAATGCTTGACTATATCTTCTCTTCAAGGCCTATCTAATCTCATATTTACCTATATTGACACCTGTTGCTACATCCAAAAGACATGCAATTCTTGAAAAGTACTAAAATCCAGTAGCAAATTTGGTTTGATTATGGCAAATCTAACATCACTAACTGACGAGTGAATAATATTCCCATCCTCAGTTTCTAAGCGATCACTTTTACTCTCCACCTAACTGAAGAAAGACCTATCACATCAGGAGAGATGCTGGACCTGAGTAAGGCAGCCCAATCTGCTCCTGTATAACAACCAGTACACTAAGAAAAGTGGGTGGATGATAGTAGTAGGCAACTCTCTTCTGAGAGGTACAGAGGCACCCATCTGCTGACATGGCATGCTCTCTGGAGAGGTGTGTGGCTTACTGGGGGCTTGTATCAGGGATGTCACCAAGAGACTGATGAGGCTCATACAGCCCACTGACTATTATCTGCTACTGTTGTTTGACATGGGCCCCAGTGATACAGGCAGGAACAATCTGAGGAATATCAAGAAAGATTACAGAGCTCTGAGAGCAGTAAGGGACTCTGGAGCACAGGTAGTTTTTTCATCAATCCTCCTAGTCAAAGGGAAGGGGTTTAAAGGTCCTGTTGAGTCTGGCAAATCCACAAACGGTTACAGGACCAGTAACGCAACCAAGGATTTGGCTACTTAGACTATGGGACTGACTTTGAGAAACCTGGGCTACTGGGAGCTGATGGGGTTCATCTGTCAGAGAAGGGAAAGAGCATCTTCAGTCATAGGCTTGCCAAGCTGGTGAAGATGGTCTTCAAGGTCTTTTCCAACCTTGAGGATTCTGTGATTCTGTGAAGCAGGGTTTAAACTAAAATTGTTGGAGGAAGGGAATCTCAATCCATCACACTCCTACTAGTTTGATGCCAGTGCCAGCAATAGTTTCCCAGAGCCTAGAGAAGGGCAGCCTTGGCTGCAGTGACCATTGAAATGGTGAAGTTGAAGAACCTTAAGGTGGTGAGGAGGGCACACAGCAAGCTCACCACTCTAGAGTTCAGGAGAGCAGATTTTTTTTCAGGTATCTGCTTGGCAGAGTACCATGGGATAAAGCCCTGGAAGGAAGAGGGGTACAAGAAAGCTTGTTAATATTCAAGGGTCACCCCCAAGCTCAGAAGCCATGCATCCTAACAAAGACAAAGTCAGGTAAGAACACAAGGAGGCCTGCATGGATGAACAAGTTTCTCCTGGACAAAATCAAACACAAAAATGAAGCCTACAAAAGGTGGAAGCATAGAGACGTAGCCTGGGAGGAGAGAAACTGTCTGAGCAGCCAGAGATCACGTTAGGTCAAATCCCTGATAGAATTCAATCTGGCCAGGGGCATCAAGGGCAACAAAAAAAGCTTTTACGGGTGCCTCAGTGATAAAAGGAAGACTAGAGAAAATGTGGCCCCTCTCCAGAAGAAAAAAGGGTAACTTTACCAGGGATATGGAGAAGGCTGAGGTACTCAACTACTTTTTTTCCTCAGTCTGGGAGAGACAACTCAGAAAAACAGGTCCTGAAAGAAACAGGTCTGTGAGAAAGAAGGACTGAGAAAAACAGCCTGAGAAAGAGATAATGTACAGTTGGGGGAGTGGAAGCCCTCTGAGCTAAGGAATGTCTCAAGCACTTGCAAGTAACAAAACTATAGTCATGGGGTGGATAGTGTGGAGGTTGAAGCTGATAAGGCTGACCAAATAACACAAGATGCACCTGAAGGAGGGATTCCTATGGAGACAGGACGGCCCTGCTCTGGGGCACCTGGGCAAATTTCAAGGGCCATCTGTCTTGTGAATGACCTTTGCTTCATTATCCACGAACTGTATATTAAAGTTAACACCCCTGAATATGTTAATGAAGACTAACAAGATTATGCTAATGACATCATCCCATGAAACACCTTACCCCTCCCTGTACGTGGGATATGTAGCTATGTGGGTCGACCTAGGGAACGGATGCAAGGAAAGTGGGCATAAATCGAAGGCTGTCTCTTATACACTCT